>NC_041233.1:109513297-109513471 GCF_002837175.3 Physeter macrocephalus
GCCTGTGCACCGCAACGGGAGAGGCCACAGCAGTGAGAGGCCCGCGTACCGCAAAAAAAAAAAAAAAAAAAAAGTAGCTTGGGGACCCATCAAAATACTGTACTGCCCGCTTTGGAGCTAACATCTGACTGTTGAGGAACTTCGTCACTTTATGAGATGATCTGTTCTTTAAGG
>NC_041233.1:109513971-109519552 GCF_002837175.3 Physeter macrocephalus
CTGGTTGGCCTCATGGCGGGTCTGGCCCCTGCAGGGCTGTGCGGGGTCTGCTCTTTCCCAAGTGCATCCGCAGCCACATCTCACCACAGGCCTGCTGCTCTCGGCTGGCGCATCCACGTGCTTCCACGGGCCGGCTCTCGGATCGGGGGTGTGGCGTGGCGGGGTGGAGGGGTTGGAGGCTCTGTACTGAAGACGGCTGGGTGTCTTCCAAGCGCTGAAATCAATCACCTCTTCTTCTTTATTTTTTTTTTTTTGCGGTACGCGGGCCTCTCACTGCCGTGGCCCCTCCCGTTGCGGAGCACAGGCTCCGGACGCGCAGGCCCAGCGGCCATGGCTCACGGGCCCGGCCGCTCCGCGGCACGTGGGATCTTCCCGGACCGGGGCACGAACCCGCGTCCCCTGCATCGGCAGGCGGATTCTCAACCACTGCGCCACCAGGGAAGCCCAGTCACCTCTCTGCATGATGGTTACGTTGACTTGCGCTTTCCACGTAGAGCTTATTTACTAGCACGTCTGCTGACGGCTAACATACATACTAGCCCCTCACTCCTTTTAGTGTCGCCCTTTCCCCTAATGAGCCGAGATTATGTGAGCACAGCCTCATCAGCCTCACTTGGCTCTGGTTTCACACTCTCTAAGTGGATGGAATTGGAATAGATAATCCCGGTTATTCAGTTTAAACATCAATTTCTCTTCCTCTGTAGTTCTTTAGGTTTAATTATTCATCCAGACTCTCTCCAGGTTACTTGTACTGTGATCATTATTTTCAAACCTCAGTGTAGAGACAGTGTGGGTTCTTGGTCCTCTCCTGAGCCAGTGGGGCGGGTGCCGTGGGGACTGAGTCCACGGTGCCGCCAAGACGGTGGTTCTGCTCTTGACAAGCCCTTAGCTAGACCAGCAGGTAAAAGAGGGGAGACTCAAGTAGGTAAAAGCAGAAATGAAAAAGGAGATGGTACGACGGATGCCTAGACATAAGAGGACCGTTAGGGATTTTTTAAAAACAATTCTATGCCAAAAAATTGGATGACCTAGAAAAAATGGATAAATTCTTAGAAACACACAATCTATCGGGACTGAATCAAGAAGAAATAGCTTGACGAGACCATTAACAATAAGGAGATTGAATCAAAAATCGAAAACCTACCAGCAGGGCTTCCCTGGTGGCGCAGTGGTTGGGAGTCCGCCTGCCGATGCAGGGGACGCGGGTTCGCGCCCCGGTCCGGGAAGATCCCACAATGCCGCGGGGCGGCTGGGCCCGTGAGCCGTGGCCGCTGCGCCTGCGCGTCCGGAGCCTGCGCTCCGCAACGGGAGGGGCCACGGCGGTGAGAGGCCCGCGTACAGCCAAAAAAAAAAAAAAAAAAAAAAAAAAAAAAACCTACCAGCAAAGAAAAGCCCAGGAGCAGATGGCTTCGTGGCTGAATTCTTCCATATATTCACAGAAAAACTAAACCAGGTCTTCTTAAAAGCTTCCAGAAAGTGCAGGTAGTGGGAGCACTTCCACGCTCGTCCTCTGAGGTCAGCAGCATCACCCTGATACCACAACCAGACAGGACCCCACAAGGCAAGCAAAGCACAGGCCGTTTCTCTGTCATCAATCTGCTCTAAAGATGAGGGACCCAGAGGTCGGAGCTGTGAGTGCCCGAGGCTTCGAAGCTGGTTCAGGGTGAATGGGTGGCTCTGCCCCGAGGCTGGTGGGTGCTGGGAGAGGAGAGAAGGCAGGATGATCTAACCAGGTGTTGCCTGTATTGGAAGCCTTCTTAGTAGTTCCTTCAAATGAAAACTCAGGACTACATTTTTCCTTTCTGCATAAGCTTTGAAACAATAGTGAAGAATTTCCGTTAGGAGGAAAAGCTCAACTCTGTCTCCTTATTCTTGCTTCTCAGGTTTGTTATATAATAAAAATTTTAAAACTATGTAATTTTAATATATATCTTTCCATATGTCTTAAAGTAACACTTGCACATACTTAAAGTATGGGCAAGCAGTACAGAAGGATTATAATCAAGAGCAGTAGGGTCTTACCTACCTCTTTCAGCCCAAGCCCCAGGAGAATCAGTTGTAACTAGATGTTTTTTGTTTTTAAGTACACTTTATTTTTTAAGAGCAGTTTTTGGTTCCCAGAAGCATCGAGAGGAAGGCACAGAGATTTCCTGTATACCGCCTGCCCCGCCATGCACAGCCCCCGCCATCATTAACATCCCCACCGGCTGTGCGTTTGTTACAACTGATGAACCTGCCCTGGCACGTCACCATCACCCAGAGTCCATGGTTCACTCTTGGGGTTGGACATTCTGTGGGTTTGGACAAATGTGTAATGACGTGTATCCAGCATTATAGTATCAGACAGAAATTTCACCGTGTAACTCACTTTTTACTGTTTCTTTGTTTTCGTGCCTTCACAGATGATTTCCATGTCTCCTAGTTGATGTTATTAGCTATTTACCACGTCTTCCCCTTCTCTCCCTATAATCAAGTTATTCCTTTTAGTTTCTTCTCTTTGCTGACTCCTTAGCTTTGATGGATAATCCCCACCTCTTTCTTATTCCAGCGGCTCTGGTGGTGTCACTTGACACCCATTCTGTGATGTGGAGACATTAGCACCTCTCAGTTTACTTACTTTCTCATTTCATTTCACCAGCCAGCATTTGTCAAGGTTGAGTCCATTTACGTTCTGTTTAGAAATTGTAGTTAATTTTTTTGCTTTTTCTATAAGCCGAAGACACAAAATAGACGTATGTGTTTGCATCGTCCTCCGACCGCTGATATTTTCCACGGCTCCGCCGACTGGTGCACGTTGATTGTTTCCTTTTTGAGAAAGAAACAGCTTCTTGCTCCTGGAGTTTCTAATGACGTTTTCTTTTCTTGCATTTTCTTTCTTCATTGCCTTTTAAAGTTGCTCCAAATGCTCAAGGGATAATGTACGTTTCTAAGATATAACCATCCCTTTTGATACCCCCATCAACTGACTGACCTGCAGGAGGTTTTCCTCCTGAACTCTGATTTTCAGAACGAACTGCTTTCTGGGCATGAAGTGCAGCCTCTCTCTCTTTTTTTTTGGTTTTTGTACTTGTTTTTTTTTTGCGGTACGCGGGCCTCTCACTGTTGTGGCCTCTCCCTTTGCGGAGCACAGGCTCCGGACGTGCAGGCTCCACGGCATGTGGGATCTTCCCAGACCGGGGCACGAACCCGTGTCCCCCGCATCGGCAGGCGGGCCCTCAACCACTGCGCCACCAGGGAAGCCCGGATGTCTTATTTTAACTCACATACATATCTTGGTTGCAGGGAGAATGAAGTGCTGATCAATAAACACTTTCAAGCATAAAATATATTACTTTAGGATGGAATTCTTTGGGGTAAATGGAGTGGAATTAGGAGTTGAAGGAGTTAAAGTAACGGTGTGAAATTTCTGACGGCCTGGTTCATGTGTTTTGAAAAGAGCTCAGGGTCACTACTTGCCCGCTGCCAGGAGCGCTGTCCCTCCGTGGGGTCCGTCTGCTTGGTCACAGCAGACAGCTCGGAGGATGGCGGCCACTGAATGGATATGGTCATTGCGAGTCTACTGGATACGTTGAAAAGAACAGGGTAACAGTTTCATTGGATGGCAGTCATTACACAATCCTAGGAATTTAACCGTTTGCAATGCTCTACTAGTTCTTCAAAGTTTTTCTAAGGGGTGCTTGTGCAAAATCATGAAGACCACTAGTTTAGGGAATCAGGAATCGGGAAATCTGGTGTTTTGGGGAGCGTGGGGATAAGGGGAGAAGAAACAGTAGAAAAATCAGCTCTGGATTTTATGCCTGGGACGGAGGAGGAGTGATACGGCTGGGTTAACGGCCCCAGCACCCTGAGCCCTGGGGCTAAGAAGCCCCTGCCTTTGTGTGCTATTATTGTACTTCTCTGAGAAACCTAATTTTTAGGGAGATGTCTCTATTTAAGGAAAGTGCAGTGATACCATTTTCAAGTAACACTTTTTGCTCATTGAGATAAAGAGCCCTCGGCTCAGGAATTATTGAGTTGCCTGAATCTGAGGGGCTGTGACTGGCCCTCTTGACTGTGCTATCATCATATTCCAGGAGGAACATCCGAAGGGAAAGGCGTGTACGTGGCACGTTGAAGTGGGGTCGTGTTAGTGGGGTCCCCACTTTCAAGACCGTTCCTAGGAGACATTGTCTGAAAGGATCTGGGAAGAAGGAGAGATAAGGAGTGACAGTTACAGTTATGGAAATAAAGGCACAGTGGGTGGCAAAGGCGATTTGGAGATGCTCAGATGGTGTCTGGTCGGACCCCATCCGGCGACGACGCTGGTTAAGAGGAGGTGAGCCTGCCTGGCAGGGAGCTTGGCGCACTCTTCTCCAAGGGTGTGGACATGCGGGTGCTGACACGGTGCCTTGTGCACCTGGAAGACGTGAGGAACTCAGTACCTACAGCTGAACTGGAAGAGGGTGAGAAAAATCAGGGAAACGGAAACAGAGATCCTTCCTAATTGTGGTTTTGAACCTTAGCTGATAATTTCCGTATTTAAAACAACATCAGGGATGAAGCAGAAAGTGACAGGGTCGTAAGTAAATCAAGGGTCTTGGGGTACAGGGAGCCCCATATCTGGCCGTGTTCCTGGCTTCTCATTGGAGAGCTCGTTCGCTCCCATAGGATGTCTGTGTCTTGCAGCTTCCCAATCTGTGTTAGGGTTTATATATGTTGGTGTGCTACTGAGTTATGATCCATTCTCCAGGAAGCATGGCGTCCTGTCTACACAGAGTTCCCGGTCCGCTGAGCTGGGCCAGCAGCTGCCACTCACGGCTTCCCTTCGACAGGAGGGTCCCGGGCATGGCATCGGAGCACCGGCAAAGGCTCCTCCCTCCAGCAGGGTGGGGAGTGTGGGGACAGCAGTTTTATTTTAGTTCCTCTTTAGAGAATGACTTCTATCACAAGGCTTTTAAAACTCTTACTCAGCAATTTCCTTATTTCCTATGAGTTACTCCATCTGGGAGAAGAAATGAGATCACAACTTATCCGAACGCTTTATTATATACTTTTGTCACTGTGGTGTTTAAAAAAGAACTGTGGGTTTCTTCTAAAACCCATTAACAAGTCTTCTGAGAGAATAACAACTAGGAAGCAACCGTGAGTCCTCAAGTGCTGTTCGGCCTGGGCGTCACTCCCGAGCTCAAGCTGTTCTATCGTGAGGTCATAAAACTCATCTGCATGTTGTGGGCCAGTTAGTTTTACAATGCCACACATCCCTGACCTGCGTCACATGTGCCATAAAATAGGGCCCCGCAGTTACAGTACGTAAAGGAGCTGGGTTGCCTCTAAGCAGCTGAGCCCAGGGCTCGAAACTTAAGAGATTCCCTCGTAGATGGAGGCGTGACTGGGACAAAAATGCCTCCACTGCAAATTCTGACCACAGAACTTTACTTTTTGGGGGAGGGGCGGGGTACGTGGGCCTCTCACTGTTGTGGCCTCTCCCGTTGCGGAGCACAGGCTCCGGACGCACAGGCTCAGTGGCCATGGCTCACGGGCCCAGCCGCTCCGCGGCACGTGGGATCCTCCCGGACCGGGGCACGAACCCGTGTCCCCTGCA
>NC_041233.1:109519627-109524584 GCF_002837175.3 Physeter macrocephalus
CCCGTGTCCCCTGCATCGGCGGGCGGACTCTCAACCACTGCGCCACCAGGGAAGCCCAGAACTTTACTTTTAATTGTACTAAAATTCACGTATAGATCCAGGTACTTGGTAATTTAACCTATTCAAAGTGGAGTGAAGATTCAGAAAGAAAAAAAAATTTCCCGGTAACCAGAACAGATTCAGTAAAGCTGTGGTAATTACTAATATAATTTGACAAGCTTTCTTGGAAAGTTTGAGTTGCACTTAGAAAGTATTCAATAAAGTTTGAGTCCAGGCGGACCTCACTTTATTGCACTTTGCCTTATTGCTCCCTGCAGATGTGGAGCTTTTGTTTTGTTTTTTTATAAATTTATTTTATTTATTTTTGGCTGTGTTGGGTCTTTGTTGCTGCGTGTGGGCTTTCTCTAGTTGCAGCGAGTGGGGGCTGCTCTTCGTTGCTGCGTGCGGGCTTCTCATTGCGGTGGCTTCTCTTGTTGTGGAGTATGGGCTCTAGGCGCGTGGGCTTCAGTAGTTGTGGGTCCCGGGCTCTAGAGCACAGGCTCAGTAGTTGTGGCACACGGGCTTAGTTGCCCCGCGGCATGTGGGATCTTCCTGGACCAGGGTCCAAACCCGTGTCCCCTGAATTGGCAGGCAGATTCTTAACCACCGTGCTAACAGGGAAGCCCCAGATGTGGCGTTTTTTTTACAAATTGAAGGTCTGTAACAACCCTGCATAGAGCAAGTCTGTTGGTGCCATTTTTCCAACAGCCTTTACTTGCTTGATGTGTCTGTGTCACATTTTGGTAACTCTCACAATATTTCAAACTTTTCCTTAGTATTGTGTTTGTTATGGTGATCTGTGATCGGTGATCTTTGATGTTACTATTGTAATTGTTTTGGGCATCACGAATCTCGCCCGTATAAGACAGGAACTTAATCGTTAAATGTTGTGTGTGTTCTGACTGCGTCACCGGCCATTCCCCATCTCTCCCTCTCCTCAGCCTCCCTCTTCCCTGAGATACAACAATATCGAAATTAAGCCAGTTAATAACCCTGGCAAGGGCTCCTAAGTGTTCAAGTGAAAGGAAGAGTCACACGTCTCTCACTTTAAGTCAAAAGCTAGAAATGACTAAGCTTAGTGAGGAAGGCATGTCAAAAGCTGAGACAGGCTGAAAGCTGGGCCTCTTGCACCAATTAGCCAAGTTGCGAATGCAAAGGAAAAGTTCTTGAAGGAAATTAAAAGTGCTCCTCCAGTGAACACACAAATGATAAGAAAGCAAAACAGCCTTATTGCTGATTTGGCGCAAAACAGCCTTATTGCTGATTTGGAGAAAGTTTCAGTGTCTGGTTAGAAGATCAAACCAGCCACAACATTCCCCTAAGCCAAAGCCTCATGCAGATCAAGGCCCCAACTCTCTTCAATTCTATGAAGGCTGAGAGAGGTGAGGAAGCCACAGAAGAAAAGTCTGAAGCTAGCAGAGGTTGGTTCATGAAGTTTAAGGAAAGAAGCCGTCTGTATGACATAAAAATGCCAGGGGAAGCAGCAGTTGCTGATGGAGAAGCTTCAGCAAGTTATCCAGAAGATCTAGCTAAGATCATAAAAGAAGGTGGCTACACTAAGCAACAGATTTTCAATGTAGATGAAACTGCCTTCTGTTGGAAGAAGATGCCATCTAGGACTTTCATAGCTAGAGAGGAGAACAGTGCCTGGCTTCAAAGCTTCACAGGACAGACTGACCATCTTGTTAGGAGCTAATGCAGCTGGTGACTCTAAGTTGAAGCCAATGCTCATTCCATCTGAAAATCCTAGGGCCCTTAGGATTATGCTAAACTACTCTGCCTGTGCTCTGTAAATGGAACAACGAAGCCTAGATGACAGCACATCTGTTTATAACATGGTTTACTGACTATTTTCATCCCACTGTTGAGACCTACTGCTCAGAAAAAGAGATTCCTTTCAAAATATTACTGCTGGACTTCCCTGGTGGTGCAGTGGTTAAGAGTTCACCTGCTAATGCAGGGGACACCGGTTCGAGTCCTGATCTGGGAAGGTCCCACATGCTGCTGAGCAACGCATGTGCCACAACTACTGAGCCTGCGCTCTAGAGCCCGTGAGCCACAACTACTGAGCCTGCGTGCCACAACTACCGAAGCCCGCACACCTAGAGGCTGTGCTCCACAACAAGAGAAGCCACCACAATGAGAAGCCCGCGCACCGCAAGAAAGAGCAGCCCCTGCTCGCTGCAACTAGAGAAAGTCCGCACACAGCAACGAAGACCCAATGCAGCCAAAAATAAATAAATAAATAAAGTAAAAAGAAAATTCCTGCTCATTGACAATGCACCTGGTCACCCAGGAGCTCTGACGGAGATGGACAATGAGATGAGTGTTGTTTTCATGACTGCTAACACAACATCCATTCTGCAGCCCGTGGATCAAGGAGTCATTCCTACTTTCAAGTCTTATCGTTTAAGAAATATATTTCATAAGGCTATAGCTACCAATAGCTACAATAGACAGTGATTCCTCTGATGGGTCTGGGCAATCGGATCAAGTCAATTGAAAACCTTCTGGAAAGGAGTCCCAATTCTGGGTGCCATTAAGAACATCCGTGGTTCATGGGAAGAGGTCAGCATATCAACGTTAACAGGAGTTTGGAAGAAGTTGGGATCAAGTCAATTGAAAACCTTCTGGAAAGGAGTCCCAATTCTGGGTGCCATTAAGAACATCCGTGGTTCATGGGAAGAGGTCAGCATATCAACGTTAACAGGAGTTTGGAAGAAGTTGGTTCCAACCTTAACGGATGACTTTCAGGGGTTCAAGTCTTCACTGGAGGAAGGAACTGCAGATGTGGTGGAAACACAAGAGAACTAGAAGTGGAGCTGAAGATGGGGCTGAATTCTTGCAATCTCATGATGAAACTTGAAAGATGAGGAGTTACTTCTCATGGATGAGCAAAGAAGGTGGCTTCTTGAGAGGGAAACTACTCCTGGTGAAGATGCTGTGAAGATTGTTGAAAGTGAATACAGAGGATTTAGAATATTACAGAAACTTAATTGATAAAGCAGCAGTAGCGTTTGAGAGGATTGACTCCAATTTTGAAAGAAGTTCTACTGTGGATAACATCAAACAGCATTGCTGCTACAGAGAAGTTGTTCCTGAAAGGAGGGGTCAATCAGTGCAGCCAACTTCACTGTTGTCTTATTTTGAGAAACCGCCACCCCAGCCTTCAGCAGCCACCACCCCGATCCTGCAGCAGCCTCAACATCAAGGCCTGACCCTCCACCCACAAAAATATCACAACTTGCTGAAGGCTCAGCATTTTTGTTTTTAGCAATAAAGTACTTTAAAATTAAGATATGTTTAGGGTTTTTTTTTTAGACATAATACTATTGTACACTTAACAGACTGCAGTATAGCGTACAGATAACTTTTATATGCACTGGGAAACCAAAATATTCGTGTGACTCACTTTATTGCGGTGGTCTGAGACCTCACCCCCCCAACCCCCAATATCTCTGAGCTATGCCTGTATTGCAGAAGGAACTTGAGAATTAGGGGGAGTGGGTGGGGCTCCCATCTCTCCATCCCGGTTTCAATATGGGTTTGTCTGCTTTTATCTGTATTTTATATAGGGGTTTTTGTGTATAAGTCTATTTGAAATATAATTCAAATGCAAAAAAATTGGTACCATGAACTAGAATATTTTCAAGGCCCCTTCTGGGACCAAGATGATTTGATAATTGATAACTTTTAAATACTGTGTTTGGTAAAGACCTTGTTTTCCTTTGGTATGTATGTAGTTTGTTGAGAACATTCTTAAGCCTGTTACTCAGTACCTGGCAAAATGAAAGAACTTCTTCACCAAGTGACTCTAACAGTTGGGTCCCACAGTTGGTAGAGACAGTTTCTGCTGATTGATTGTGCCAGGAACAAAATAATCATTTGCCAAACGCGTGGCATTTGACTTAATTGGCTTAAATGACATTGAAATACAGCAGCTCTTAGGGGCAGATGAATTTCAGTCTAGATTAGGTTCTGACACACCATCTAAAAAAGATCCTGAAATAACAGTGAATTAAAGAGACATTGATTTTTTAATAATATAAACAAGGGCCAAAACAGGAACATGCATGGCTCTATGGACATTCCTTCAGCATCAGGGATACAGGCTTCTGCTTTGTTGCTCTGCCATCTTTCAACTTGGGTCTTCTATCTCATGGGCCAAGATGGATGCCAGAGCTCCAGTCATCATATCTGCTTTCTACCCGGCGGTAAGGAGGAACACTGAAGATGAAGAAGGGCACACTCCCTATTGTCAAGCACATTTCTTAGGAGTCACACAACATTTCTGCTAACATCTTACCTTCCAAAATGTAGTCAAATGGTCATTCCTGTCTTCAAGGTAAGCTGGGAAATGTTTTCTTTATCCTAGAGCAGGAGTATCACACTTCTTCTATAAAAGGTCAGATAATAAATATTTTAGGCTTTTTAGGTCATATGGTTTCTCTTGCACTTCTCATCTCTGCCATTATTGTGTGAAAACAGTCCTGGACACACATAAATGAATATACATTGCTATATTCCAAGAAAACTTTATAGAGACTGAAATATGAATTCCATATAATTTTCACATGTCATGAAACATTATTATTTTGATTTTTTAGCCATGTAACAATGTGAAAACCATTTTTAGTTTATGAGCCATATGAAAACAGGGAGTGGCAATTGATTTTTGACACGAGTGCCAGGTCTATTCAGTGGGGAAAGAATAGTGCCTTCAACAAACGATGCTGGGAAAACGGGATGTCCACATGCACAGGAGTGAAGTTGGACCCCCTACCTAGTACCATATACAGACATTAACTCATCATGGATCAAATACCACTGTAAGAGCTGAAACCCTTAGAAGAAAACATAGGGGCAAATCTTTATGACATTGGGTGTGGCAATAGTTTCTTTCTTTCTTTCTTTCTTT
>NC_041233.1:109525656-109553942 GCF_002837175.3 Physeter macrocephalus
GACATATATACACTACCAAATGTAAAATAGCTAGCTAGTGGGAAGCAGCCGCATAGCACAGGGAGATCAGCTCGGTGCTTTGTGACCACCTAGAGGGGTGGGATAGGGAGGGTGGGAGGGAGACGCAAGAGGGAGGGGATATGGGAACATATGTATATGTATAACTGATTCACTTTGTTGTAAAGCAGAAACTAACACACCATTGTAAAGCAAGTATACTCCAATAAAGATGTTTAAAACAAAATAAAGTACTCAAGAGCTACACAACAAACAAACAAACAAGCAAACAAAGAACAGTTAAAAACCCCAAAACAACAGCGAAGGAAAAGAAGTTTTGGTCAGGATGTAGGGAAACTAGAACCCTCATACGTTGCTGGTGGGAATGAAAAATATTTCATCTGCTGCGGCAAACAGCTTGGCAGGCCTTTAAAAAGTTCACAGAAATACCTTATGACCGGCAGTTCCACTCCTAAAATATGCTTAAATGATCTGAAAATAGCAACTCAAACTGCGACTTGTATGTGCTAGCCTTTATTCACAGCTGCCAAAAGGTGGAGTGACCCACTGGCCATCAGTGATAAATGGATAAAGAGAATGCAGTCCATCCATACACAGTAGAATATTATTCAGCCCTGAAAAAGATGCAGGCTGACACGTGCTGCAAGATGATGGATCTGGAAAACACTGTGCTGAGTGAAATGTCAGACACAGAAGTACTAATGTTGCAAAATTCCAGTTATGTGAAATACCCAGAACAGGCAAATTCATAAAGACAGAGTATGATAGAGGTTATCAGGGGCTGGTGGAGGGGAGGGAGGGGGTGTTACAGGGCACAGAGTTTCTTTTTGGGCTGTTGAAAAATTTTGGAGACAGTGCAGACGGTTATACAACATTGTGAATGTAATTAATGCCCCTGAAGTATACACTTAAAAGTGGTTAAAATGGCAAATTTTATGTTATTTATATTTTGCCACCACCGTGACAGAAACCTTAAACTCGGGAGTTGTATTATTACTGAGGATAAAAAGAGTGGATGTGGGGATAAGCGTCAGTGCCTCTGTAGGTCCCTGTCCTCCCAGGATCTCCCAACCATCTGCCAATAACGACCCCTACAAGCATTTATTTGGACTGGAACAGGGGCGGGCCAGCTTTTAACAAGTAAGAGCATGTAATGTTAATGTTAAAAATCTTACATTCCTGAGTAATAACAGCTATGCTTATAGTATTCCTTCATTCATTTAAAAACCTAAATACCCTAGTAATTTGGTAATGCTCTTAAATTAAAAAAATATATATATAGGCACCTGTATTCATTTTTTGAAAAAATTTAAAAAAGAGAAGATATAAGTTACATATCCAAAGGAAATGAAACCACTATCTCAAGGAGAAATCCATACCCCCATGTTTGTCGCAGCATTATTTACAAGCCAAGATGGAAACAACCTAAACGTCCACTGACGGATGAATGGTTATATATACACAATGGTATACGTACACGATGGAATATTAACCACCCTTAAAAAGGAAGGAAATCCCGCCATTTGTGACAACAAGGATGGAACTTGAGGGCGTTATGTTAAGTGAAATAGGCCAAAGACAAATATTGTATGATCTCACTTATATGTGGAATTAAAAAAAAAATAGAACGAGTTGAACTCATAGAAGCAGAGAGTAGAATGGTGGTTGCCGGGGGGCTGGGGGTTGGCCGGATCCCCTTGTTGGTCAACGGGTCAACGCTTCCGGTTATAAGATGAGTAAGTCTGGGGCCCTAACATACAGCATGGTGACTAGTCAGTTGTGTATTATGTACCTAAAGTTGCTGTGAGTGTCTCACCACTGCCACCACCACCACGACAACAAATGGTGACCACGTGAGGTGAAGGAAGTGTTAATAGACCCATTGCAGTAAACATTTCGTGATATACACGTGTATCAGATCATCACATCGTGGACCTTAAACTTACACAGTGTCGTGTGTCACTTATATTTCAATAAAGGTGGGAAAAGAGAAGGTGTATGTCTGGCCTCCAGTCACGTGGGTTGCGCCTCTCCTGCGGTGACTCGGGGTCTCCTGGGCTTCTCTGCCCACAGGCAGGGACCTGCCACGGTAATTCCTTTCTTTTTCGTTGGCACCTAATGAATTTTGACAACATTCATCCTCCCTAAATATATCCAGCTGATTGCTCTGTGGGAAGGTTCCCAAGGCCCTTGATCACAGCGGTGTGGACGCGGCTGTTTTAGTGTCCACGGCAGATGAGGAGTGTGAACTGGGGAGGGACGCGGGGGACACCCCGGGGGACCAGGTGGCAGAAGAGCTGTCCACGGCCGCGCACCTTCCAGTGCGCAGAAACACAACCTGGTTGGGGGGAGGGCGGCGTGAAGGGCCCGGGGAGCTGAGCCTCACTCTTCCGTGGCTTTGGATGGAGCCCTCCGAGCCCCTGCCGTGTCACCTCATGTGGGGGTCACCCTCCCTGACGTGACGGCCGAGGCAGGGAGCCCGGAGTGGCGGAGTCCTGTGAACCGACTGTGCTCGGGGAGTCCGGGGGCAGGGACCACGTCGGCGTCGTCCCGAGACCTATACTTTACCTCCTGTTGTTTCCTAAGCAGAAACCCAGGCGTTTAGGCTTTTTTTTTTGAACCCGCGTCCCCTGCATCGGCAGGCGGACTCTCAACCACTGCGCCACCAGGGAAGCCCTGCTATGAATATTTTTAAAACTATGTAAGTAGTGTTGATGGTTGCACAACATTGTGAATGTACTTAATGCCACTGAACTGTGCGCTTAAGAAAGGTTAAAATGGTAAATGTTATGGATATTTTTTACCACAATAAAAAGTCTATAGGGAGATGTTGAGTGTATGATTCCCCAACAACTTACTACTTTTTAAACAATTTTTACTGCTGCTGGAAGAGCCAACATAATAAGGATTTCTCTCTCTTGGAAGCTCTACTTTGCACCTGTCATTTATAATAACTGTCGATAATTTTTGGTGGCAGGTATAGATTTTTAAGAAGTGATGTGATTGGAACACTTCATGTTTTCTCCTATGTCTTAGGTTCTAAAGGATTAAAATATATAATTGTTGATATATTGGAATTTCCAACATGCATTTTCTTAATTATCTTTGAAGTTTGGTTGTTTATATTTCACTTTAGGGGGCTTCAGCATCTCTCATAATTAACAAACCAATTATGTTTGTAATCATCTCAAATTTTCTCCATAAAATAGATCATGTGCCACTACATATAGTAAATGTGTTTTGTTACAAGAGGGCTTATACTTCCTTCTTCTCGCCTGGAGATATAAAAATTATCCAGACCTATTTCAGGTAAAATGATGGTAGTGCACCAAACTGGCCAATAGGAATAGAATATAAGATCTTGCCCCAGGCTTTGCCTGTTATATTTTAAGGAAAAACTGATTTTGTGAAAGATCCTTGCCCTAAAACGGAGAAGGCGCTTCTTCCCACATTTGTTTCTGCTTCTAGACCATTCCCCACAAGTGGCTTTCCCTCCTCCCTTCTCTGACCATCTTTCTCCTCCTGTAACTCACAGAGTTCACCATTTCTAAGGAGACTCCCCAGAATTAACCCATCAGATGTTCAGAGCTCACGAGCCCGGTATCCTCTGAGAGCTGGTTCTGAATTTTGTTTGCAGATCTTTTTTTTTTTTTGGTCGGTGACACATGTGTGTATGTGTGGTGGTGTCGCTGTGAGGAATATGGGTTTGGAGCCACATATATCTAAGTTCAAATTCTGACCTCACCCCTTATGTCTTTTCTTAATTTTTAGATTTATTTATTTATTTGGCTGCACTGGGTCTTCGTTGCTTCACACGAGCTTTCTCTAGTTGCGGCGAGCGGGGGCTGCTCATCGTTGCGGTGCGCGGGCTTCTCATTGTGGTGGCTTCTCTTGTTGCGGAGCACGGGCTCTAGGCACATGGGCTTCAGTAGTTGTGGCGTGTGGGCTCAGTAGTTGTAGCTCGCGGGCTTAGTTGCTCCGCGGCATGTGGGATCTTCCCGGACCAGGGCTTGAACCCGTGTCCCCTGCATTGGCAGGCGGATTCCTAACCACTGAGCCACCAGGGAAGTCCCCCTTACTGTCTTATAGTGGATGAGTCACTTGACCTAAGGATTGGTTTCTGTACTTGAAAAGGGAGGCTTGTTCTACCTCGCAGGGTGGTTGTGAGCGTGGAGAAGCGTGGCCTGTCCAGCCCGTGGTGTGGCGCGTTGAGCAGAATCAGGGCACAGACGTGTCTGTGTGCCTCACGTCCACACCCTCTCCCTTCACGGGCCAGCAGCACTGTGGACGCTCAGGACACCCATCCGCCGGTTCCCCTCCAGGCAGCGCTGCCCTCGTGCTGCAGGTAAGGCTGTCTGCTGATGCCTGCGGGGTCTCTCCTGCGCCCCAGGGCCCGGTTGTCAGCAGCCATGCCCCAGGGAGTGCCAGGCGGCCAGGGGATAAAGGAAAGTTGACATAAAGAGGCATCTGAAGCGCATCGTGAATGTCAGAAGGAGAAACACTGCGTGGTTCCACTTACATGCGGTGCCTGAAATAGCCCCGCGGGATCCTGGTGGAAGGTGGGGGCGGGGCGGGGAAGGATAGTAGGCTGCTCGCTCGTCCGCAGGCCTGCGTCTCAGTTAAGGCGGCGGGGGGGAATGAGCTCGGGACCCTGCTGCCCCACATCCCACCTCTGGTCCGTGCTGTGTTGGACCTTGAATGGGTTAAGAGGGTGGATTTTATTTTAAGTGTTCTTTCCACGGTACAATAAAAAAATTAAAATGTGGCGTCCGTCTACTTTATTTGGATCAAACCACCTTTCAGAAATTCTCATCTCACCGTTGCATTTTAACATGCTATTAACTCATTTGTTTACAAATCGCCACCTCCTTTCCAGGTTTGGTCCTTAGCGATGATGCTTTGGGATAACTGTGGAGATAGTTACAGAACTGCGCTGTCACTATTGTGGATGAGGTGTACTCGAGTGTAGTGTGGCTTCCGCAGATTGTGGGAAGAAGTGCTGCATGCCAGCCCCGTGGGCACGGGGCACTGAGCTGTCTGTGCTTCAGCCCTGGCGCGCAGGAGAGCTGGTGCCCTCTGCTGTCCAAAACACGTCCTCCGGGGCCTGGGAGGAGGGGAGAACCGTGAAGCTTCCACCAGCACTTAGCAACGGGTTTTGTCATTTTTAATCAGAATGTGAAAAACATTGTTCTTAATGCTTTATGGAGAACTGTATTTTATTGGTGAAAGGGACACAGATTTCTTTTCAGATGACTTTTGACCTACTTGTTTTATAGTGATTTGGGCAGAAAATTGATGAAAAATGAATAATTTAGAAAATGACAAAATTGATCATATTTTTCAAATTAAAATTTTAGTTTATTCTTTCTGGATTTTGTTTGTTCTTCATACGTAATGGGCTGAAGCGGAGTGTTTCATGGATTCCCCCCACAAAGTGATGTTACATAAATGGAATATATTTGTGCTTCTTTTCCTCTGGCTGTATTAACCTGCTCTGGCTGCCACAACAAGATACCACAGATAGGGCTCAAGCACAGGCATCTACTTCTCTCAGTCCGGAGGCTGGACGCCTGGGGTTGGGGCCAGCGGGGCTGGTTTCTGGTGAGGCCACTTCCCCGACTGTAGAGGGCCTCTCCTTACTGTGACCCCAGGGCCCCCGTCCTCCTCCTCTTGTCTCTTCCTCTTCTTATTGGGCACGAGTCCTATCGGTTGGGGCTCCACCCTTATGACCCCGTAGAACCTTAATTACGGCCTTAAAGGCCCGTCTCCAAACAGGTCATGTTGGTGGTTAGGGCTTCAGCAGATGAATTTTGGAAGAACACATTCAGTCCACAGCACTGGTTAAAATATGCATGTAAATTTATGTTTCTGCGAATTCAAATGGTCGAGTTCAATTGCAGGAAAACAAATGCATTCATTGTCATCTTTACTGATTCTTGTGTTTTAGTAGAATTATTAATAAAATAATAGCTTATGAGACCTCACTGGAGTTAAAACAGGTAGCAGCTTCGTTTTTAATTGTTTTAATTTACAGATGTCGCCAAGATGGATTAATTGTTTTAAGCTTGATGCAAACGATTCAAAAGGTAGAGGTACGGTTGCCTGGAAGACTAGTTGATTTTCGTGAGAATATTGTTCAGAACCGTAGACTGGACGTTTACCCAGCATTTGCCGGTAAAACCAAGCAAAAAGCTGCCTTTGCTGGCGTGTCCCTGGTGTGGCAGGCTGCTAAGTCGGGATGTTTGGTGTCGGTCTAGTTCCCCCGTTTTCACAGAAAAGCACCCAGTGCTTAGAAAGGTTGCCTCCTTGTCCAAGATCACGCAGTGGTGGTGCCATCATTTGAATGTGCGCTTGTTTTAAAATTTGATATAAGACCCAAATGAAGGACCTTAAAATTAGCAGCAGAAACACTGGAATCTAAGTGAATCCTTTCTATCTATGATGTATCTATCTTTACAATAGGCCACCTCTGTTTCTTTTTTGTGCGGATTGGTTCTGCTTGCACCTCTGTCCTGGGTATCAAGGAAAGAGGTGTTGCAGAATTTATGCTGAAAAGGAAGGTTTTGCCAGTCATGGTTTCCAAGGAGACCAGGTAGGATGATGCAGACAGCTATGGGTACTTCGAGCCTTCCTAGAAAACATTCCAAGGGGCACATACCACCGAGAGGTCAGAGTCATTGCTCTTCTAGACAAAACAGTACTTGGAGAATCAGGGAATGTTTGTGGATTCAATCCTTGATAAAAGTAGATCAGGGATTCAAAGGTGGTAGCTCAGTACCACCCAATTCTCAGTAAGTCTCATGTTAACAATGGATCTGAGAACACATGTAACAGTTCTGCACATGCATTACTGAGTAGAACGCCTGGTGAATGCAGCAGGTGAAGCTCGTTTATGGGGCCTGTTCTGCGTTCACGGGCTGTACAGCGTGGAGCCCGGGGGCGGAGGCGTGGCTGCACACGTGACTGCTCCCTCTCCTCGCCCCTTCCCCCATCCGAGGTGTCCTAACTCAGTCTCAGAGCGCAGCCTTCTGGTGTCTGATCTGATGAACTAGTTATTCTCAAATTTCAACAGCTGCTGATGGTTTAAGGTAAAAGTTTATATTTTGTTGGGCACTTGGGTCTAATTCTGGATTTTCTTTTTTTCTCTTGGCCTGTTGATTTAATCTGAAGGGCCAGTTCACACCCTTTCAGGTTCTGCACTTAGGGGGCCGGAGGGCTGGCCATTCACTCTCATCTGCCTGTGCGTCAAGTGCTGGGCAGTGTGTGAGCCTAACTAGGTCCACTCGGAGGGACCAGGACAGCGGGATGGGGTGACCCTGACCTGGGTCACGGCGGGGAGGAGAGCCACTCACCCCAGGATCCACATTAATCATGCAACGGGAAGCAGGTCCTTGTAACTTCCTTCGGGGACCCTCTGGAGGAACACGGGTTTTTGAGGATCGTTAAAACCAGCCGCTGACTCCCTGGAACGAGGGAGTTGAAAGAAGCTGTTTTTGCCTATTCAGAGTCGGATGGGGGCGGGGAAACACCCGGAACGATTCCTTATCAGGACAAGAATCCTCCCCGCATGCATTCCCACACAGCCTCGGGCTGCCTCGCCCTGGAGCCCGGACGGGCGGAGAGAGCTGCAGTCACAGCCCTGCAGGGTGTCTCGGGACAGGGTCCCCAGGGAAATTGGGCTCTGAGCTGGTGAATATATTCGGATGTGAGCAAGTTTCAGGAATACCCAGGGCAACAATTTTTTTGGACCCCAGTCAGGAGAGTGGTCAAATGAAGGCCTTTTCTCCGGGGGTTTGGAAGTTCTTGTGTTCATTAGGGAAGTAGACAGCTGAGGGCTGAGAAATAAAACCAGGTTCACCGAGGCGGTGGACCACGGGAAACAGATGAAAGAAACAGGAGCTGCTGCCTGAGAGAGGCTTCGTGTCCGACTCCGAAGAGCCGGGCTCGGTGGGCTGCCTGCCGGGAGGGCTGGTCCCCGGGTGGGTCCCAGCTCGGCTGAGGTGCCAGCTCTGGGCTCTGGGAGGAGCCTGCGCCTCCTACTTTGGTCCTTTCAACACCTGAACCAGAAAGTTCTGTGTCTCGGGTAGACCTTGGGGCCACGTTGAAGGCAGAGCGTCGGATCCTGGCATCCGCAGTGGATTTCTCATTTTGAAATAGAGAAAGAGCTAAAGAATTTAATTAACTCATTCAGTTTTTCAAAAAATGTTGACACTGCCTGTTATAGACCGGAGACAGACTTCGGAAGTGAGGGTGGCTCTGCCCTGGAAAGGTGTCTATCAGTCCGTTCAGGCTGTTATAAGGAGACACGGCCGACTGGGCGACTTACCGACAACAGACGTGTATTCATCCCAGTTCCGGAGCAGATCCCGTGTCTGGTGAGATCTTCCTGGTTCACAGACGGTGTCTTCTCGCTGTGCCCTCACGTGGGGGAAGGGCTGGGGGTTCTCGGGGGTCCCTTTAGCATGACCCACCCTCATGACCTCATCACCTCTGAAGGCCCCACCTTCTGACACCATCGCCTTGGGGTTAGGTTACAACGTAATGTTGGGAGGACACAGATGCTTGGTCTGTAGCAGAGGCTTAGGACTCCAAGGTGGGGATAGGGCTGTGATGCAGCCGAAGAGTTGCTGAGTGTGGTTGGAGCACAGGAGGACTTGCTCAGTATGCACAGGAGTGAATTTCTAGTAAAAATGACATTTTTAGGTTCCAGGGGGCTGTGCCCTGAAGTCAGGTGTGTATGTAGGTGAGGGAAGCCTCCAGTTAGGTACAAGAGTTTAAGTGCGACACACCGGGGCATCTTCTTATTAAATCCCCTCCAGCATTAAAAAAAATGCCATTATCTTGCCCTTGGACTCAGTGAAATAGCTTGGGAATCGAAGACACAGATCTGTAAACTGCTTATTCCCACCTGAGACCAGGTATCACAAGGTAGAGCATGCACCTCATAGAGTCTCTTTCCAAACATGAAAGGTTTTTCTATACCTACAACTAGTAACAGACCAAGTATTGACTAAGCACTACGCTTCATATGATTGTATTTTACTATTAAGAGAGAATAGGAATGTATAAATAAATACTGCATTTCCAGGGAACACGTGATCCCACATCTGACCTGAATACCAGCTGCTGTTAATCGTGGCAGAGTTCTGTGCTGTTCGACTGGGTGCAGGAACCATGCCCACAGGTGTCCTGGGCATAGGTGAGCACGCAAGGGAAGCTTGCCATAGCTTTTCCCTTAGAATAGATTTGTTGAGCTATAACTCACATTCCCTGCAATTCACCCATCTAAAGTGTCCAATTCCAGGGTTGTTGGTCTATTCACAAAACTGTGCAACCGTCACCAAGTCTGTGTTGGAACATTTTCATCGCCCCCCCAGAGAAACTGTACTCGTTAGCAGGTACTCCAGCCCCCGCCCCCGGGCAGGACTGATCTGCTTTTTGTCTCCGTGGATCTGTCTGCTCTGGACGTGAATCACACATTTCCTGGTCTCTGGTGACTGGTGTCTTTCTGAGCAGCATGTTTTCAGGCTTCACCATGTTGTGGGTGTATCAGCACTTTGTTCCTTTTTTATTGTGGTAAAACATTCATAACATAATATTTAGCCTTTTTACCATTTGAAGTTCAGTGGCATTAAGGAGATTTATGATGCTATGCAATCTTCATCACTATCCATTTTCAGGACTTTTTTTCTTAACAACAGAACCTCTGTCCCCATTAAACCCTAACTCATCATTTCCCCTCCCTCAGCCCTGGGTGACCTTTATTCTGCTTTCTGTCTCTGTGAGCTCACCTACCCTAGGTAAGTCATATAAATGGAATCATCCAATATTTGTCCTTCTGTGTCTGCCTTATCTCACTTGGCATAATGTTTTCAAGGCTCCTCCATGTTGTGGTGTGTTTCAGAGCTTCCTCCGTTTTTAAGGCTTCATAATATTCCATTACATGGATGGACCACATTTTGTTTATCCTTTCATCTGTTGGTGGGCACTTGGGTTGTTTCCACCTCTCACATTACTCACAACTCACATTGCTCTGCTGTGAGTAATGCTGCTCCGACCATGCATGTGCATGTAATCTGAGTTCCTGTTTTCTGTTCTTTCGGAAGTGTACCTAGGAGTGGTGACGAATGTATAACTAGGAGTGGTAACAGCCGTCCTGCTGGGTGTGAAGTGGTATCCGATGGTGTCTTGATTTGCATTTCCCTAATGAGTAGTGATGTTGAGCATCTTTTCATGTGCTTGTTGGACATTTGTATGTCTTCTCTGGAGAAATATCTATTCAAGTCCTTAGATCATTTTTTGAATTGGGTTTTTTGTCTCTTTGTTGTTGCATCTAGGGGTTCTTTATGTATTCCAGATACTAATTTCTTATCAAATGTATGATTTGCAAATTATTGTTTCCCATTCTGTGGGTTGTCTTTTCACTTCCTTGATATTATACTTTTATACACAAAAGTTTTATATATATATATTTTATTTATTTATTTATTTATTTATTTATTTATTTTTTTGGCTACACCACGAGGCTTGCGGGATTTTAGTTCCCCAGTCAGGGATCGATCCTGGGCCCATGGCAGTGAAATCACCAAGTCCTAACCCCTGGACCGTGAGGGAACTCCCCAAAAGTTTTATATGTTGACCCTATGTTTTCTTCTAAGAATTTTATACTTTTAATTCTTAAGTTTAGTTCTTTGATCCATTTGGAATTAATTTTTGAATGTGGTCTAAAGTGAGGGTCCAGCTTCATTTTTTTTGCATGTGGGTATTCAGATTTCCCCAGGATCATATGTTGAAAAGACTGTCCTTTCCCCATTGAATGATCATGGCACCCTTGTTGAAAATCAATTGACCATAGATATGAGGGTTTATTTCTGGGCTCTCTATTCTATTCCATTGGTCTATATGTCTTTCTGTGTGCCAGCACCACAGTTTGATTACTGTAGCTTTGTAGTAAGTTTTTAAATCAGGGAGTGTGTGTCTTTCAGCTTTTTTCTTCATTTTTAATATTGTTTAGGCTATTTGGGATCCTTTGAGACTCCATATGGATTTTAGGCTGGGTTTTTCTCTTTCTGCAAAAAACCGCTATTGGGATTTTTGGCTGGGCTCTCATTGAATCTATAGATTGCTTTGTATAATATGGTCATCTTAGCAATATTAAATCTTCCAATCCATGAATGTGGGATGTGTTTCCATTCATTTATGTCTCTTTCAATTTCTTTCAGCAGTGTTTTGTAGTTTTCAGTGTACTAGTCTTTTGTCTCCTTGATTAAATTTATTTCTAAGTATTTATTGATGCTTTTGTAAATGGAAATTTTAAAAAATTATCTTCTCAGATTGTTCATTGCTATTATAGAGATGCAACTGATTTTTGTTTTGATTTTGTATCTGCGACTTTGCTGAATTCATTTATTATCTCTGTTTTTTAACCCAAACAAAAATAGGAGTTTAACATAAATCAAGACAGTATTTTTAGAGTAGTTTAACATTCACAGCAAAATTAAGGAGAAGGTTAGAGATTTCCCATACACCCCCTGCCCCCCCACATGCACAGCCCCCCCCATTATCAGCATCCCCACCAGATGGTCCATTTGTTACAACTGATGAACCTAGACTGACGCGTCACCATCACGCAGAGTCCATGGTTCACATCAGGGCTCACTCTTAGTGTTGTACATTCTATGGGTTTGGACAAATATATAATGACATGCATTCATCATTATAGTGTCATACAGAGTAATTTTACTGCCCTGCAAATCCCCTGTGCTCCACCTCTTTATTTCTTCCCACCACCAACCTTTGGCAAACCGTCTCCATAGTTTTGCCTTTTCCGGAATGTCATAGAGTTGGAATCATACAGTCTGTACCTTTTCAGATTGGCTTCTTTCACTCAGTTAAATGCATTTAAGGTTCCTTCATGTCTTTTCATGACTTGATAGCTCATTTCTTTTTATCACTGAATAATACTCCATTGTCTGGATGGACCACCGTTAATTTATTCCGTCACCTACTGAAGGGCATATTGCTTGCTTCCGAGTTTCATGTAGTCCCATTTGTCTGCTTTTGTTTTGTTGCCTGTGCTTTTGGTATCTTATTCAAGAAATCATTGCCAAGTCCAATGCCGTGAAGCATTTCACCTATGTATTATAGGAGTTGTATCATTTCAGGTTTTATGTTTAGGTATTTAATCCATTTTGAGTTAATTTTTGTAGGTGGTGAAGGTAATGAATGAAGTCCAACTTCATTCTTTTGCATGAGGATTTCCAATTTTCCCAACGTACGTTGAAGAAAGTATCCTTTCCAAATTGTGTAGGGTTGGCACCCTTATTGAAGGTCATTTCACCATCTGTGCAAAGGTTTCTTTCTGGGCTCTCTATTCTGCTCCATTGGGCTCTTTGTCTTCATGCCACAGGACCAACTGATTTTTGATAAGGGTGCAAAGATAATTAAATGAAGGGAGAATATAGTGCTGGGACAAATGGATGTGCAGCACATGCAAAAGAATAAAGTTGGGCCCCTCCCCCACACCATATACAAAAATTAACAAATAAATCAAAGACCTAAATATAAGAGCTAAAATTATAAAACTCTTGGAATAAAATTTAGGAGCAAATTTTTATGACTGGATTATCCAATGATTTATTACGAATGATACCAAAAGCACAAACAACAAAAGGAAAAAAAAGCAAATAAATTACATTTATGTGATTATATGCATGAATAACCATATACATGTTGTCTTTTGCAATTGCTTTTTAAATCAGTTAAGGGAAGAAAGAGGAAGACATAAGTATTTATATGGTATTTTATAATTATATAGTTATCTTTACTAGCCATATTAGTTTTCTATTGCTGCTATAGCAAATGATCACAAAGTTAGTGGCTTAAAGGACCCCAGATGGATTATCTGGCATTTCTGGAGGTCAGAGGTCTGAAATGGGTCTTACTGGGCTACCGTCCAGGTGTCAGCAGGACTGTGTTCCTCCTGGAGGGGTTAGCGTAGCATCCCTTTCCCTGCTTATTTCAGCTTCCGGAGGCCGCAGGACTCATCTCCCGTCTTCAGAGGCAGCAATGTTGGGACTAACCCCCACCCCCCAGCCATCTCTCTGGTCCTGTATCTTCTGCTTCCCTTTTACACTTATAAGGACCCTGGTGATTACACTGAGCTCACTGAGATCATCCAGAATAATCTTACCCATCTCAAGATCAGCTGATTACCAACTTAATTCCATCTGCAACCTCAGTTCCCCTTTGCCATGTAACCTAACATAGTCACAGGTTCTGGATAATAGGGCCTGGAGATTTGTGGGGCTGGGGGGTGCTGTTGTTTTGCCTACCGTACTGGTGTGTTTTCTTCCATGTACTTGAATTACTGGCTTGGGTCACTTGCTTTCAGATGGAAACATTTTCTTCAGTATTTCTTCTAAGGCAGTTCTGCTAGCAACAAAATCTCTGTTTTGATTTATTTGGAAATTTCTTTATCTTACCTTCATTTTTGAAAAGTCGTTTTGCTGAATATAAGATTTTTAGTTGACATTTTTTTCTTTCAGCACTTAGAATGTGCCATTTCCTTCTGAACTCATTGTTTCTGATGTAATTTCAGCTGTTCATATTCTTGGAGCTCCCTTATATGTGACAGATCATTTTCTCTTGCTGCTTTCAGGATTTTCTCCTGGTATTTGGCTTTTAGCATGATGACGTATCTGTATGTGGTCTCTGCATTATCCTGGTTGGAGTTTGTTGAGCTTCTTGGATGTGTATATTAATTTTTTTATTAAATTGTGGAACTTTGTTTTCAGCCATTATTTCTTGGACTATTTCTTTCTGCTTCTTTCTTTCCCTTTTTTTCTGGAGTTCCCATTGCACGTATGTTGAATTAGCTAATGATGGAGCACATTTCTTTACAGCTGTCTTCATTTTACGTCATTCCTTTTTCCCTTCTGCTCATCACATTGCATCATCTCTACTGAACTATCTCAAGTTTGCTTATTCTTCTGCAAGTCAGATTTACTGTTGAGCCCCTCAAGTGAACTTTTCATTTCAATTACTGTACTTTTCAAGTCAAGAATTTCCACTTAGCTCTTTTTTCCAATTGCTATGTCTTTATTTATGTTCTCTATTTGGCGAGACAGTGTCAGTTCTTCTGCAAGCATGGCTCCCTTTGCTCTGTGAACATATTTATGGTGGATGCTTTGGTGCCTTTGTTACGTCTAACACCTGGGTCTTCTCTTAAGCAGTTTCTGTTGCCTTTTTTTCCCCTCTGTGTATGCATCACACGTTCCTGTCTGTTTGCGTGTCTCATAATTTTGTATTGAAAACTGGACATTTTAGATAATTTACCGTGGTAGTCCAGGATTTCGATCTTCCCTCTGGGACTTGCTTTTGTTTTTCCTTGATGTTTAATTTTGAAAGTCTTGGCTGGACTCTTCCAGTGGAGTCTACATCCCCTGCAGCGTGAAGCTCTTTAGAGGGCACAGCCTTGCACACAGTCACCCCAGATAACAGTAGTTTTACCAGAGTTTTCTTTGTCTCAATCTTTTCCTCTCTGTTAACATTTCTGCCTCATTTGGTACCACATCCAGCTGTTAGGCTCCGCTAGTTGTCAGCTGATTTCTCTGTTGTTTTCTGTTATGCCCAGGGGAATAATTTGTGCCACAGTCTGATCCAATTACATTTGGGCCCCTTTTCAAGGATAGTTTCTGAGGTCAGTCTTTGAGATTTGTTCTGACCCCGGGAAGGCTCTTCTTAGATGTGTATTTCCCTGCTTCTTCAGCATAAACTTGTTTCCCTCTCGTTTAGCTTGTTGTTGTCATAGAGCTACCATCCTCATTTTAATTGCTTCATCTAAATACCCATTGTCTTGCGAGTGCTCTTGGGTTTGAACTTCTTTTTTTTTTTTTTTTTTTTTTGCGGTACGCGGGCCTCCCTCCGCTGCGGCCTCTCCCGTTGCGGAGCACAGGCTCCGGACGCGCAGGCGCAGCGGCCATGGCTCGCGGGCCCAGCCGCTCCGTGGCACGTGGGATCCTCCCGGACCGGGGCGCGAACCCGGTTCCCCTGCATCGGCAGGCGGACGCGCAACCACCGCGCCACCAGGGAAGCCCTGAACTTCTTATAGTCTGTTTCAAATGAAGTCAGTTCCTTTGGAGAGAGCTTTGGGGTTCTCTGTTCGTATGGGCTGCCTCTCCTTCAGGGCGCAATCTGTGAGCCATGACTGTAGGCCTGGCAGTGGAGTGGCCTGCTTCTCTCTGAGTGACCCCTGCTCTACCAGCAGGGCTGGGCAGCCACTGGTGCATCTGTTCTTCTTGTCTTAGTCATTTTGTGCTGCTGTAACAAATTACTGTAGCCTGAGTGGCTTAAATAACAAATATTTATTTCTCATGGTTCTGGAGGCTGGAAGTCTGAGATCAGGATGTGGTCAGGTCCTTGGTGAGGGCTCTCTTCCTGGATATGTCTTCACTTGGCCTTTTGCTGATACATGCATGGAGAGAGGAGAGAGGGAGGGAGAGAGACAGGGAGAGAGGGAAAGTGTGAGAGAGAGCAAGAGAGAGATATCAATCTCCTGTCTCCTCCTGTTTTTATAAGGGCACTAATCCCATAAGGGGGGTTCCACCCTCATAACCTCATCTAAACTTAATTATCTCCTGAAAACCCTACCAATTAATACCATCACATTGATGATTAGGGCTTCAAAATACGAATTTTAGGGGGACACAAGCATTGAATCCACAGCACCTCTCTTATCATAGAGCCTCTGTTTTATGGGAAGAGGACAGTTGGGGTGCCAAGTAGCTTTCTGCACCTGGAGTAGACCTTCCACCCTATCGGCTGGGACCAGGTAGAGGAAGGATTCTCCCAGCCTCTTAGTGGCACTGACAGGAGTTTGGCCTTTGCAACTCAGAGTCAAGGAGAATGAGTAATGCTGGTGGCTTGGCCTTCTGTACCCCTTCATTTAAGCTGAGGGGGGAGGAAACCCATCTCCACACCCACCTGGAATGGAGCTTCCCATACACCAAGCTGGGGGTGGGGTGGGAGTGGGTTGTGTTTGTTGAGACTGTACTGCAGGCTGGTTTTACCAGGATTTAGTTGATTTTCTTGAATATCTCTTCATTTGTTGCATGTTCTTAGGACAGTTTCTAGACTTTAAATGGTTGCTTTCTAAAACATAATTTCCACCCATGTGGTCGTTTGGCTGGGAGCGTGTCCCAACGCACAGATGAGGGAAACTAGCTGGTCCATAACGGAGTAATCAGGAAAATATAAATTAAAATACCAGGTGCAATTGTACACCTGTCATAGTCCCAAAAGTTAAAAGAGCTAACTGTATTGAATAATGGTGAGGACATGGAGGAAAGGAGCCCACACACTGCAGGATGGAGGGTTAGCTGTGCGTCTGCTTGCAGGAGCAGCCTGGCCACGTCCAGTAGAATGGAAAGGCTTTACCCTGCGACCTGGAGAGCTCATCTCCTTGTGTCCGTCCTGGAGAAATTCTTACACAAGTGCCCAAGGGCTTATGGTGTTTATTACAGTATGGCCGGTGGTCTGCACGTAGCATTTGGAAGAATTCTTGAGTCAAAAGTAAGAGCAAGTATTGTAAGGATTGTGTCATAGGACGTCATTGATGTAAATATGTTTATTTATGGATAAAGATAAGGAAACGTACAACAGTGTGGGTCTGCACGTGTAGGCGTCTCTGCTGGAGGGTGGCACAGTGGACTCCCAGCATTAAGGTTATTTCTGAAGAAAATGTAAGCGGTGGATACCCAGTTTTGTTATATTATCCTTTGTGCTTTCTCACATTAGAAACTTGAAATGAGAAATAAACACACACAAAATAAAGTTCTTAATTAAGGAAGACATTCTAATATTTTGGAGTCAAAGGCGAAAGTTGTGTGAGTATCTAAGACATGACCCTTACAAGGAATTGCATCCTGATTTTCCCTGTGGGTTTTGCCTGCCCTGGGAATGCTGACGGGGTCTGAGTGAGCTCTGGGTTGACTCCCCTTCCCCGTCTGACGGGGTCACAGGACAGGGATGCTGCCTCAAGAGGGTGGCTTACCGCTGTTTAGAAATCTTTGTTTTTGTACCAGGCATTTCCCCAGTCATCAGCTCAGAAGCAGCGTAGTTTCTAAAGCAAATGCTGACAAACCCAGAGCCCTAAGAGAGCATTCTTGCTGTCAGGAAACCCTCTCTGTAAGGCATTTTCCCTTTGGTCCCACAGCATCCCAGGTGCTGCATGCTTGTGTGTTTTCCTGGCGCCTCCTGACAAGGAGGTTGCCGTGGTGACAGCCCCTGCTCTCTCCCTGCCGTCAGGGCACCCACAGCTGCCGTGGACGTGCCTCTCCTGTGCACGCGGCTCCGCGGCCCCACCGTCCGCTTTTCTGGGTTTATTCCCCTCAGAGAGAAGGGAGCGTCTCCGAGCTCAGTCACACAGTGGTCCTGCCCTGTGCTCTTTTCCTGCACATTCTAGAGTCCAGCTTCCTATCTGCCTTATCCTGCTCCCCCTGACCTTCAGATTCTGACCGAGACCCAGACAGAGCAGGGGGCCCTCCCTGTCCTGCCGCTGACCCTCCCAGAGCCCAGGGCTGTTGTGTCATTCTCAGTCCAGGACGGGTGAACCCCCCACCTCAGGTTTTGCCTCCCCGCAAGGCTCCCGGGTCCGTCCGCAGCTGATGCTCTGGGGCACAGGCCCCGGGACCCGGCAGTGCCGCGGGCTCAGCTCTCCGCTGCTGCGTCCAGGGTGGCCCGTGCCAGGCGCGTTTCGGGATCGTGCTCCCGGGCCTCACGTCCTGGAACTTGTCCTGCCTGTGCTTGGTGAACGACGGTGTGTGGTCAGTAATCCTCTCAACCGTTTCATGGGTGCTGCCCACATCCCTTTACCACGACCAGTGCCGTCTGAAGCCGGACCCTTATTAGTAATTGGAGGCAAGCAGTCTGCCTCTGCTGTTTTCCCAAGTGTAGATTTTTTCTGAATTTGCTGGGACCGTGTTATGGGTGCATGGAGACGTTCCGTGGGCGGGCGTGCCGGGCGGTGGGCGAGCCGGTGGGCAGGGCTGTCCGTGGCCCTCGTGCCCTGACCCGGCAGGTCCCCGCAGCTTGGCGACCCCCGGCTTCGTTAGCCGTTGGACTTGCTGACGTGAAGACTTGGGTTAGCGCTCTGAGGCCTGGTTCACTGTCCCCCCCGCCCCAAGGTTCTGAGTGTCTCTTCTCTCTCACTAGGGTTTCACGTGGTTTTGATCAGACAGTGGTGAGCTCATCTTAAACAGTGCTTTACCGAGACCTCAAATGCTGATTTCTTTACCCACAGGAAGCCCCATCTGGCTGTCGTGGTGATTTATAGCCTAGTTTTCCAGGGAAAGTATGCATTCTGAGATGATCTTTTCCCTAATGGCACATGCACGTGTCGTAGATGCTTGGGGCACGTCTGTAGATAGAGCACTGTCTTCTCCTTGACTCCTGTTGAGCCGAAGAGCTGAACGTGTGTGTGTGCAGGTGGGGTCCGGGCGCTGGGGCAGCAGGGCTGGGGCCAGGCCGGCTGCGCTCAGAGGAGACCGCGCCCCTGCTTCCCGCCTCCCCGGTGACCGCCCTCCACCCGCAGGATCTCCCTTCTCCACCCGCGTCTCCTCCTCCGTTTGCGCGTGACCTTTCCTTTAGGAGATGCTGGCCGGCTCAGTCATGAAATCAGAGCTCACACACCACAGGGCTAGGAAGGGACTTAAAAAATTGCCTGTGAAACTAACACAACATTGTAAATCAAGTATAACCCAATACAATTTAAAAAAATTGTCTGGTTCTCTTTGAAAATTAAGCACCTGTGGCTCCGGGAGCTGCGGTCCTCCCTACGCGCCACTGAAACCGGAGAGTGATGTTTCTGCCGCTTTCAGGCCTAAAGCGTCCTTTCCTCCGTTACTCGCGTTCTTCATGTCTGTGGATATGAGCTGCTCATTCCAGTTTACAAATCAATAAACTGGGGATCAGGTTCCTGGGTGACTGGTGTGCGAAACTGCAGGACAAGGACACGTGGGGTTTTCCTCTTTCAAAACCATATTCCTGTGCACGGAAGTTTCCATTCCAATTGTCTCCCTTCTTTTTTTTGCAGCTTAGCCTGTACGCCGGTTTCAGAAATTTATAATGTTAAGTCTGTGGTTTAAGTAACTCTTAGTCAACGGGGATGTCTGCAGTGGCGTCGTTTACCAGGCGCTGAACCCGGAGGACGGCCGAGAAGCAAAGAGCTCCTGCCCTGGAGCCACCTCCTGTGGGGACACGTGGGCCTGGGTTGTGGAAGGTGCTGGGAGGAAAAAGGGCAGAGGAAGGGGCGCTGTCCGGAGACCCTCAGGTTGTCCGAGGGCGGACGGGCATCATCTTTTCCGCAGGGTCGGGATACTCACACCACGCGGGTGACGAAGGGCAGCTCCAGCCAGTTGTCGCCTCTCCGTGAGGGCTGGGGGAGTTGGGCTCTGCTGCTCAATGAGTGGCCCACGCACTTGTGATTTTCAGCACCTTCTGAATTTGGACTTTTGGACTAAGGGATGTGGGCTCGTGCGGTTATCGTGAAGGTTGAGGCGGCTGAGGAAGCAGGAGGGCAGGTGAGCGAGGACACGTCAGGTGTCTCCCCTTCCTGTTCTGCCCCACTTCTGGCACACGTGTGCATGTGTGGGACACACAGACATGCATACATACACACGCACAAGCACACATGCACGCACACGCGTGTCCTGGGTGTGGGCATACCGCTGTCCTCCAGATCCTTCCCGGGTAGCTACTTAGACCTGCAGCGTGGGCTGGACACTCACGCGAGTTATGCTTCTCTTGGGTACCGCGTTCTCCAGGTGGGTCGTAGTGTTCCTTGACATGGGTCAAATCAATCTCTGTAATGATCTCCAGAACTGAACGCTGGGGTGACCTGAATCGTGCAGCAAATAAGTTTTGATAGTGGACTAATTACCAGCTTGCGTCTCTCTTGTCTGTGAGTCCGTGTGCACAGGCTGTTGGGATCAGAGGCGGAGCTCTGCCAGGCAGACGCTTCCGTCTGGGTGGGGAGGGCCCTGCCCGATACTCGAGCATCATCTCACGATTGCCGGAGAGGCTGCAGAGGAGGGGGCGCATTCTTTGAAAAAAAAAAAAAATTTCTGCCCTCCCAGAGAGGAGCCCCAAAGAACCAGTCACCCCAAGAAGCCCTGCTGGCTTCGGACCGTGGAATAAGCGAGGCCGGTTCGCAGGCTTGCTTGGGCGCATCGAGGGGTTATTTATGAGCTGTTTCATCGGTGCCATAAGTACATCGGATGGCCTGGGGCTCTGAGTGTGGATGGCGGGGCCGACCGAGGCTGCGGACACCCCGAGGCCCCTGACGCAGCACAGGCCCGGCCTCCGCCTCTCAGCTGTGACGGAGGCGGAATTGGGCCCGAGAGTTTGGATAATAAATTTGCTCGAGCACGTTCACTTCTACAGAAGAGCAATTAGACGCGGGTCGCTCGGTCTGGCCCCGTACTGGCGGCCGTGTCTCCTTCTCCCGTGGCCGTTTGTGAACCGTGTGTCCGCAGAGGACGCCTGTCCCAGCCAGGCCTCGTCCACGCTCTGCCCCTGGTGCTGGTGCTGCGTGGCTCTCCCTCATCAATCTTCCCTCGTTGCCAGTGAGGGAACCAGAAGGCCGCACCAGGTGTACTGGTCGTGCTGGTGGCGGGAGACGTCACAAAGCATTTTTAAAGGAGGTGTGGACACACTTGAAACACCGGACACTTGCAGCCGAAGTGTGGGGTGGGTGCTAGTGATGAGTAGCTTACGTATTAGCAAGTGACTTTTATCAAATTCAGCAAACTTGCAAACTTGATCACTTGGAAGAAATTTATTGGAGTAGAGCGTGGTTGTTTGTGCCCTGTGGTAGCAAAACAGGTGATGTGCTCATGTGAGATAGTGCACCATTGCCAGGTGTGCTCGGTGGTCCGTGAACGTCAGTGTTATCAGCCAGACCCTCCAGAGAAAGAAAATCCACACAAAAAATCTTTTAAGGTTAATAAATAATGATAACCAGAAAAATCCAAAGGACTAATTTGGAGTAATAGGAAGCTAAGATTCTACGAAGTGAAGAGTTACGGAGACTTGTGGTGTCGGATCTCAGTAGGAGAGAAGTGGGCCTCTTGCATTTCCAGGAGGTGCCCGTGGAGAAGCGCTGGGGATTGTTTCATAGGATTGGTAGTGTCATCGTCACGCGGTTGGGTGGCCACAGCGAGAGCAGCCACTGTTCCAGAACGTGTACCCCTTAACTTCGAGTCAGGAAAGATGTGACATGATTTGTGCAGTGAAATGGCCCAGGGATAATCCCCATAAACCTTCACATTCCCATATTGGTCTTAAAAAAATTTTTTTTAAATGGAAACTTTCACCTAGCTTGGGAAGGAAGATAGGAGTAAATCTCAGCTAATATCCGTTCAAAATCCTGAGTCCCCCGCGTTTGGAGGGAAACACTGGACTCTGAAAGGTTTAGATGAAGACTCCATGTCCAGTTCTGTGTGACCACATGAACCAGAGGACGGCTCAGGAGCCTGTTGGATTCCATGGGATTCTTGCACGAGAAATGAGACCCAAAAGGCAGCAGGAGCTGTCCTGGCGTGTCCGTGGTGACACCCGCCGACCGCCGGCTGAGCTGACGCTGCAGCGGGTGTAGGTTCCGGTCACTGAGGCCCCAACGCAGCCGCCGGGGGGGTTTCTCCATATCTCGAACAGTATATATCTTCCGAGGGGAAGATATTCGTAGGTATGAATGATACTAATAATAAAAGATTTTATCTTGCTGTGTCGCTTTTTAACCAGTACCTTCAAGGCCTGAAAGTCTAGACTATCTTACTACATGTTTTGTATGTTCCTGCAAAAAACAAACACACTATTCCTATTATTTGAATTGATTTCCACAGCATGAGGCTGTTAGAGACCCTCCAGGGTCCTGGGGCCCCGGGGTTGAGGACGGAAGCCCACCTCCTGCCCCAGAGCCGCAGTGTGTTTCCCGTGCGTGGGCAACCGGTGCAGAGGGCAATGGGGCCGCTGGGTCCCTGTGCGGGCTTCACTGTTCTTGGCCTCCTCACCCTGGGGGGTAGGTTACACCTCTGATTTATTTAGTTACAGGATCGTATTCTGTCAATCTGTCTGTGACTGAGGACTTTCTGACCGATGACCGAAAGCCTTTTTTCCTTGTGGAAATTGGATTTGGAGACTGAGGGTACATGCTGTGCTCTGCAGAAAGCCATCTGTTCTCCAGTTTCGCTGGATCGTCCCAAACCAACGTCCTCCTCCCTCTCCGTGAGTTTCTGTAATTCACACAGCATTGCCCTTGGCTATTCTGTGGGCTCTGCACTCTGCAGGGTGCATGGCCCTTGAGGTGAGGACTGGATGATCCCCCCTTGTCCACATCAGTCCGTTGGTTGGCTGTGAGTTGTGGTCGCTGGGTCGGCCGTGCTGACACGGTCATTTCTGCAGGGCTGGTGAACTGTGTGCTTTGTGAGCAGACCCCGTCGGGGCTGGGGGTGAGGTGGGCAGCTCCGCTTCCGAGTAGGGCACTGCACGATCAGATGAGGACCCATTCCTCTTGTCCACTGCAGGACAAACATTTGACCCCTCAGCCCGATTTTGGTTTAAAAACTGTACTTTGTGAAAAGCATGGTGAGTTTTTTGAATGGATCCACAGTCCTCACACCCAGTGGAAATCTGGGTCAGTTTTCTGTACGGCGTGTCGACCTGGTCCTGGTAGGAAACATGAAAAAAACTACATTTCGATGATCTTTTTATTGGGGGAACTTGGATTAAAGTCAACAAAAGTATCATCAGAGCGCATCACTCTCTGAACCCAGCAACAGGACGTACAGGTTGAATTGTCTGCTGTCCGAGCTCTTGACCCCTGCCCTGGCTTTGGTCTCACCCAGCTCTCCTTGCTCTGTCGTGATGGGACTGGTCCTTAGTTTATGTCCATGATGGCTTAAATTCCCATAAACTCTAAAGACGTCATCATGTGTATTTCTACTTTTCTGGCCATATTTACTTGAAAATGCCTCCAAGAATATTGTGCAAATACTCAAAAGTGTCATTTAAAAAATGCTTTTAAAACATTTTAAAATGTTTTGCAAATGCTTTTCATAAATGCATCTAGAGACATCTGTTAACACTGAGATCAAAATACGTTTCATAGGAAAATTGGGTGGGTCTCCCTTGTTAGGTGGAGAGAAACTCCTTCAGAAGCCCTTTTGGTTTTTACTACTCTCTTCAACTACCTCATGTCCCTGTGCCCCCCGAGGCTGGTTTAAGATGGGTCTGCCAGCTGTGACACTGTTTGCTGTTTAATTGCTTTATATCTAGAATACGTGGATTATAGGGATGACTCTCAGTCCCAAGTTAAAAGGTGTTCAGTACTAATCTGGGTAGTTTAGATGATGATGATGATGATGATGATGATGATGATGGTGATGGTGATGGTGGTGGTGATGATGGTGATGATGGTGATGGTGATGATGGTGAAGATGATGGTGATGATGGTGATGATGATGGTGAAGGTGGTGGTGATGATGGTGATGATGATGGTGATGATGATGATGATGGTGATGGTGGTGGTGATGATGGTGATGGTGATGTTGATGATGGTGATGGTGATGATGATGGTGATGGTGATGATGATGATGGTGATGATGGTGATGGGTGATTGTTTCAGAACTAGCCTATTTCTTCGTAGGGACAGTGCTCAGCAGCTGAATGACCACTGAGAGTCTGTAGATGGCTCCACAGATGCGAAGTCCCCAGGTCAACTCACATTTTCCCATTAACCTCACACTGTATGCACCACTGCTTCAACTTACAGTGCAGTTCTCTCTGAAGCTATGGCAATAGGAGTCAGAAGTTAGCATTTAGAGACCCTTCCACGGGAACAGCATTTAGAGACCCTTCCATGGGAACAGCATTTAGAGACCCTTCCACGGGAATGCGGTGTCTAAATAATAAGTGATTATGATGGTCTTGGTGGTGGTGTTGGTGACGATGGTGATGATAGAGGTGATGGTGGAGACGGTGGTGGTGATGGTGATGATAGTGATGATGGTGATGGTGATGATGGTGATGGTGATGGTGATGATGGTGAAGATGATGGTGATGATGGTGATGATGATGGTGATGGTGGTGGTGATGATGGTGATGTTGATGGTGATGATGATGATGATGATGATGGTGATGATGATGATGGTGATGATGGTGATGGTGACGATGGTGGTGGTGATGATGATGATGGTGGTGATGATGATGATGGTGATGTTGATGATGATGGTGATGATGGTGATGGTGACGATGGTGGTGGTGATGATGATGGTGATGATGATGATGATGATGGTGATGATAATGATGATGAGATGATGATGTTGATAATAGTAAAAATACCAGCACCGCCATCATCTATACCGACCACCCAGAGCTCAGACATATTTAACACAGCTGTGGCTCCCTCTGTGGAACTTCCCTAGCATAAGGTGAAACAAATTTAACTTCAGGAGCCCTTCTTCTTTTAAAAATCACTTTGTTGAAAAATTATGGAAGTAATTTCTATTTACCATAAACATGAAAACAGCACAGAAGTATATAAAGAGTGAGAATTTTCCCCTCTCCAATCCAGTCCATGGTGAGTACCTACTAGACTGTGTGTCCAAAAGAAATATTGGAGGTACTACCTGATTTTAAATTCACTAGAAGCCACATTAAAACAAGGGCAAATAAACAGGTGAAATTATGTTTAATAACATATTTCGTTTAAGCCAAGTTTAAATATTATCACCTCATTTTATAATCCTTATAAAATAATCAAGAAAGCTTTTTACATTCTTTTTGTACTAAGCCTTCTAAATCCGATGTTTTACACTACGGTACATCTCATTTGGACTAACCACACCCTAGGTGCTCGAGAAACATGTGGTTATTGGGTGTTGTATTGGGCAGGATAGTTCTGGACCTGGTCCTTTGCCCACAAATGGCTTTTTGTAACATAAATGTGATTATGTTTTCTGCAAAAAACTTCATTCCTCTACCGGCGCACATTGGAGGGTTCTCTACGTAAGTACATACAGGTCTTTACTCCTTTAGTGGATGAATAGCCTAGAGTCCATACAGCACAACCAGAATGCATCTAGGCATTAGCACGCGTGCACACACACACACACACACACACACACACACACACATACACTCACACATACACACACACAGGGGGTTTCAAGCTGTGTGTTTCACAGCAGTGCAGCTGGGAGCATCCTTGGAATATTGGGTAAAGGGGAAGCATGATACAGGCAGACCTGGGTTTATTGCACTTCTCAGACCTTGCCTTTTTTACAAATTGAAGGTTTGTGGCAGCCCTTCAAGCAATTCTATTGGTGACATTTCTCTAACTGCATTTGCTTGCTTTGTGTCTCTGTGTCAGTGTCACATTTTGGTAATTCTTAACCCTAGTTCAAGCTTTTCATTATGATTATATTTGTTATGGTATCTGTGATCAGTGATCTTTGATGTTACTGCTATGACTCGCTGAAGGCTCAGATGATGGTTAGCATTTTTAAAAAATAAATTTGTTTATTGATTTTTGGCTGCATTGGGTCTTCATTGCTGAGCACGGGCTTTCTCTAGTTGCGGTGAGCAGGGGCTACTCTTGGTTGCAGTGCACGGGCTTCTCATTGCAGTGGCTTCTCTTTGTCGTGGAGCACGGGCTCTAGGTGCACGGGCTTCAGTAGTTGTGGCACGAGGGCTCAGTAGTTGTGGCACCCGGACTTCATTGCTCCACGACATGCGGGATCTTCCCAGACCAGGGCTCGAGCCCGTGTCCCCTGCATTGGCAGGTGGATTCTTAACCACTGTGCCACCAGGGAAGTCCCTAGTAAAGTATTTTTAAAATTAAGGTCTGTACATTTTTTGTAGACATAATGCTGTTGCACGCTTAATGGACTGCAGTCTAGTGTGAACATAACTTTATATGCGCTGGGAAACAAAAAAATTCGTGACTCACTTTATCATGATATTAACTTTATTGATGTGGTCTGGAGTCAAACCTGCAGTAGCTCTGAGGTCTGCCTGTGTATGTTTTCACAGATCTGCTAAGTTGTTCTCAGAAGTTATTCTAGGAAGGTGAGGGTGACTTATGTTCTCTAGTTTCCAGAACCTTCTTTCTGCCATCATGCGCCTTCCAGCCCCCTGCGTGCCTGCACCTCCCATCTTAGTGACAGAGGATGTCTGCTCCTGCCTCCTCGTGTCCTCTGCTGGGGTCACTGCAGAGTCTTCCAGCCTCTTTGCTTTCCTTTTGCCCCTGGTCTGTTTTTCCCAACAGCACTTCTGACACCAAAAGTGTGGGTTTTCCTGCACCAACCAGCAAGTCTCCCGACACCAGCTGGGTGTCCAGAGTTTAATTCAGTTCTGACACTAGCTCTCAGGGTCACCACAGACCCGCAAGTTAAGGGCTCAGCCCACAGGACCTCCCTACCTCGTGATGCAGCAGCAAGTCCCAGGTTATCACCTGTACTTTTGACTGCCTGCAAATTGGGGTTCCCACGATCCCTTCTTTGGGTTCAATAATTTGCTGCAACCCACAGAACACAAGAAGGTGTTTATTAGAAAGGATACAACTCAGGAACAGCCAGACGGTAGAGAGGAAGAGATGCACAGAGTGAGGGGTGAGGAAGGCAGGGGGCTTCCCTGCCCTCTGGATGCGCCACCCCCCTCCCCTGCACCTCCCCGGGTCCACCAAGGGCCTCTGAACCCTTCCTTGAGAGTTTTCTTGGAGGTTCCACTGCAGAGGCACAATTGATTACATCATTGGCGGCTGGTGATTAAACTCAGTCCCCAGCCCCTCTCCCCTCTTGGAAGTCGGGGGTGGGGCTGAAAGTTCCAACCCTCTAATCAGCTGGTTCCCTTGACAACCAGCCCCCATCCTCCTAGAATCACCCCATTAGCATAGCTCAAGTGGGTTGAAAGGGGCTTGTTATGAATAACAAAGACTCTCCTTTTACCTGTCTCACTCAGAAATTCCAAGGGTTTTAGAAACTCTTCTGCCAGCAACTGGGATGGAGACCAATCATATTGGTTCTTACTATATCACAATGTCACATCCCTTTTCTAAGGGCTGGAAGGGATCTCTCCTGTACCAGAATACAAATTATTGAAGATGTCAGCAAAGAGTACCAAGATAAATCCACTTGTGTTAGATTGTGTATAAGGGGAAACAGCATTTGGAGAGGAATTACTGTTAACTCCATGCAGTTGTGTAGTGTTTGTGATTTTTAAAAAATTGACATATACCATTATGTTAGTTTCAGGTGTACAACATGATGACTCAATATTTGTATATATTGTGAAATGATAACCACAATAAGTCTAGTTACCATCCATCACTACACATAGTTACACATTTTTTTTTTTTACTTGTGATGAGGACTTTTAGGATGTACTCTCAGCAACTTTCAAATATGCAATATAGAATTATTAACTCACCAGGCAGTACAGTACATCCCAGGAGTTATTTATTTTATAACTGGAAGTTTGCACCTTTTGACCCCCTTCACCCATCTGGCCTGTTTGTGATTTATGACTTTTAAAGCACTTTTTAGTTTTGTTTCAGGCCAGGTATGAAAATATGTATATATAACCATTTTTTAAACTTTTGTTATTGAGTCACCTTTATTTACATTAGTCACATGTCTGTTAAGGATTCTACTAGTATTTATTTGTTTTAACATTTCATATTTCTTATTAATAAGTACTAAATTGCTTGGCCTAGTACACCTTATAGGGTCAAATTTATAAATGCATTATATTAATTGAATATTAAAATTTTGTGTTAAAATATTTTGCCTATATTTTCTCCATTGTCTAAATGCAATTAACATTTTTCCTTATTACTTCTTGACTCTTGTTAATAAAGAAGTGTGATTTCTAATGATACTCATAGAAGGGCAAAAAACATTAAAGAAAAAAACTTAATATTACCTCAGGGTTTTAAAAATATTAAATAGCTTAAAATGCAAACAATGAATGAAAATGTGAAAACACTTGACACTCACTACAACTGTGATTAAGTGCTGTAATTAATTTATTAGTGTTCACATCCCTCTTAAAAATGAAGTGTTGAAAAATTTCACAATTTGTATGGAAACACAAAAGACCCCAAATAGCCAAAGCAATCTTGAGAAAGAAAAACGGAGCTGGAGGAATCAGGCTCCCTGACTTCAGACTATACTACAAAGCTACAGTAATCAAGACAGTATGATACTGGC
>NC_041233.1:109554589-109573235 GCF_002837175.3 Physeter macrocephalus
ATATACAATGGAATATTACTCAGCCATAAAAAGAAACGAAATTGAGTTATGTGTAGTGAGGTGGATGGACCTAGAGACTGTCATACAGAGTGAAGTAAGTCAGAAAGAGAAAAACAAATACCATATGCTAACACATATATATGGAATGTAAAAAAAAAAAAGGTTCTGAAGAACCTAGGGGCAGGAGAGGAATAAAGACCAAAACGTAGAGAATGGACTTGAGGACATGGGGAGCGGGAAGGGTAAGCTGGGATGAAGTGAGAGAGTAGCATTGACATATATACACTACCAAATGTAAAATAGATAGCTAGTGGGAAGCAGCTGCATCGCATGGCGAGATCAGCTGGGTGCTTTGTGACCACCTAGAGGGAGGGTGGGAGAGAGACGCAAGAGGGAGGAGATATGAGGATATATGTATACGTATACCTGATTCACTTTGTTATACAGCAAAAACTAACACACCATTGTTAAGCAATTATACTCCAATAAAGATGTTAAAAAAAATGAAGTGTTGTTAAAGCATCACATTAGTTCTGTGAATGTAGAGGGTGATGGTGGCTACATATACCTGATTCACTTTGTTATACAGCAAAAACTAACACACCATTGTTAAGCAATTATACTCCAATAAAGATGTTAAAAAAAAATGAAGTGTTGTTAAAGCATCACATTAGTTCTGTGAATGTAGAGGGTGATGGTGGTTACAGGGCTCTATGACCATTGACACAAAAGGAAGAAAGGAATTCATTGTGACACAGGGTTTTTGTTGAATGTTTACATGACACATTAAGGAATTAAGTTACTTCTTAGAGTCAAACAATGCAAATGCACAGAATCGGTCTAAGGGCCCCTGTGATTGTTGCTATGGGAACTACAGCCTCACTTCCTGACATATATTTGTTAGAATTTTCTGCAGCAACCAGTATTTAACCCAATTCTTGTGCTATAATTTTTGTTTGTGATGTTAAGAGGAAGGAGTTGAATGCATTTAGATGATAACTCTATGATTCAAGAGATGGGGGCTGGCTCCCGCTCAGCGGAATCACACAGTTAACTTCTAATGACTGGTGGGATCTTGGTAGACGATTTGCATGAATTCTCCTTTCAAACCATGCAAGGCTTCAGACTGCCTTTGGGGTTGATGACACATAATAAATACACTGTCTCAGTAGACTACCAACTTCTTATAAATTCCTAAACATTATAATATTGAGATGCTTGCGGTTATTACATGTGATCAATATTTTAAAGGTAACTGTCCTCAATTCTTAGTCAATATTCATGCACCAGTTAATTTTTTCTTGTCCTATATGTTTTTTATTTTTTACTTTTTGGCCACGTTGGGTCTTTGTAGCTGTGCACAGGCTTTCTCTAGTTGAGGTGAGTGGGGGCTACTCTTCGTTGTAATACGTGGGCTTCTCATTGCGGTGGCTTCCCTTGTTGTGGAGCATGGGCTCTAGGCATGCAGGCTTCAGTAGTTGTGGTGCGTGGGTTCAGTAGTTGTGGCACACGGGCTTTGTTGCTCCATGGCATGTGGGATCTTCCGGACCAGGGATCGAACCTGTGTCCCCTGCATTGGCAGGCGGATTCTTAACCACTGCACCACCAGGGAAGTCCCCTATATATTTTTATTATTTTTTTTTTCCTTGCAGCATTTTTAAAAATTGATGTACAATATTATATAAGTTACAGGTGTAGAATATAGTGATTCACAATTTTTGAAGATTATACTCCATTTATAGTTATTATAAAAACTGGCTATATCCCTGTGTTATACAGTCTATCCTTGTAGCTTTTTTTATACCTAATAGTTTGTACCTCTTACTCCCTTCCCTGTGTCCTGCCCCTTCCCCCTTCCCTCTCCCCCGCTGGTTACCACTAGTTTGTTCTCTATATCTGTGACTCTGCTTCTTCTTCTTCTTTTTTTAAAAATTAGTAATTAATTTATTTTTGGCTGCACTGGGTCTTCGTTGCTGTGCGCGGGCTTTCTCTAGTTGCGGCGAGCGGGGGCTACTCTTCATTGCGGTGCGCAGGCTTCTCATTGTGGTGGCTTCTCTTGTTGTGGAGCATGGGCTCTAGGCATGCGGGCTTCAGTAGTTGTGGTTCTCAGGCTCTAGAGCTCAGGCTCAGTAGTTGTGGCACACAGGCTTAGTTCCTCCGCGGCATGTGGGATCTTCCCGGACCAGGGCTCAAACCTGTGTCCCCTGCATTGGCAGGCGGATTCTCAACCACTGTGCCATCAGGGAAGCCCAAGTGTGCTTCTTTTTTGTTATATTCACTAATTTGTTGTATTTTTTAGATTCCACATATAAGTGATATCATACAATATTTGTCTTTCTCTGTCTGACTTATTTCACTAAGCATAATACCCTCCAAGTCTGCCCAGGTTGCTGCAAATGGCAAAATTTCATTCTTTTTTAGGGCTGAGTAGTATTCCATTGTATATCTATACCACATCTTCTTTATTCACTCGTCTGTTGATGGATAATTAGGTTGCTTCCATATCTTGGCTGTTTACATATCGTAAACAGTGCTTCTTTGAACATTGGGGTGCATGTATCTTTCCGAATTAGTGTGTTTGTTTCAGATATATACCCAAGAGTGGAATTGCTGGATCATATGGCAACTCTATTTTTAGTTTTTCAAGGAGCCTTCATACTGTTTTCCATAATGGCTGCACCAAATTACATTCCCGCCAACAGTATAGGAGGGTTCCCTTTTCTCCACATCTTCTCTAAAATTTGTGATTTGTGTTCTTTTTGATGATGGCCATCCTGACAAGTGTGAGGTGACATCTCATTGTGGTTTCGATTTGCATTTCCCTAATGATTAACGATGTTGAGCATCTTTTCATGTGCTTGTTGGCCATTTGTATGTCTTCTTTGGAAAAATGTCTATTCAGGTCTTCTGCCCAGTTTTTAACTGGCTTTTTTTGATGTTGAGTTGTATGAGCTCTTCATATATGTTGGATTTTAACCCCTTACTGGTCATATCATTTGCAAATATTTTCTCCCATTCAGTAGGTTGTCTTTTCATTTTGTTAATGGTTTCCTTTGCTGTGCAAAAGCTTTTAAGTTTAATTAGGTCGCATTTGTTTATTTTTGCTTTTATTTCCTTTGCTTTAGGACACAGATCCAGAAAAAATCGCTACGGTTTGTGTCAAAGAGGGTTTTGCCTATGTTTTCCTCTAGGAGTTTCATGGTGTCTGGTCTTACCTTTAGGTCTTTAATCCATTTTGAGTTTATTTTTGTATATGGTGTTAGGGAATGTTCTAACTGATGTCATGGACGTGTAGCTGTCCAGTTTTCCCAGCACCACTTATTGAAGAGACTGACTTTTCTCCATTGTATGTTGTTGCCTTGTTGTAGATGAATTGACCATAGATGTGGGTTTATTTCTGGGCTCTCTATCCTGATCCATTGATCTATGTGTCTGTTTTTGTGCCAGTACCATACTGTTTTGATTAATGTTGCTTTGTAGTATAGTCTGAAGTCAAGGAGTGTGATTCCTTTAGCTCTGATCTTCTTTCTCAAGATTGTTTTAGCTATTCGGGGTCTTTTGTGTTTCCATAGGCATTTTAAAATTATTTGTTCTAGTTCTGTGAAAAAAATACCATTGGTATATTGATAAGGATTGCATTGGATCTGTAGATTATGCACTGCTTAATTTTAATGCTCAAAAAAATTTTAATTCTTCATAAAAAGACTTGAGAAACAAACCCAAACAAATTTGGGATACATTACTGTTACAGAAAATTCCAATCTACACGTTGAAACCTGAAGTTATAGTTTATATGTCAAGGTAATTGAGGGCTCTTTGAGCATGAACTTATATCTGCCAATCACATGCCTAACTTAGAATATTTCTGGTTTAGAACTATTTCTTTTTTTATTTTTTAACTTCTTTATTGGAGTATAATTGCTTTACATTGTTGTGTTAGTTTCTGCTGTATAACAAAGTGAATCAGCTATATGTATACATGTATCCCCATATCCCCTCCCTCTTGTGTCTCCCTCCCACCCTCCCTGTTCCACCCCTCTAGGTGGTCACAAAGCACTGAGCTGATCTCCCTGTGATATGCAGCTGCTTCCCACTAGCTACCTATTTTACATTTGGTAGTGTATGTATGTCCATGCCACTCTTTCACTTCGTCCCAGCTTACCCTTCCCCCTCCCCATGTCCTCAAGTACAAGCCCTCCTCAGAGGATTTCAAGGGCACCCCAGATCCCCTTCACCTCTCATGGTACTGTCAACTATACATGACAAGCCATAGGTACTCACCCCAAACATCTCAGTGCACACCTGTGGCTCAGACATCGTGCGTGGCTGCCCATCTTATGCAGGAAAGTCAAACTATGACAGCACGAGGTCCGGGACAGTTGGAAGGAGTCATCAGTTATTGCAGGGTTAAGTAAAGTTGCCCAAGTCACTTGGGTTACCCTGAAGACTGTGATTTTTCTAGGAAATAGTTTAACAGTGAAAGAATCCTGTGACCAAGGTAGGTTTTAAGTCTGCTTGCAAACGGTTCCTGAAGCGTCCCCAGGTGTTAATACGTGTGCCTCTGCCTGCTACTGCTTGAGACTGAATTGCTTAGAAACGCTGCAGAAGGTGCTTTGCAGCTCTTTCTAGCGGGAGAACACGGTTCAGGGGGTTAAGAGGCACATGAGCATCTGTCACTTATCTTGGTTTAGTATGGTTTTCATATTTTTAAAGTAATCTCATGAGCTTGTGTACATGGGGAAATATCACTGGGACTGTTTTCTGAGTTTACAAAGCTGAGTGCAAAAGGCAGATACATTCTTGACATTTTAAGTAGGAAAGGGAATTTGTGTTATTTCTTTATCTTAATTCAGTGTCTTCAAAATGAGGTGTTCCTTCTGTCAGTGCATCAGGCTTTTTATGGAGAACACGATGAGAGCATTTTAAGGAAATTAATTTCCTGATTGTAAGTTTCATTTGTGCTTTTTTTTCCCTAAAATATATTAATCTAAGAAAGTGTTTGTTATGCTTGAACCTCTCTTTTCTCCTCTGGTCTCATTTCCACCTTTCTCCCACTTTGTAAAGGCAAGGTCTGCACCTGTCATCCTGAATCTCGGCGTGTTGCCGGGTAGGGGAGGCCATCAGGGGAAAGACAACAGTGTTGCCTTGACAAAGTTAATGACTCTAATGAGTAGGTACAAATTATTTGGTGTCTCCTTACCTGCTTTCAACATAATTGAAAGAAGATAAAATAGAGTTGGTAGCTAATTAACAGAGATATATATATTTTTTAACATCTTTATTGGAGTATAATTGCGTTATAATGGTGTGGTAGTTTCTGCTTTACAACAAAGTGAATCAGTTATACATATACATATGTTCCCATATGTCTTCCCTGTTGCGTCTCCCTCCCACCCTCCCTATCCCACTCCTCTAGGTGGTCACAAAGCACCGAGCTGATCTCCCTGTGCTATGCAGCTGCTTCCCACTAGCTATCTATTTTACATTTGGTAGTGTATATATGTCCATGCCACTCTATCACTTCATCACAGCTTACCCTTCCACTTCCCCGTGTCCTCAAGTCCATGCTCTAGTAGGTCTGTTGTGTTTTTTTTTTTTTTTTTTTTTTTTGCGGTACGCGGGCCTCTCACTGTTGTGGCCTCTCCCGTTGTGGAGCGCAAGCTCTGGACGCGCAGGCTCAGCCGCCATGGCTCACGGGCCCAGCCGCTCTGCGGCATGCGGGATCTTCCTGGACCGGGGCACGAACCCGTATCCCCTGCATCGGCAGGCGGACACTCAACCACTGCGCCACCAGGGAAGCCCAGGTCTGTGTTTTAGTCCCGTCCTACCCCTAGGCTCTTCTTGACATGACCCAGCAATCCCACTACTGGGCATATACCCTGAGAAAACCATAATTCAAAAAGAGTCATGTACCAAAATGTTCATTGCAGCTCTATTTACAATAGCCAGGACATGGAAGCAACCTAAGTGTCCATCAACAGATGAATGGATAAAGAAGATGTGGCACATATATACAATGGAATATTACTCAGCCATAAAAAGAAACGAAATTGAGTTATTTGTAGTGAGGTGGATGGACCTGGAGTCTGTCATACAGAGTGAAGTCAGAAGGAGAAAAACAAATACCGTATGCTAACACATATATATGGAATCTAAGAAAAAAAATGTCATGAACAAAGATATTTTTGATGGTAGAATTGAGGGTCCTTGCCATAACAAGGTGCTTGTTACACTGTCACCCACTTGTTAATGTAAGTTTCTCCATCCTTATAGCTATTGAAAAAGTCATTGATGCTGAACTGTTTTTCCTTCACTAAAAAGTACTATGTATCAGTGGACACACTAATGATTGGAAAAAAATCTCTATCTCATGGAGATGCATTTCCAATTAAATTTTAAATGTTAATATTTAATACTCATTCATCAGGGAATTGCCTGGTGGTCCAGTGATTAGGACTCTGCACTCTCACTGCCAAGGGCCAGGGTTCAATCCCTGGTCAGGGTACTAAGATCCCTCAAGCTGTGTGGCCAAAAAAAATAAAAAATACTCATTCATCAAACTTTATAATATATTTCTATTTTTGGGTCAATTATGCAAGTCTAAGAGTAATGAAAATTTAGTCAGGTGGAAATTATTATTTGCAATCTTTATGTCACATAAAATTGAACAATACATTTCTGAGTTTATATACAAACATGTACATATGCGTGTGTGTGCGCGTGCTGAGGAAGAGGGAAAGCAGCCTTTTGAACCTAAATCTGTGTCTGAGTAGGATTCAGTTCTGTGGGGAAGGTGGGATGAAATGAGAGTTTAAGAGCAAAAATGAGAGATGTAATAATGTTTTAGACCATCAGAGACCAGCTTGCTCACGTGTTTTTACGTGGATAATGGTTGGTATGAAGTCTGTGCAGCATTTAGGCTCCAGCTGATGCGTGTGACATGAGTTTTCTCTCAAAATGTCCAATGTCAATTATACCAGGTTTTATGTCCTTTGACACTTGAATTTATGGAGAATATTAGATGCCAATTTGAAAACATGCAAGGTTGTGTAATATTTCCCCCGAATCCTGTAAAAACCCAGGGGCAAGCATCTTTGAGGCCCGGCGCCGTGCGCGCCTTATTTCTCGATCGCTGTGGCGTGACCCCTGACGTGGGAAAGAGGGAACAGACCTCGGCCGTGGTTCTCTCTCCAGTCGAGTGTGTTCTGGATGACGTCCTGGCGGTGCAGGCGCAGTGCCGTCTCGTCCTGCCCCCTCGGGGCCCTGGTGACCCGCCGGCCCTCCCACCCCCACCCCTGCCCGGCTCCGGCTGCGTCTCCCTGGCTCAGGCCGCAGGGAGGTCCCTCCCAAGGGGCCACAAACGGGACTTGGGCCCCAGACTCGGACCGCCTCGGGGCGCCTCTGCGCCCACCCTCAGGCTGCTGCTCGTGGGTCAGACGTTCTGGCTTCAGGGCGTCCTCACAGGGGTGTCAGGGCCCTGCAGGCCCGGGCCTCCCCGTCCGGCTCTGGGAGGGGAGCACAGACCTGCCTGGGCAGCTGGCCCGGGATATGGCCCTGAGGTCTCTCTGGAACGAGTGGTGTGGCCGGCGGTCCGTTTCCTCCTGTGGAAGTTGGGGACTGAGAGCCCCCCGGCCGGGATGGTGGTGATGACCACAGGTGATGACCCCCCTGGGGTCTGGGCTGCTTCTCCCTGCTGGGGCCACGGGATGGAAGGTCAGGAAGGAGGAAGGGTCCCTTTCGCGGGTCCCGGGGGAGCTTGGATCTGTCAGGGCCTCAGAGAATGACAGGACTGGACGGGAAGGGGAGAGGGGGACATTTGTTCCCGGGGGCGCTCCGAGGCTGTGTTTCCAGGGCAGTGAGTGAAGGGTGGCCTGGACGTCCAGGAATGACAGGACGGATGCAGGGAACGTGATGGTGGGGTGGAGATGACGTGACCCAGTGCAAAGAGGCTGAGTCGGTGACACGTATGGTTTGATTCCACTTCCTGCCCTCAAGTGCTGAAGTACTCTGTTCCTGCTCCTTCGTGGTTTTCGTCTGTGAAAGATAAAGATACTTTATGAACGCGGGAGCGTGAGGGTCAGGATGCCTGGGCACCTGCGTGGCACCTGGGGGAGGAAGGCCCAGGCGGCCTGGGTGGTAGGTTTACCCTGACGCCCAGGGTAGACTCTGGACAGACCCCCTCTCGCAACAGAATTGCACGTGGCCTCTGCTGCCAGGAAGCCGGCAATGTGCTTCCCCATTTCCTTACTTCTCTCTGGGGAAAAAGCCCGGCTTGCTCTCTCCACTTTTTCACCTTCATTTGACACCTGCTTTTGAACCATCCTTTATTACAATTAACGTTGGAGATTTAATTAGATGCCGTATTATGTTATATGTATAAACTAGATATAATTTGCCCAATTTTCAAAATAATACAAGCGCTTTGTAGAAAACTTGGAGGGTACTGAAAAGTACAAAGAACACAATGATCAGTTGTAATCCCAGCACCTCGACGGAACCATCGTTGGCGTTTTGCGTGTTTTCTGAGTAAATGACGCTTCCACTCCTGATCCTGTGAGCGTGTGACCAGCTGGTTCCGTGCAGTGAAAAGCTGGGGGCATCCGGGGTCATCACCTTCCCCACAATCTTCATCTCTCCCCACTCCCGCCAGTGTTGTCAAGTGAAAAGAATTCAACAAAGAGTATGTTTTTAAGAGATTTGAAAATACTCTGGGTAATTCACAGTTGAATGCAAAATTTCTAAGCCCCCCCAAGTTCTCATCCTCCCTAGATGTAACTGCATCTTTTTGTACTTGTACGAATAACTGTATATCCATTATGAATGTGTATTTGTGTCCCTGTGTAGATTTCTAACGTAAATAAGATCGTGCTGTGCATTGTGTTCTCCAGCTAGTTTTCTCACTTAATGTGCCAAACAGCTTTCCATTTTAATGTATGTGCATAAAAATCTACTTTATTCCTTTAAAGAAACCTTTTTGTTTCAAACCTTTTAATTTCAAACTGAGGAAAATTTCAAGAAAGGAACAGTGGAAAGACACCCATTGCATCTCACCCACATTCACCCGTTGTCACTGTTTTGTCACGCTCCTTTCTCTGCACACCAGCTCACATATACTTATGTTTTTTGTGACCCACGTGAGCGTAAGTGGCAAATGTCCTTGCAGGTCACCTCTAGATCCTTCACTACGTGTTTCTCAGAAATAGGGAGAGTCAGTCCATAGTCACAGTACAGGGATCAGTGTCAACTTTACAGCATACAGTGTGTTTAGCTAATGTACCACCCGCACCCCAGTTTTGTCAATTGACCCAATCAGGCTTTTATCGCCTTTTTCCCTTTTGTACAGACTCCAGGTGAGGATCAGAGTTACATTTAGTTGTCACGTTCTTTAGCCGCCTTTGCTTCCCGGCTTTATTTGCACAGCACATTGTAGTGTGGATGTGTTGTGATCTGCTTAACCATTCCCCTGGTGATGGGCATGTAAGTCGTTTCTGCTTTTCTCTTCCTAGAATAAGCAATGCTATAATAGTCAACCTCGCATACTCATCTTGGTGAATGTGTGGAATTGCTGAATCAATGCATATTCATGCCTGTGACTTTGATGGATAAAGTGTTTACCAGTTTGAATTTTATCCACCTTCTACGATTTCTGCTCTGATGAAGAGCTGTCATACCATTGTTTTAATTAAAATTCCAAGATCACCGGTGAGGTTGAGCATACTTACATAATTTTATTTGAACCTCAGTTCTAGTGACCCTCAGCCGGACATTCCGGCCCGTCCGCGGCCTGGCCGCCGTGCCCTGCGCCTCCTTCCCGGCTTCATCTGCCCCTGGCTCTTCTCCCGTGTCTCCTTCTTAATTTTTATTCACTTTTCACTTTGCTGGCGTCTGTCTTCTGGAGAGGGCCTTTGTTAACATCTGTGAGTGGGAAAGCTTTCAGAGGCCTTCGGTGACTAAAAATATTTTATTCCCACGTAAAATCTAATTTTACTGAGTGCTGGAATGAAACTTCAGTCATTACCCTTCACAGCCACGGCCCTGTGCCTGAGGTCTGCTTGCACCTTCTCGTCTTTCTTCTCCGTGGGTGACCCGTGCCCTTCCCGCCCTGATTTGATCTGATCTTCGCAGTTTCCCGGGGCTGTGCCCCCGCCGTCCTGGCTGGAGGGTCCTGCTCTGTCTTGTCTCCTACTGCCCTCGGGCGCCTTCAAGCTCCAGCCGCCGCTTTCCCTCTGTGCTCGGGAATCTGTCTTCTCTCTGTCTTCTCCTCCTCCCTGCTCTCTCTGGTCTCCTGTTGCGAGTCCTGTTGGACAGGCGTCGGGTCCTGGAGTCACTCATTCCTGCCTGTCACCTAGTGTTTGTCAAAGCCCGCATCGTGTGCGGTTTTCCAGTGGAAGCCTCGCCTGCCCTGCAGCTCAGTAGCTGCCCTTCGGCGTCCCCAGCCTCTCCTCCTGTTTTATCATGATTATTATGTTTTCATTTCCGATGCCTCTATTCAGACCTTTCCACAGAACTTGGCACAGTGCTTCCTGCCACCTGTTGTCACCACGTTGGTGTCACGAGGGCTGCTTCTCTGTTCCTCGTTCTGTTGGTTGAATCGGGTGTCCCGTCCTCCTGGCATGATGTCCTCGTGCTGAATGATCCGGGTCGTCTGTCCATCTGTGCTTCTGAAACCCCACGGGCCTGATGGCAGGAACTGTTTCTAACAACCGGAGTCATTCCCCGGGCCTGAGTCAGCAGAGCCGTCTGCCACGTGTGCCGTGACAGTGGCCTGTGCTGGGTCCTGGGTCGCAGTGGCTGACGGGCCGCCCTGGAGCCCTCTGGGCAGCCTGGGGAGAGGCCCAGCAGCCCACGCCCTAGCACAGCACCCCAGGGAGGGGCGACTGTTTAGGGAGCCTACGTGCGTTTCCTCCTTTGATGGCTGTACTCTGTGACGCCACTGCAGACTGGGGATCGGCGGACTCACGTCACGTTTCCATCAGCCCGTTAGACCTTGTCTTACGTGTGTGTCTGTTGAAAGACACCTATTTGATATCTGTTACTGATCCGTTCCCACTGAACTTGATGGCGAATAGCGCTGTAACTTGAGCCTGAACGAAGTAGGTGCGTTCAGGCCCGGGGACCCCTACACTGAGGACGGGCTGTGTTGCCCGGGACCCGCCTGCTCTCTGCGTCGTCACGGCCACTTTCTCACCGCTCCGCGTGGCCCGCGAGCCATCCACACTGGCCTCTGCTTTTCAGGAAATCCTCAGGATTTCTGTGCAGCTGGTTGGATTCTTTCTTGATCTTAAGCGCCATTTAGAAACCTTTAATGTGATATCTAGGGATCTGGGGAGAGCTGTCCCTCCTGCTGGTGCTTCACCCCTAGAGCTACTGCCCTGGCTCAGCCCTCACTGCTTTTCTCTGGTCACTGTTTCAGTCGGAGCGGATTCCTCTGCAGTGGTCTCAGGGCCCCCGCATTTGTCCTTCACGAGAGCACAGGCCTGATCCATCACCTCGTTCCCCTGTTTAAAACCCTTCGCCAGCTCCCAGCCTCCAGTAGGGCAATTGAGCCCCCTTCGGCACGACCTGGAAGTCTTTCCGCGACCTGCCCCCTGCCCAGTTCTGCAGCCGCAGGTGCCCGGTGCTCAGCTCCCCTCCCAGCCCCGCCGCCTCGCCTGCTCCCTGCTGGACGGCCCTCCCCCAGGTGTCTCTCCTGGGGCCACCTTCCCTCCTCCTAAAGCCTCGTGGCATCAAGTGCTCCCCAACAACTAATCTGGCCCTTTTTGTTCCCTTTCAAGCACGGGTAAGGGGCCCTTTGGCTGTGACGCCCCCCTAACTGCCAGCGCCTGTCTGCAGGCACTGTCTTGAGCTTCAGTTAATTCCCATCGGGACACCTGACATCACTTCTTTGATAAGTTTTTACTGAGGAATGATTTACGTGCAATAAAACGGACCGGTAGTGAATATGACCGTTGCACATAACCACGTAACTACCCTCCCAAACACAGTAGAGACCGTAACCCCAGAAACCCCCTTTGTGCCCATTTCTAGGAAGTGCCCCCTCCCAGAGGTCCACAGAGACAATTACTTTGAGACTTCTGTCACCACAGAGTAGTTTTGCCTATTCCTGACAACAAAATGGATCCATACAGATTGTACTTTACTGTGTTTGGTTTCTTTCACTCAACATAATGTTTTTAAGATTTTTTCATGTTGTTGAACGCCAGTCAGTAGCCGTTTCCTTTTATTACTGGTGAGGACTCCACTGTATGACCATGAACAGACCGTGGCGTTGTTTGTCCCATCTCTGTGGGTCGTTACCAGCGTTTGGCTTTCGTGGATGAGGTGGGCCATTTTGTGGACATAGGTTTTCATTTCTCTTGGGTAAATACTGGGAGGGGAGTTGCTGGGCCACGTTGTGGGTTTAACTTTTGGAGAGATGCACGCGGTCCTCTGCGTGTCGCGCTTTCTTACGGCCCATCCGGCAACGCCGAGAGTTCCAGGCACACCAAACCCTCACCGACACTTGGTGTCCTGGGGGCCCTGCCACGTTCTCATGTGTTGGTTTCTGCGTCAGGCTCTCGTCTGTCACCTCCAGGGTTTTCCCACCAGGGCCTGGGTCCCGCCTTTCTCCCGACTCCGGCCCAGCTCCGCTCAGGGCCTGGCAGGGCGTGCACCCAAGGCCCAGCAAACAATAGGTACTTGTTTCTGTTGACCCCGGAGGTAAATGTTTACTCGTGGGCTTCCCACTGGCTGTTTTCCTGAGAGTCTTGAGGTTGGTTGTGTGTTCTGACCTAGAATTTCAAGAGACTGGAGGCAGCTTGATGTGTGTCGGGTTACAGGATCCCTGCAGGTCCCTACCCACAGGCCTTCTTTGGGGTTAGCTGGTTTCCTCCCTACGAACAGAGCCTCCTCTCGATGTTCCGCCCCATGCTGGGCCCCTTCCCTCCCTGAGCAGTTACTGCCTTGAGCCCGAGTCCAATGAGTGGGGCTGTGGAGGCACCAGGGCCCTGAAGGGTGTGAGCTTGGCTGGCGGGCGGCGGGGAGAGGCTTGGAGGATCAGTCACGTGGCGAAGGGGGCTGCAGTAGTGAGCCGCAGGATAGAGGAATGAGGTGCATCGGAGGTGGGCTAAGCTGGGAACTGGAAAAATAGGCTGCAAACGGGCGAGTTCCGCTTGCCTGATGCTCCGTTGCCTGCTGGCTCATGTTCCTGACAAAGTCCACGGGATGATGAGGCGTCTTTGGCAAAAATGCATTTTACTAATGATGCATATCAAACAGTTGCTATTAACTGTGAACTCGCTTTGGATTATTTAAAGGGCTTAAATATTATGAATTAATGTTATAATTACTGTAATTGGATAAGCATTTCTACTTGCTTTAATGAAGGCCTCTGCAGTGCTTACATGGAAGAAGCACATTGACAAGACCGCACTGTTGGTGACATTTTAAAAAGTTTTAAAATGGGGCCACTTTTTAAAGGAGGCCACGGTACCCCGTTCTGGGTGCCTGCTCGCTCGAGTCTCGTCTGCGCGACACGCCCAGTCGCCCTGCTGAGGACCTCACTGTGCTGTTCTCAGGCTTGAGGCGCTCAGAGGCCCCGGCCTGAGTGAGGACGTCTGTGGGCCAGTGTTTCGAAGGTTCCCGACTTGTTGGGTTCTTCAGGGTAGCTGTGCAGCGGGGGTGTTTCTTCAGAGCCAAGAAGGAGGTTCGTTGTCGAGCCTCAGTGGAAGGATCTTTAACGTCCATTTAGTCCTGACCCCCCGAGTCCGATGGCTGTACATGACCATGCAGGCGCCACCCAGGGGCCCACAGACCTGCCCCCATGGTGCAGCACCTGACGTCCGCCGGGACGGAGCTGTCACCCCCCAGCTGGGCGGGCCCGTCGTCCGCTGCCCCTCAAGGTAGAGACTGAGAGTCACTTGGAAGGATGCCTTCTTTGGCGTCCACAGTAGGGGAACCTGTGCGTGCGTCTGTGTGCCTGCGTGTACGTGTAGGGCTGCAGGCGTGCATGTGCGTAGACGTGTGTGTGCACGGCTGCAGGCGTGCATGTGTGTGTGCAAGTGTGTGCACGGCTGCAGGCGTGCATGGGTGTATGCAAGTGTGTGCGCGGCTGCAGGCGTGCATGTGTGTGTGCAAGTGTGTGCGCGGCTGCAGGCGTGCATGGGTGTGTGCAAGTGTGTGCGCGGCTGCAGGCGTGCATGGGTGTGTGCAAGTGTGTGCGCGGCTGCAGGCGTGCATGGGTGTGTGCAAGTGTGTGCGCGGCTGCAGGCGTGCATGGGTGTGTGCAAGTGTGTGCGCGGCTGCAGGCGTGCATGGGTGTGTGCAAGTGTGTGCGCGGCTGCAGGCGTGCATGGGTGTGTGCAAGTGTGTGCGCGGCTGCAGGCGTGCATGGGTGTGTGCAAGTGTGTGCGCGGCTGCAGGCGTGCATGGGTGTGTGCAAGTGTGTGCGCGGCTGCAGGCGTGCATGTGTGTGTGCAAGTGTGTGCACGGCTGCAGGCGTGCATGGGTGTATGCAAGTGTGTGCGCGGCTGCAGGCGTGCATGGGTGTGTGCAAGTGTGTGCGCGGCTGCAGGCGTGCATGTGTGTGTGCAAGTGTGTGCGCGGCTGCAGGCGTGCATGTGTGTGTGCAAGTGTGTGCGCGGCTGCAGGAGTGCATGGATGTGTGCACGTGTGCACCCGTACAGGTCTGCATGCATGTCTGTGTGTGTGCAAGCATGTGTGTTTCTCAGTGTGGGTTGTGCGGGGGGCATCGGTGATGTTTGTTGAGACTAAAGTACGTGGTCCTGCCTCTCGTAGGTGGGATTCTGTTCTTTTCTGCCCTGGTGGCTGGGAGCCGTGCCTGTCCCATCTGTGTGCTTCCCCCCCTCCCCTTCCTGGCTGACCCTCCCTGCCTTCTCGTCACCCACGGGAAGCCTAATACTCCTTGCGATCAGGATTTATGGTTTCCCTGGATCCTTTCCCGTTAACCCCTCTCCCCAGAGTCCTTTGATTTTCTGCCCATCCACAGGTCATGGCACCCAAATAAGCGGTAACCAGCCTGGCCTCCTGCACCATCTCTTCTGGAATTTTCTTCTCACTTCACAGAATTCTGGGTGCATGTTTGGTGGTTAATATGTATAGTTCTGACCCATAGTAAGCAGCCATTAAGTTGTAATTATTATTAATATATCTTTATTAATGAAGCTGTTTAAGAAAATAATCTAGCAAAGGGCATCTACAAGAGGAAATAATTTGAATAACTTGACAACGAGTCTTATAATCTTGATTTCTAGATGCATATTATCTCTTTTTTAAAGAGAAACTGAGGACTGTAGGATTTTCACAAGACCCCATGGGTCTTAGTCTCATGGAAAACTCTGCAGGCTGCAACTCTTGCCTTAAGTAAAGTGGAACCTAAATGCTTTTGAGAATCATGCAAGCTGTTGGGGGTGCCCCTTCCATACCTGGGCGCCTCGGCGAACAGTCACGCGTGCGAGCGCTCTTCCGCACGTCCGGGGCCTGTGCAGTGGCCATCCCGCCTGGGGACCCTGGGACGCAGGCTCCTTGCTGTCTCCTCCCGGTTTCCTGCACCTGTTTTCCATCTGAGACAGTTGTCCCACAGCGGGCCGCCGGGGCCTGGTCTCCACCGCAGCTGTGTCTGCACCTCTCTCTCCGGCTCTGGGGCCACACATGTCCCTCTGCTCCTCTTCCTCTGTCGTGTGGTCTTGTGGTCATGTGGTGCATGGTTGTGTTGCCTCGTGGTCACATGGTGCGTGGTCTTGTGGTCATGTGGTGTGTGGTGTGTGGTCTCGTGGTCACTGGTGTGTGGTCTCGTGGTCACATGGTGTGTGGTCTCGTGGTGTGTGGTCTCGTGGTCACGTGGTGTGTGGTCTCGTGGTCTCGTGGTATGTGTGGTGTGTGGTCTCGTGGTCACGTGGTGTGTGGTCTCATGGTCATGTGGTGTGGTCGTGTGGTCGCGGTGGTGCGGGGGCAGGAGAGCGGACAGTCTGAATGTTTTCAGCCCTTACCCTGGGTCCAGCTCTGGGCTAAACACTGGGGGTGCCTTTGAGGGTGAAATTCACCATGGGGGGAGCTCACAGGCTATGGAAGGTTGTTTCTCAATCTTTTTTTTACCATCACCCCTCTAAGGAGCTTCTCCCCCAGTCGGCACCCGCTGCTGGACTTCCAGCCCCACAGACATACTGGATATCGGCTTCCGTGCTGCAGCCTTTGGGTGGCGGGGGGGGTCACGAACCATTGTAACTTCTAAGATCGAGTCAACCCCCTGGAACCCATGGTCACCCTGGGGCCGACCCCTCCTCCTTGGAGAGAAGTGAACGGAGAATGAGGGCGTCCACAGCTGGAGTCTTGTGTCCAGGGGTTGTTAGGGTTATAAATTCAGACTGTCCAGAAAGGGAGAAGCACACAGGGCAGACAGACACAAGAGGGTCTGTGGCATCAAGTCCGGGGCCTGTTGGGGCTCTAGATGCTCTGAAGGGCGTGAGGGAGGTGAGGAGAGGCCTGAGAAGGGCAGAGAAAAGTGGCCGTTCGAGCAGTGCTGGGGGGTGGGGGTTCCTCAGAGGGCAGAGGCTGGCCGGCAGGCGACAGGCTCGTGGCCCTGGCTCACGGGCTGCTGTCTGGGCTGTGTGGGGTGTTCAGGGCCCTAGATTCCAGAATCGTGCCAGAGGGTGTGGTCCTGTGCAGTGACCGTGGCCCGAGAGGGTGGAGGTGGCCTGCCCTGCCTGGAAGCTTCGCGGGCGCTGCTGGGAGCCCGGGGGCCCAGGACCACCTGCTCTGCCCCGACCCGCAGGAGGGAAGGGCCTGTGGGAGAGGCGTGTCTCCCTGTCCCCACACCGTCCACACCGCGGCCGCGGGGGTGGCCGTGTTCTTCTGCCTCTGAGACCCGCTCCGGTGCTGACCCCGCCTCTGGCCTTGCGTCCATCGTCCCCCGATCCAGTGCAACTGGCTGCTTCCCGTCGTGCCCCTGGTTCCACCATATTTGGGGGCCCCGGAGACCCTTCCCAGAGCGGCTCCATCCGCCTTTCCCTGCTCGGGAAGGTAGTGGGGTGGTCCCCACTGCCTCAAAGCCAAGTCCCGGCTTCGCAGCCTGCTCTTCCCGGGTCTGCAGATCAGGGGCTGATCCAGCCGCCCTTGTTTTCTCTGTTCCCTTTCATGCACCCCCGTGCTGCAGCCAAACCCAACACTAACAGTCCCTCTGACTCCCTTGCTCCACTACGGCCCCGGGACACCCCTCCGCCCGACACCGCCCTCAAGTCCCAGCAGGTCCGGCCTGGGCACCCCCTCCTTCACAGGGACCCTTCCTCGCTTCTCCAGCTTGGCGTCAGTTCTCCCGTCTGGGAGTTTGCACTGCATTGCACCCCCTCTCGCCCCATAGAATTACAGTGTTTTCCTTATAGTGTAGTTGATTTTTGCTCATGGCTTATCCTTCGCTATGTATGTAAACTCTATAAAAAATAACATCTGTGTGTGACTCGTTTTTATAACTTCTGCACAGATGTATAATCTTTCACCCAATATTTACCGGTTGAAAGTGAGAGGGACCTCTGAGGCCTCTCAGCCGACTCATGTGGTCGAGGAAACGGGGCCAGAAGGCTTGGTGACTGTCCGCAGTCAGAGCCGACTCGGCTGTTACCAGGGGCCTGGCTGCTGGAGAGGGATTATGTAAGACACACACTCAGAACTTTGTTTCTTCTAAAGTTAGTTGTCAATTCTTTCTTTTATAAAACTCAAAATCACAAGGTGCAATTAGTATCGGGAGGCTGTTTCAATGTATTAGCCTTCCTTGGGAAGCAGAAATACTTGAGCCACAGGGACTTTTTTCTGTTTCAGCAGCAAAGTGCATTTTCCCTAGAATCTTGTGTTCCCACTTTGCAGGACTTACGCTGAGAATGGTGAACATAACGAACGAGCGTACTATATTTGTGCTGCACTATTGATTGGAAATTAGTATTCTGTTAGCTCTGGGAAGGAAGTACAATTCAAGGACTTTCAAGAGAAATTTGAAGTTCAGTTATGGATCAAGAGATGGATCCACTGCATACGTTCAACCTGCAGCTCTGACGTGAGTGTGGCACTGCCTTTTCTTACTGGGTTAGGAGGGGTGCGGATGGGGAATCTAAAAGGCAGCGAGAACAAGAGGCGAGCATCTACGTTACAGTAGACTAAGCTCTAGAACTGCTGCAAGAGGTTCTTACTGCAGAGTCTTTAAAAGCAGGAGAGAGGATCGTGTGTTTGTTAAGAACAGATCACTGAATTCTGTGAGGTCGCCCTGTTCACGAGGACTCCTTGAAGGCTATTTTCATTCTGATTCTGGGATTTCCAGGGAAACTGCTTGCTCTTTACCCTCTTCGATGCTGTGTGTCCAGTTCTCAGACTCTCCTGTAAGTGGGAAGGAAGGTGAGCCATTACGGGCTCCGCGTGTTCGGTTGGGGGTCTCGGGTCGCCCGGGCCCTCGGTGTGTTCAGCCCGAGCTCCTGTTCTCTGCTTTTTTTTTTTTTTTTTTTTACGGTACGCAGGCCTCTCACTGCTGTGGGCCCTCCCGTTGCGGAGCACAGGCTCCGGACGCGCAGGCCCAGTGGCCACGGCCCCCCGGCCCAGCCGCTCCGCGGCATGTGGGATCCTCCCGGACCGGGGCACGATCCCGTGTCCCCTGCCTCGGCAGGCGGCC
>NC_041233.1:109573332-109575714 GCF_002837175.3 Physeter macrocephalus
CCGTGTCCCCTGCATCGGCAGGCGGACTCTCAACCACTGCACCACCAGGGAAGCCCCTGTTCTCTGCTTTTTGCCCGTGGGAGCCATCACTGGACCACACACGTCTTTCTGCATCAGACACGCCCCAGAGTGACTGGTCCTCTGATATCACCTTCCTGTTTCCGTGTCTTGTCAGGGACATAGTGACAAAGGACAGGGTGGACATGTTAGAAATTGCTCTGTGTTTTGTAATTTCCAGTTTGTGGCTCAGCAGCCCGTACTTGCGCCAGCAAAATTCTAACTTGAGAATATTTGAAGGTGCAAAGTTAATTATTTCCTTTCTCATCCCCTCAAGATATATGAAACTTTCCTATGATGTTTTCACTCTAATTCAGCTTAATTCATCCAGAAAGGGCACTGATTGTGCTGCACTAATTTATCTCGACTCATCTTCACTTTTTAAAGCCCCAGATCCTTACTCAAGTCACTTGCAATGGGAGTGACCTGCCCCTAAGTAAACGGCAACTGCCTGCCGTTGCTTTTTTCCCTCTTATAATGCCTCAGAGTGAGATTGTTTGTGAAGTTGTATCAGTAGTGTAAGTCTGAGAAGGGAAAACCCTAGCTTTTCCTCCCTGCTCCCCATCATCCTCCCAAATTCTCGTTCCTTCCGGGAAGTAGCTGAGCTCCAGGGAAGCCGTTTTTATGATCAGCTACGGGGCTGTTTCAGAGTCTTTGCTGAGGAGGTGTCTTTGGATTGGGGATGCTGATCACCTGCTACCTTCATCACACATTTTACGTCTTCCTCGACTCTTGCCTTCTTGAAAGATCTTCCCTGAAATACAACCCAGACCCAAAGCCAGGTGCATCCCGGCTCACAGGAGGGGTGTCCTGTGTCCGCGGTCTTGAACTCCCAAATCACCTGTAGTTTCCAGGGTCCTATGTACCCCTGTGGCCTAATCTTTTCTTGTTTGGTGGGACATGATCCAGTCTGGGAATCTTACCAACACTTATGTTCATGTATCTGTGGGAAACTGCGTGCGGATTTCATCCTGGTCTGTTAGTTCCTGCTGGGTTTTCCCTTCTAGTTCTTCCATTTTGAAGAAGAAAAAGAATGCTCTCTGTTGCTAATTTCCTTTGCATATGATCTTTACCAAGAGCACTTGGAAACCCCTTGGAAAACCAGGCGTAAGATGTTATCTTAGAACCGGAAGAAGAAGCCAGGCAACATTTTCCTGGGCTAGAATAGTAGCTCACGCGATTGGCTACAAGTGCCAGATGCTCAGCTCACTGTGGTTTACAAATGTTCGGGGACCGGTTGGGATCGTGCCGTTGGAAGCAGGATCTAAGGGCTCCAGGGGTGGCCCTGGGGTGTGGTTCTCTCTCCAGTTCTGACCCGGATCCAGGCTGCTGTGTGTCTCTCAGGCGGCCTTCTCCACAGGGAGCCCGTGGCTGCTGCAGCCTCACCACCCCCATCACGTCTCGTCGCTCCAGGAAAACCGTACACTGACTGTCCTTCGGTCACTGAGTAGCGGGCACGTCCTGACTAGTAGCTGGTAGCTGTGGTCGGGGGCGGACTGCACTGACGGAGCAGGTCTGGGCTGTGTGCTCACCCTGGGAGCATGGCGGAGTCCCTTGTGATTGGGGGTGTGGTTCCCCCTCTCTGCTCTTTCCTCATTCCCCCTTTCCCTTCCTTAACATCCTTTCAGCCATTGTCCTCTTTATTTCAAAAGCAGCTTCAAGCTCAAAAGGAAAAGAGGTACCACACAAGACCAGAGGCAGAGGCATTCGTGCTCTATAGGCAAAGATGACGCACAGACGGGAATCTGTTGTAACTTCTTCCCTGTAGGTCGTTTTGTACTCCTCAGTGTTTCCTGTGGCACACGCTGCAGTGTTAGTTGATCGATTTCATTTTCTTTCTCTTAGGCACTATTTATGCAGAGAATTCGTGATTGATCAAACAGCTCTGCTTTCTGTAGCCATCGTTAAGTGAGACAGAAAGCTTCCCTGTTCAGTTACAGTTTTATGCTCGTCACTCTTCTCATTGAAAAGGTTCTATAAATTAGACAGCAATATATAAAAGAAAAATATTAAATTATTATCTTTATGAAATGACCAAGGCACAAAAGAGCAAGGCCAGGAGGAATAATAAACAGAGATACTTAGTACTGTGACTGTATGATTTGGGATCGCATAAACCCTAGTGTCCCCGAGGACGGACGGTCTTGTTACGACTGTAACAGGCACAGGCTTCAACCCTGGATCTGCTGCCTTGGGCGGAGAACCTCAAATCATTCTTGACTCAGAGAATTTCAGCAGCTTCTTCAGATGTTGGATCCTTCATACGCTTCTTGTTTTGGGCGTTTTTACTTTCTTTTTTTAAACTTTTTTTTTTTTTTTTTTTTT
>NC_041233.1:109575901-109581015 GCF_002837175.3 Physeter macrocephalus
TACGCGGGCCTCTCACCGCTGTGGCCTCTCCCGTTGCGGAGCACAGGCTCCGGACGCGCAGGCCCAGCGGCCATGGCTCACGGGACCAGCCGCTCCGCGGCATGTGGGATCCTCCCAGACCGGGGCACGATCCCGCATCCCCTGAATCGGCAGGCGGATTCTCAACCACTGCGCCACCAGGGAAGCCCTAAACTTTTTACTTTATATTGGTGCATAGTTGATTAACAATGTTGTGTTAGTTTCAGGTGTACAGCAAAGTGATTCAGTGATACATACACATGTGTCTGTTCTTTTTCAGATTCTTCTCCCATTTAGGTTACTGCAGAATATTGAGCAAGAATTCCCTGTGCTGTACAGCAGGTCCTTGTTGGTTATCTATCTTAAATATAGTCATTTTTACTTTCTTTGTGAGAGACTTTGGTTACTGTGGGTTTGCCCAGCGGGCCGGTGGCGCTAAGTATTCGTGTTCTCTCCCTAAACCCTAAACTCGCCCCTGGCCTGATGTTAAGGGAGATCTTCTCAATCTTATCCTTCCTCTCTCGCTCTCTCTGTTTCTGTCTCTCGTTTTATGCTTGTCAAAGCCCGAGGAACAGGATAACAGCCATAATATATTTATCTGCTTCCTGCACAACCTCTGGTTGCTTTTACCCCATAACCAAAAGGCAGTTTCTTAGCTTTCCCGTTTTACCTCTAGAGCTTGAAGCTGCTTTTGAAATAAGAGAACAGGGCTTCCCTGGTGGCGCAGTGGTTGAGAGTCAGCCTGCCGATGCAGGGGACGCGGGTTCGCACCCCGGTCCGGGAAGATCCCACATGCCGCGGAGCGGCTGGGCCTGTGAGCCATGGCCGCTGAGCCTGCGCGTCCGGGGCCTGTGCTCCGCAACGGGAGAGGCCACAACAGCGAGAGGCCCGCGTACTGCAAAAAAAAAAAAAAAAAAAAAAAGAAATAAGAGAACAGTGGCCAAAAGGACTTTAAGGAAGGGACGAGGGGGACGAGTAAAGAGCAGAGGAGGGAACCGTGGATGGGGGGAGGGGCTGGGAGCTGGGCCTGGTTGTCACACGAGGTGGAGGGGACGGGGAGCATCCCTGGGGCCGAGGGCATCGCTGAGGCTCCCTGCTCCTTGAGGTCAGGGACCCGGGTTGGGGTCCTGGCCAGGGCTCCTGGGGACATAGCGTGTCTCGCTCCCCTATCCTGACTTCTCCTGTCCAGTCGTGGGCGTGGTTCCCACCCTTGGCTGTGGGGGTCGGAGAAGGTCACGTGCCTTCTGTGTCACAGGGTGGCGCAGGGCCCCTGGGTGTCAGATCAGTGGGGTTGGCACACTGGGCCCCCGCTGTTGCCATGACGTGGATGAAGTGCCGTGTGTGTACCTGGTGTTGGGCCGGTGTGGGGTGAGCTCGTGCACGGAGATCTCAAGGGGAAGGGCCTCCGTGTGCCGGACAGGTGAGGGGCGGTGGGTGACCCCGAAGGAGCAGAGACCCCAGGCCTAGGGTGTGGGTGGGAGTCACCCTCTCTGATGAGCAGGACATTCTCCTGGTCCTGCCGGGAGCCCCGAGGGGGGCGCGGGGAGGGCGCTTCCCCTCAAAGGGAATGGGTGCCCCCCCTTCCCAGGGGAAGACCATGGGGCTGCCCACGGGGACCCACGGGGAGGGCTGTGCGCACCTTTCCGGGTGGGATCTGATCGTGTCCTCTGCAGGGTGACTGACTGCTGGGAGGTGGGGTTTCTCAAAGTGCAGGCGTGTAGCCGTCCCAGGGCGGCCTAGGCGGATGCCGCTCTTGACCTTGTTGTAGACCCCTGCGCTTCCCTAAGCCTTTGAACCGTGGACCAACAGTTTCTTTGTGACAGAAACACCTCGTTTACCCGGTAATGACATTGGTACTTAATGCTTAGCTGCCTAGTACCTTTCAAATCTATCAGGATTTCTTCCTTAACAATTATCTGTATTTTCTATATCATTGTGTGGGCCCATGGTCACTGCTTTACTGTGGAAATCCCCTTCAAAAGTGTGTCCCCAAAGTGTCTCCGGAAAGGGTTATCAACAACTGTTTTCATTCAGCTTCTTTGTCACTGTTTGAAACTTTCCCATTAATTTTTTGACTTTTTCTTAGACCCTTTATTTTGGTCTAACTTTTTACTGCTAAGGAAATAACTGGCGTCTGTAACTTGCTGAGAGTAAGTCTATATTCACGCTCTCTCCCCGTCTCCCCGTCTCTCTGTCTCTGCGTCTTTCTCTGTCTCTCTGTCTCTGCTTCTGTCTCTCTGTCTTTGCTTCTGTCTCTTTCTGTCTCTGTCTCTCTCTGTCTTTGCTTCTATCTCTCTTGGTCTGTCTGCCTCTGTCTGTCTCTGTCTCTGTCCCTGTGTCTGTCTCTCTCTCCCCCTCCATCTGTCCATCTGTCTCTGTCTCTCTGTTTCCCTGTCTCTCTGTCTGCCTATCTGTCTCTCCCTCTGTCACTGTCTCTTTCTGTCTCTCTGTCTCCCTGTGTTTCTCTGTGTGTGTCTCTGTCTCCTTCCCTCTGTCTGTCTGTCTGTCCATCTGTCTCTCTCACAGCCTCTGCGTGCGGCTTGTCTCATCATCTCAGACGTCTTCTCAGTCTCTCTTACACAGCGCGATCCTGTGTAGTTTAAGTGGTTCCTTGGTGGCGTAGCACTGGGAAAGAACATGGGATTACGGATACAATTTCTTCATTCTGTTGTGAGTTGGAGTGTGTCCACCCCTGTGAGTTAAGTGGCCTGAAATCAGTAGAACTCATAGTCCCCTCAAGAGGATGGCTGTCTTGTGCTCAGACGGCCCCCGAGGGCACAGTCCGAGCGCGTGTGGGGGTGTCTGCCCGACGGTCACCGTTCGTCCTCCGTAATCGCTGGCACGGAAGCTCTGCTCTGTTGTCTGGCTGACCTTCCGGGGAGACACTGTGCACGGCACCCTGTGTCTGTGGCTGGTGACGCCACTTCCGGGGCCTCCGCTCTGGGCCTGGAGCTGCAGCTGAGGTTTGTGCCCAGATGCTTCCTCTGGGTGGGGGGGTCAGTCCTGCGAAAAATCGGGGTTTAATTTGATCTGCTGTCAAGCCCTTTAAATGTGTCTACCCGTGATCGTGGGGCGTCTCTGAGCACCGGCTCGCCTTCTGCGGGACGTCGGGGCTTCAGTGCTGCTCTGCTGTGTCCACCTCTGGCCGCGGTCTTTTAATTCCTCCAATATCACTGATTCCTGCAATGCTTGATAAGTTAATCCTGTTCAAAATGCATTTTGTACTGAAATGCTGTTTATTATCTTTTTAGTCATTAATTAAAATATGAAGCAGAAGGTAGAGTATGGATCTGGTACACACCATTACACATCTTGTGCAAATGGCAGTACAGTGATTATAAAACAATCGCAAATATGAATTTGTAAGTGCCTAATGCACCGATAATTGGATTTCACACTTAGTTCTTTGCTGCCTGTTGTTCTGGAAATACATTCTGTAAATGAAACTTCATTACGCTGTAAACTGTTTTTCTATAATCCTTATTTATGACATATGCCACATGACAATCTTCTATACCCTTTGTTTATTAAACATATTTATTACTATTTTTTAAACATCTTTATTGGAGTATAATTGCTTTACATTGTTGTGTTAGTTGCTGCTGTCTCTTTTTGAATTATGGTTTTCTCAGGGTATATGCCAGGTAGTGGGATTGCGGGTTCGTATGGTAGTTCTATTTGTAGTTTTTTAGGGAAACTCCATAGTGTTCTCCATTGTGGCTGTATCAATTGACATTCCCAGCAGCAGTGCAAGAGTGTTCCCTTTTCTGCACACCCTCTACAGCATTTATTGTTTCTAGAGTTTTTGATGATGGCCATTCTGACCGGTGTGAGATGATACCTCATTGTAGTTTGGGTTGGCATTTCTCTAATGATTAATGATGTTGAGCATTTCTCTCATGTGTTTGTTGGCAATCTGTGTCTCTTCTTTGGAGATATGTCTATTTAGTTCTGCTGGCCATTTTTGGATTGGGTTGTCTGTTTTTTGGTATTGAGCTGCATGTGTGGCTTCTAAATTTTGGATATGAATCCTTTGTCAGTTGCTTCATTTGCAAATATTTTCTCTCGTTCTGAGGGTTGTCTTTTGGTCTTGTTTATGGTATCCTTTGCTGTGCAAAAGCTTTTAAGTTTCATTAGGTCCCATTTGTTTTTTTTTGTTTTTATTTGCATTTCTCTAGGAGATGGGTCCAAAAGGATCCTGCTGTGATTTATGCCATAGAGTGTTCTGCCTATGTTTTCCTCTAAGAGTTTGATAGTGTCTGGCCTTACATTTAGGTCTTTAACCCATTTTGAGTTTATTCTTGTGTGTGGTGTTAGGGATTGTTCTAATTTCATACTTTTACATGTAGCTGTCCAGTTTTCCCAGCACCACTTATTGAAGAGGCTGTCTTTTCTCCACTGTATATCCTTCCCTCCTTTATCAAAGATAAGGTGACCATATGTGTGTGGGTTTATCTCTGGGCTTTCTATCCTGTTCCATTGATCTATATTTCTGTTTTTGTGCCAGTACCATACTGTCTTGATTACTGTAGCCTTGTAGTATAATCTGAAGTCAGGGAGCCTGATTCCTCCCGCTCCATTTTTCGTTCTCAAGATTGCTTTGGCTATTCGGGGTCTTTTGTTTTCCATACAAATTGTGAAATTTTTTTTTCTAGTTCTGTAAAAAATGCCAGTGGTAGTTTGATAGGGATTGCATGGAATCTGTAGATTGCTTTAGGTAGTATTGTCATTTTCACAATGTTGATTCTTCCAATCCAAGAACATGGTATATTTCTCCACCTATTTGTATCATCTTTAATTTCTTTCATCAGTGTCTTATAGTTTTCTGCATACAGGTCTTTTGTCTCCTTAGGTAGGTTTATTCCTAGGTATTTTATTCTTTTTGTTGCAATGGTAAATGGGAGTGTTTCCTTAATTTCTCTTTCAGATTTTTCATCATTAGTTCATAAGAATGCAAGAGATTTCTTTGCATTAATTTTGTATCCTGCTACTTAACCAAATTCGTTGATTAGCTCTAGTAGTTTTCTGGTAGCATCTTTAGGATTCTCTATGTATAGTATCATGTCATCTGCAAAAAGTGACAGCTTTACTTCTTC
>NC_041233.1:109581239-109592624 GCF_002837175.3 Physeter macrocephalus
GCGGAGCGGCTGGGCCCGTGAGCCATGGCCGCTGGGCCTGCGCGTCCGGAGCCTGTGCTCCGCAACGGGAGAGGCCACAACAGTGAGAGGCCCGCGTACCGCAAAATAAATAAAAAAAAAAAGAAAAAAATACATCTCTGGGAACAGGCTCTGCTTTCTTCCCTTGTCTGTGGATGTGGAGAAGGCAGTTAATTCAAGTTTGTTGGAAAATGGGGAGGATATTGGCTTTGGCTGCAGGGACCAAGTGAGGAATGATTGATATCTGTGTATCGTATCAGGGACAAAATGAGAAAAGTAGAACACACGTGTCATTGCTGTGTTCGGTTGTGCTTTACCATAACCTCTTCTTAGCTACCATAGAAGATATTCTTATTTCAGTACTATCTTGAATCAAGATTACCTTGGGACTTCCCTGGTGTTCCAGTGGTTAGCACTCTGCCCTTCCACTGTAGGGGGAGTGGGTTCAATCCCTGGTGGGGGAACTAAGATCCCACAAGCCACCAATAAAAAAAAAAAAGATTACCTTTTAACCAACTAAACAGAACTTGAAATTTCTACGTTTTCTCATCTGATTATTATTACTATTTTTTAAAAATGTATTTATTTATATATTTATTTTGGCTGTGCTCGGACTTAGTTGCGGCACACGGGATCCTCGTTGCGGCATGTGAACTCTTAGTTGCAGCATGTGAACTCTTAGTTGCAGCATGCATGTGGGATCTAGTTCCATGACCAGGGATCCATGATCAGGGATTGCACCTGGGCCCTCTGCATTTGGAACGCAGAGTCTTACCCACTGGACACCAGGGAAGTCCCCTTCTCATCTTATTAAAGTATCAAGAGAGCAAACATAACATGATCTGCAGTTCCTGTTATCACATGCATATCATAGTGGTTTATATTCCTTTTTAGAGGGTAAAAAAACCTGAGACATTCTGGGATGGCCAGTTGAAATAATTATGGATATTATAAATTAGGTAGGGAATATTTGGTATAGTGTTTATACTCATGTGCATATGATATAATTAAGAAAATGTTATTTTGTGATTTGGAAAGTAGATTCCTATAATTTCATCTGTTTCTATTAGGGAAAATACTTTTTGTAAAATATAAATACGAACCATGGTCTGCTTTCCGTTCTTGAAGTGTGCGCATGTGTGTGTTACATTTCTTAAATCCTATTCCTTTCAGCACTAAGGAATAAAAATGGAAAGTTAAGTTTATATTAAAATTACACGGTGTCGTTTACAGGAGGTTTAGGGCCTAAAAAGCCCACAGATGCTGCTGATCGGATCCTCCTCGGGGCCTGCTCTGCTGACCCGAACATTTTCCCTCTGGGACCCTGGACCAGTGGGCTGGGGTGGGGGGCACATTCTCACACCCCCAGCTGTGAACACTTATAAGAGCCTGGGAGCCTGAGACTCCTCCTTGCCTCACCAAGTGTGGGGTCCACACTTTTCCAGCTAATCAGTCTCGGGATGGCTGTCATCCTTCTCAGTGGCAGCCTGCCTGTCCACCTTCTGGAGCCCAGAAGCCAGACTCAGGCTGCTTGGACTGTGGAAGGATGAGGGTGAGTAGATGGTAAAAAATAGGCCATTTGAAGGCAATCGTCACTTGACAGGCAAAACACACTGAGTTATAAATGGTGACCTCCTGAAGGAGAAACCAGAAGAGAACTTAGAAAAAGCCCTCATATGTCTTTGAAGGTAGATTTCACATTTCATCTACAAAGCAGGAGCAGATGCCATGAAAAAGGAAGAATTTTAGAATAGAATTTAGTTTTGTTTCCCCTTAAAATCAGTAGAGGCAGTGAAAAGCAGGGTGGATGGGTTCATACAGCCAAAGTAAGTTACTGGCCCCAGAGACCACTCCTGTGTTATTGCTGAGCTCTTAAGATGTTTCTGTTGAAGTTCTGAGGAGTTTACATGAGTAATAAGGACTTAGTCCTTATAACTGCCTCATGGGGTAAGTCCTGTTATCAGCAGCTACTGATTAGGAAACGGGCATGCAGAGGATGTGTTACTGGTAAAGAGTGGCTCCTGGGTTCAAACCTCTGCTTCAGATCCTGTGTTTTTAACCAATATGCCATGTGGAACACCTATAAAGCAAGAATGGGTAATTATGTAAAAGCACCAAGTAGAGATATTAGAACAATGATAGCCCTTGAGATGAAAACTCAGTAGATAGTCACAGGTCAAGCATAGCTGAAAAAAAATTCAGTGCACTAGAAGATCAAGCTGAAGGAATTCCCTAGAATTAAGCACAAAAAAAGGTAAAGAGAGAACATGAGGAAGCACGGTTAATGTTGCAGTAGGTGGATCCAAAAGGCAAAAATGCTAAAGAAGGGAATTATTTTAAAAAAGGTGATTAATCAATATTTGTGATCAAATGGCTGATAATTCCCCAAATTGAGGAAAACGGTCTTCAGATTGAAAAATTGAACCACCTGTGAGGCTGGAATAAAGGCAAAGAAAAACAATCATTGTGAGCCATCACACACTCCAGAGTCAAGACAGAATCCTGAGAGACCTGGTCAAGGAAATAGAACTTGCTTACTGATTGACAAGAAATGTCTCAACAGGAACAATAGGTGCCTGGAGATATCTGTTGAATTTCTTGAGTTCTATACTTAGTCTAACTGTCATTCAGTATTGACGGTGAAATAAAGATGTTTTCAGACATACAAGGACTTGGACATTTGACCCCACAGAGACCACGTTGAAAGAAAAACAGGAGCATGTTTTTGAGGATGAGGAAAAATTAACCCAGAAAGATGTGAGCAAAAATACCAAAGACAGGGCTTCCCTGGTGGCACAGTGGTTGAGAGTCCGCCTGCCGATGCAGGGGACACGGGTTCGTGCCCCGGTCCGGGAAGATCCCACGTGCCGTGGAGCGGCTGGGCCCGTGAGCCATGGTCGCTGAGCCTGCGCATCCAGAGCCTGCGCTCCGCAACGGGAGAGGCCACAACAGTATGGCCGCTGGGCCTGCGCGTCCGGAGCCTGTGCTCCGCAACGGGAGGGGCCACGGCAGTGAGAGGCCCGCGTACCGCAAAAAAAAAAAAAAATCGGGCTTCCCTGGTGACGCAGTGGTTGGGAGTCCGCCTGCCGATGCAGGGGACACGGGTTCGTGCCCCGGTCCGGGAAGATCCCTCGTGCCGTGGAGCGGCTGGGCCCGTGAGCCATGGTCGCTGAGCCTGCGCATCCAGAGCCTGCGCTCCGCAACGGGAGAGGCCACAACAGTGAGAGGCCCGCATACCGCAAAAAAAAAAAATACCAAAGACACATTTATGAGTATTGATTTTAGAATGAGGAATACATTGTCTCTTTGTTTGATAAGCAACCATACTTGGAATCCACATAACGGTAATATCAGAGCAGATGTGGTATGGTGGAGGGAAGTCTACACTTGGAGGAAAGTGAGAGCGTAGGACTGAAGTCCTTGTTTTGTTCAAGAGGATGTTAGAGATACTGGTTAATTGATGGCTTTGCTAGAAAAACATATATATAATTGCATATGTTAAAACTTTTAAGGGAGAAATAAAATATATAGGTACAAAAAAAGTAGAATGAAAATCTTATACAACAGAGGTCCCCAACCCCCTGGCCACGGACCAGTAGTGGAACCGGGCTGCACAGCAGGAGGGGAGCAGCGGGCGAGTGAGCAAAGCTTCATCTGTATTTACAGTCTCTCCCCATCACTCACATTACCGCCTGAGCTCCACCTCCTGTCAGATCAGCAGCAGCATTAGATTCTCACAGGAGCTCAAACCCTGCTGTGAACTGCGCATCCAAGGGACCTAGGTGGTGCACTCCTTATGGGAATCTAGTGCCTGATGATCTGAGGTGAAGCTGAGGCGGTGATGCTGGTGCTGGGGAGCAGCTGCAAATACAGATTATCATTAGCAGAGAGGTTTGACTGCACAGATACCATAATAAATCAATTGCTTGCAGACTCGTATCAAAACCCTATCAGTGAGTGGCAAGTGAAAACAAGCTCAGGGCCTCCACAGATTCTGCATTATGGTGAGTTGTCAAATTATTAACAATGTAATAATAATAGAAATAAAGTGCACAATAAATGTAATGTGCTTGAATCATCTGGAAACCATCACATCCCCACCCCGACTGTGGAAAAATTGTCTTCTACGAAACCGGTCCCTGGTGCCGAAAAGGTTGGGGATATAAGATAGTATATATCCTCTACTATATAAGATAGTAAAATGTACAACGAAAAACATTAAATTAAACAGGAACTATCAGGACAAAATAAGTTCCAGTTTATCAGTAATCACAATAAATGTAAATGGGCAAAACTCAAACATTAAAAACAGGGAGTTCCCTGGTGGCCTAGTGCTTAGGATTCTGGGCTTTCACTGCCGTGGCCTGGGTTCAATCCCTGGTTGGGGAACTGAGATCCTGCAAGCTGTGCGGCATGGCCAAAAAAAAATAAAGATTAAAAATGGACTCTCAGGTTGGATTAAATACAATATAGAGTTCTGTGATGTTTACAAGAACATGCAAAAAATGTACTGAGGGGCTTCCCTGGTGGCGCAGTGGTTGCGCGTCCGCCTGCCTATGCAGGGGAACCGGGTTTGCGCCCCGGTCTGGGAAGACATGGCCAAAAAAAAATAAAGATTAAAAATGGACTCTCAGGTTGGATTAAGTACAATATAGAGTTCTGTGATGTTTACAAGAACATGCAAAAAATGTACTGAGAATAAACTTGTGGCAAGATTAATAAAGAAAATAAAGAGGAAATTCAAGAATATAAAGAATTCGAGATGGAAAATGTGATAGAGTCACAAATAATAAAGTTAAAAGAAAATCATATAATAATCTGTAGACATTTTTGCTGAGAAGTTGGAAAATCAAGGTGAAATTGTTGGTTTTTTTGGTGAATATAAGTGCCATAAGTTGACTCAACAAAGGTTAAAAAATGTGACTGGAACAGTAACCATGGGAAAATTAAAATTTTTTCATAAATGTGCTTTTATGAAAGGCACTGGCTCAGTTTCATAGGTAAATTCTACAGAAACTTTTTGGAATTGATAATTCTATGTTATCTAAACTCTTTCAGAGAAATAAGCATCACTCTTTTATAATGAATAATCCCATAATTTAGTAATGGATCAGAAAAAGGCTAATTTCACTTGAGTGTAAATGTAAATTTCATAACCAAACTGTTAGCACATTGAATTAACTGTATATTAAATAAGACCAAGTAGGCTCTGTTCCATAAATTTAAGATTATTTCAATAATAGAATCTCTATTGTGGGAATAAATAAGATGAACATGTTAAAAAAGAAAAAAATACATACAGTTGTATCAGTAGATACTGAAAGACCTTGAAACAATGCAGTAGCCATTTATGATAAATTCTAAGTGAAAGAGCATTGGCAGGGACCTTTCTCAACAGGGGTAAGAATATAATCAGAAACCACAGCAAGCATGGTAGTCATGGAGGAAATACTAAAATATGAAACAAAGTAATAATGTCAAAATGATCACTATTAGTCCATATTATTCTGGAGTCTCTAGTTAAGGTTATATGGGAAAATAAAGGAGATAAAATATTGGAAATCAAGACAATTTCAGTGAAAAATGGAAGATATTATACAAAATCTGCTAGATCAGTAGGAACATTGATTATATAGGACACATAAAAAAACTAATAAATAAAAATTCTTTTACTGCACATGATAAAATAATGTTGTTTTTGAGGTCCACTCTCAAAAACAACAAACCCTACCAAATACCTTGGGATAAAACAGGAATGGATGAAGGCTATAGGGGAAAAAATGATAAAATGCTTGGAAGGACATAAGACATTACCAAGTGCTTGGTATGGGGAGACGCTGTAGTGGGAAACACAGTACTGAAACACATCACTTCCCTTCAGGTGTGCATGTGTGTGCATGTGTGTGCGTGCGTGTGTGCTTGTGCGCTGTAACGTTAAAGTCCTGTTTGGAAGGGCGATAAAGGTGGGGAGAGAGGAGTTAATTAAGGGATAATAAAATTAACTAAAAGAATCAATTCACAAGATTGTCCAAAAAAGAGTTTTAAAGAAAATCTGAATGGTGGGAGTTCTGGTCTACCGGAGAGAAACTCTCATTCTAGTGCTAAAGAAGGTAGACAGAGCTGCAGAACAAACTTGTCTATTTAAGTGGCATTTTCAAGTTGGTGGAGAAAATATGGATTATTTGGCCAGTTTGTTGGGGTAACTGGTTGCCATTGGAGAGAAAAAAATTAATTTCTATTTCACAACTCAAAAAAGTTTCAAAAACATTTAAAAAAGTTCCAGTCATTAAAAATAGTTACAGAAGGGCTAAAAGAAAATTTAATAGAAAATATGTCTTAAATTGTGGAATTGGGAAGATCTTTCTAATCACAGAAACCATTAAGGAAAGGATTGAAATATTTGGACACATAAATAATGTTAAACCCATCTAAATTGTTGAAAGATACCACTGATGAAGTTAACACATGAATGACAATGAAATAAAATGTTTGTAACCTACAGAGCAGAATTATAAAATTCTGGAATTTATAAAGAGATACTTGTTTGGTAATTAAAAATTTATCACCCCAAAGAAGTGGGCTAATCTATGGAACAGGCAATTCATACAGAAATACATTTGATCAATAGTCATATTAAAAGGCCCAGAAACTCAATGAAAACAATGAGAAACTTTCTTTTCAACAGAGGCAAAAACAAAAAAATTGATACTCTATGATGGGTAAATAGGTACAAATGTTTGGGCAGCATTTGGGGCTAATAATGTGCATATCCTTTGACCCAGTAATTCTACTCATAGAAACCTATTCTGCATACACTCACCGAGAGCAATCAGAAATATATACGGAATTGTTACCAGTTGGAGGAAATTGGAAACAACACAAATGCCTAACAGTAAGGGATTGTAGGGCCAGTTGTGAGTCTTCAAGGCAAGAAAAAAATAATTAAGTACAGGCACAGCTTTGAGACACTGTGGGTTCCAGTCCAGACCACCGCCATAAAGCAAGTCACGCAAAGTTGTTGGTTTCCCACTGCATATAAAAGTTATGCTCACACTATACTGTAGTCTATTAAGTGGGCCATAGCATTGTGCCTAAAGAAACCAATGTACTTACCTTAATTAAAAAGTACTTTATTACTAAGAAATGCTAACCATCACGTGAGCCTTTAGTGAATTGTAATCTTTTTGCCGGAGGAGGGTTGTGCCTTGATGTTGAGGCTGCTGCAGGATCGGGGTGGTGGTTGCTGAAGGCTGGGGTGGCGGTTTCTTAAGACAACAGTGAAGTTGGCTGCACTGATTGACCCTTCCTTTCAGGAACGATTTCTCTGTAGCAGGTGATGCTGTTTAATAGCATTTTACCCACAGAACTTCTTTCAAAATTGCAGCCAATAAACAAGGTCCTAGTGTATAGCACAGGGAACTATATTCAATATCCTGTAAGAAACCATAATGGAAAAGAATATGAAGAAGAATTTTTAAAAAAGCAACATTAAAAATTGTAGAGTCAATATTCTCAAACCCTGCTGCTGCTTTATCAACTAAGTTTCTGTAATATTCTAAATCCTCTGTTGTCATTTCAACAACCTTCACAGCATCTTCACCAGGAGTAGATTCCATCTCAAGAAGCTACTTTCTTTGCTCATCCATAAGAAGCAACTCCTCATCTTTCAAGTTTCATCGCAAGATGGCAGGAATTTAGTCCCATCTTCAAGCTCCACTTCTGATTCTAGTTCTCTTGTGTTTCCACCACATCTGCAGTTCCTTCCTCCCCTGAAGCCTTGAACCCCTCAAAGTCATCCATGAGGGATGGAACCAACTTCTTCCAAACTCCTGTTAGTGTTGATATGTTGTCCTCTTCCCATGAACCACGGATGTTTTTAATGGCACCCAGAATTGGGACTCCTTTCCAGAAGGTTTTCAATTGACTTGATCCGATTGCCCAGACCTATCAGAGGATTCACTGTCTATGGTAGCTATAGCCTTATGAAATATATTTCTTAAATAATAAGACTTGAAAGTAGGAATTACTCCTTGATCTGTGGGCTGCAGAATGGATGTTGCATTAGCAGGCCTGAAAGCATTAATCTCATTGTCCATCTCCGTCAGAGCTCCTGGGTGACCAGGTGCATTGTCAATGAGCAGTAATATTTTGAAAGGATCTTTTTCTGAGCAGTAGGTCTCAACAGTGGGCTGAAAATATTCAGTAAACCATGTTATAAACAGATGTGCTGTCATCCTGGCTTTGTTGTTCCACTTATACAGCACAGGCAGAGTAGATTTCGCATAAGTTTTAAGAGGCCTAGGAGTCTTGGAATGGTAAATGATCATTGGCTTTCACTTAAGGTCACCAGCTGCATTTGCCCCTAACCAGAGGTTCAGTCTGTCCTTTGAGGCTTTGAAGCCGGGCATTGACTTCTCCTCTCTTGCTATGAAAGTCCTAGATGGTATAGTCTTCCAATAAAAGCCTGTTTCATCCACACTGAAAATCATTAATTATCTTAGCTAGATCTTCTGGATAACTTGCTGCAGCTTCTACATCGGCACCTACTGCTTCACCTTATACTGTTATGTCATACCAGACGGCTTCTTTCCTTAAACCTCATGAACCAACCTCTGCTAGCTTCAGACTTCTTCTGCGGCTTCCTCATCTCTCTCAGCCTTCATAGAACTGAAGAGAGTTGGGGCCTTGATCTGGATGAGGCTTTGGCTTAGGGGAATGTTGTGGCTGGTTTGATCTTCTAACCAGACACTGAAACTTTCCCCAAATCAGCAATAAGGCTGTTTTGCTTTCTTATCATTTGTGTGTTCACTGGAGGAGCACTTTTAATTTCTTCAAGAACTTTTCCTTTGCATTCGCAACTTGGCTAATTGGTGCAAGAGGCCCAGCTTTCAGCCTGTCTCAGCTTTTGACATGCCTTCCTCACTAAGCTTAGTCATTTCTAGCTTTTGACTTAAAGTGAGAGACGTGTGACTCTTCCTTTCAGTTGAACACTTAGGAGCCCTTGCCAGGGTTATTAACTGGCTTAATTTCGATATTGTTGTATCTCAGGGAAGAGGGAGGCTGAGGAGAGGGAGAGATGGGGAATGGCCGGTGACCCAGTCAGAACACACGCAACATTTAACGATTAAGTTCCTGTCTTATACGGGCGAGGTTCGTGATGCCCAAAACAATTACAATAGTAACATCAAAGATCACCGATCACAGATCACCATAACAAACACAATACTAAGGAAAAGTTTGAAATATTGTGAGAGTTACCAAAATGTGACACAGACACATCAAGCAAGTAAAGGCTGTTGGAAAAATGGCACCAACAGACTTGCTCTATGCAGGGTTGTTACAGACCTTCAATTTGTAAAAACCACAGTATCTGCGAAATGCAGTGAAGTGAAGTTCATTAAAAGGAGGCGTGCCTAACTGTGTGCTGACATGGAGAGATCTTGGTGATACAGTAAGTGAATTAGTCCAGCAGAAGAGCCGGATGTCAATTCTGGGAGGGTGGGGCATTTTAACCTTCAATAACTTGGAACTAATATACAGTTTAGATTGATATAGTCACAACACACGTTTGTTAACTGGTTGCCAGAGACCAAGGGTGGATATCCAGTTTGTGTATTGTAATCAGTGCTTGTGGCGGGTGCTTGCTACGGTAAGAAATGGCTCATTTGCTCAACTTTTTAGGATCGTATCTTTGAAAGTAAGTACATGATGTTTAGTAGCATGTGATCAGACTGGTGGTTGGTGAGAGCTTTTGCTGACAAAACAGGATTTTCAGAAGATGGGGTACAGTATGCAGCTCTTCTGGATTCGTGGAAATTAATCTGATGTGACCACAGTGTTTCAGGGCCACGTGAAGTGTTTTGTGGGTGAGCACTTGCGTTCCCACAAGCTCAGTATGAAGAAAGCACAGCACACTTTCCAGTGTGATGTTATAAACAAGTCTTCTCAAAAAAATGCATGTTCTTCTTTCATCTGGTTCATTTTAGGGGAAACAGTAATTTCGTGTATCAGTATGCAATGAAAAAAGGAGCAGAGGCTTTATAATTGGTCAAAGTATATGAACTAGCACCTCTTTTTAAAAAAATGCTGTGTTTGGGTTTATCTGGGGATAGCACTTTTTTTTTCGTGGGAAGAAAATGATAGATTATTAATATTCCCTGGGACTGTTCTTTTGTTTCTTGGAATCTGCCTGGTTCTTTGCAGAACCAGCCTAAGTTCACAAATATTGTTTCCATCCTCAAGTTATATGAGGAATCATCACCCATAATTTAAAGTATGGTTTTATTACTTCTCTTTGGGTGAATATTTCGAAGTTGGGAAATCTATCTATCATAACCTCAAATCCAGCTTGAGAATCGAAACACTTGCATAATGCCCATGTGATGTAGGTGCCTACAGGGTTCTCAGTTCCACGGTCTTATTTAAAAATACCTGGTGTTATTTTTTATACACAGCGTCTCTGCCTATTTCGTTCTTGCCATATTGCTGTTCTAGATTGATTTAATTATTTCTCAGTGTCATGTTTTTTTAATGTACATTCCATATGTTTCTTTTTCCATGGGGGAGGTTGTTTACCCTTTTTTATCATGTTTTCCCCATTTCTATCCATTCCTCATCATAGGCCTTCCCACCATCCGAGGCCCGGCCGTAGCAGCCCGGTTTCCCAGCAGCTGCCCGTGAACACCCGGCCCGCACCGGCTCCGCCACCATGGGGACTGCTCAGGTACCGTGCGACCCCTTTCATCCTCTGGGCCATGTCCACACGGCGGGAGGTGCTGGCAGTAGTGGTGATGCAGGTGATGCAGGTGATGGGAGGTGATGCAGTGATGCAGGTGAGGCAGGTAATGGAGGTGATGCAGTGATGGAGGTATTGCAGGTAATGGAGGTGATGCAGGTGATGCAGGTGATGAAGGTGCTGCAGTGATGGAGGTGATGCAGGTGATGCAGGTGATGGGAGATGATGCAGTGATGGAGGTAATGCAGGTGATGGACGTGATGCAGGTGATGGAGGTGATGCAGGTGATACAGGTGATGAAGGTGATGCAGTGATGGAGGTGATGCAGGTGATGAAGGTGCTGCAGTGATGGAGGTGATGCAGGTGATGGGAGATGATGCAGTGATGGAGGTAATGCAGGTGATGGACGTGATGCAGGTGATGGAGGTGATGAAGGTGATGCAGTGATGGAGGTGATGCAGGTGATGCAGGTGATGGGAGGTGATGCAGTGATGGAGGTGATGCAGGTGATGAAGGTGATGGGAGGTGATGCAGTGATGCAGGTGATGCAGGTGATGAAGGTGCTGCAGTGATGGAGGTGATGCAGGTGATACAGGTGATGGAAGTGATGGAGGGGATGGAGGTAATGAAGG
>NC_041233.1:109595735-109603221 GCF_002837175.3 Physeter macrocephalus
AGGTGATGGGAGGTGATGCAGTGATGCAGGTGAGGCAGGTAATGGAGGTGATGCGGGTGATGCAGGTGATGAAGGTGCTGCAGTGATGGAGGTGATGCAGGTAATGGAGGTGATGCAGGTGATACAGGTGATGAAGGTGATGCAGTGATGGAGGTGATGCAGGTGATGAAGGTGATGGGAGGTGATGCAGTGATGCAGGTGAGGCAGGTAATGGAGGTGATGCGGGTGATGCAGGTGATGAAGGTGCTGCAGTGATGGAGGTGATGCAGGTAATGGAGGTGATGCAGGTGATACAGGTGATGAAGGTGATGCAGTGATGGAGGTGATGCAGGTGATGAAGGTGCTGCAGTGATGGAGGTGATGCAGGTAATGGAGGTGATGCAGGTGATACAGGTGATGAAGGTGATGCAGTGATGGAGGTGATGCAGGTAATGGAGGTGATGCAGGTGATACAGGTGATGAAGGTGATGCAGTGATGGAGGTGATGCAGGTAATGGAGGTGATGCAGGTGATACAGGTGATGAAGGTGATGCAGTGATGGAGGTGATGCAGGTAATGGAGGTGATGCAGGTGATACAGGTGATGAAGGTGATGCAGTGATGGAGGTGATGCAGGTAATGGAGGTGATGCAGGTGATACAGGTGATGAAGGTGATGCAGTGATGGAGGTGATGCAGGTAATGGAGGTGATGCAGGTGATACAGGTGATGAAGGTGATGCAGTGATGGAGGTGATGCAGGTGATGGGAGGTGATGCAGTGATGGAGGTGATGCAGGTGATGGGAGGTGATGCAGTGATGGAGGTGATGCAGGTGATGGGAGGTGATGCAGTGATGGAGGTGATGCAGGTGATGGGAGGTGATGCAGTGGATGAAGGTGCTGCAGTGATGGAGGTGATGCAGGTGATACAGGTGATGAAGGTGATGCAGTGATGGAGGTGATGCAGGTAATGGAGGTGATGCAGGTGATGCAGGTGATGAAGGTGATGCAGTGATGGAGGTGATGCAGGTGATGGGAGGTGATGCAGTGATGGAGGTGATGCAAGTGATGCAGGTGATGGAGGTGATGGAGGTGGGTAAATACCCAGGGGGCAGTCTTGCAGCTTCTAGCAGAGGATTTTCCTGCTCAGATGGAGGCGTGTCTGTAAGCGGCTCAGAAATGTGGTGCTTGTGTGTAGTGGTTGGGAAGGAGGGGAGGAGCCCCTGGAGATCCAGGGAGCGAGCGTGAGATGAGGTCTGGGTTCTGGTCCTGCTGGCGTCACATGTCACACGTGCTGTCACATGTGTGCTGGGAGGAGGGGCTCTGCGGGCGCACGTGGGCGTGACCGCGGTGAAACCTCACACCTGGAATGGGGCTTCTCCAGGGACGTCGAATGACCTTACCAGGCTTATAAAGGGCTTCCATGAGTTTGTGGTGGTGGCTCTGTGTGTGTGTCTGAGACTCACTGTTGGCGAGTGAGACAGGGCACGGATGTCCCTTTAGGGGCAATCTGACTGCTGTTCGTTCCTAAAACACCCGGGGTGGCAGCGTGTTCTCAGGAAACCCCCAGAGGGCCACAGCCCACTCACCCATCTGCACTCACATTTGGAGTGTATTTGAGAGCAGAGGTGTGACCTTTTACCTTCCCTGATGCCAATAAATAATCAGTTGAAACCTTTATAGATAGAGGCTTTCATTGATTTTTCAAAGGAAGAGGTGGCAATTTGTAGTCTATCTTATTTCTTACTCCAGGAGAGATTTAAGGCATGAACGATGTTGAAATTTCAGGTGGACCCTTGTCACTGGCCCCCAATGACCTTCCTCCCTCCTCTTCTACCCCTCGTGCATCTCACCTGGTGCCACCTCACATGTTTGCACCTCCGTGTCCTAAGACCTTCTTTTACCTTCTTGATGCTCTCAGAAGAAGATGTTGACATGGGGTGTCAGTCTCCATAGCCAGGAACACAGTCATTTTTTGGTGGGAGTTTTGTGTAAGAGCCTTGAGGAGACCAAGCCTTTTCTTTCCTTTTTATTTATTTTATTACTGTGGTAGAGTTGTTTTAGAATGTTGTGTTAGTTTCTACTGTACAGCGAAGTAGAGTTCCCTGTTCTATACAGCAGGTTCTTACTAGTTATCTATTTTATACATATTAGTGTGTATATGTCAATCCCAATCTCCCAATTCACACCACCACCACCACCCTGCTTTTCCCCGTTGGTGTCCATACGTTTGTTCTCTACATCTGTGTCTCTATTTCTGCCCTGCAAACCAGTTGATCTCTACCATTTTTCTAGATTCCACATATATGTGTTAATACATGATATTTGTTTTTCTCTTTCTGACCTACTTCAGTCTGTATGACAGTCTCTAGGTCCATCCACGTCTCTACAAATGACCCAATTTTGTTCCTTTTTATGGCTGAGTAATATTCCACTGCATATATGTACCACATCTTCTTTATCCATTTATCGACGGACATTTGGGTTGCTTCCAAGACCTGGCTATTGTTAATAGTGCTGCAGTGAACATTGGGGTGGAGACCAAGCCTTTTCTTCTCTCTTTTCAAAAAACGGCTTCCCCTTTTGTTCAGCAAAGACAAGGCATGATGTCTCTTCGAGCTCTTATCAGCTCTTTAATCAAACTCCCTGCAGCTAGCGAGAGACAACTGCATATTTTTTCCAGGAATTAGGTGGGGTTCTTAATTGCAAAGAAGGGATGTTAGGCACATCACAGACCTTTCGGTGGGGCTGGATAGAGATGTTCTGTACGAGGCTGTCAGCTCCGCTGCAGGGTCCCGCATGATGAGGAGATGCCCTGGTACCCGGCCACGAGCCTCGTTGCAGGGATGCCTCCTCCCACACAGGGAAGGTCGGGGGCCCAGACCCGGGGGCCTTGCCTGCGTCTGGCTGCCAGGAAGGCTGGAAAACTCCTTTGTTGTCGTTGTTGATGTGCGTGCTCATGTTGCCGTTTGGGAAGGGGTCGATCCCAGCGAGGGAAAGTGACAGAGGTGCAGGGAGCCTATTTGGAAATGCCGGGCGGCCCCCGCGGGAGCCACCGCTGGAGGCTGCTCCGTGGATCCCATTCTCCATCCCCACGCTGTCAAATAGCACGCTCTGTTGTAAATGCCCCCGTCCCGTATAAAATGCAAACACGCTTACTTTTATCCCGCTCGTCGCGCAATCTAACTCCTAGTCAGGGTCTGGGAACAAAGTTCACTGAGTTCAGCCTGACCCCTTCCTGGTTTCTGGGCCCTGTGTACTAACTACAGCCAACACGGCCTTTCGGAAACTAGGTTACAGGTTGTTCAGGTTGCTTTAGTTTCTTTGTAGGTATATACGTGACACAGCGAAGAAGAACTATGGGGGTGATGGTAGCTCTAGTTTCTGCGGGGCTCCTGTCTCCCCTCCCCGCTCCACATCCCCTTGGCCCCGGCCGGTGGCTCTGCTAGTCTGAGACCTTGACTTTCCGGGTCAGGGTGAGTGAGTGTGCTTTCATGCCTCAGACGCCTGAGTTCCTGGTGGTCCTACCTGTGGGGGTCTCGGCAGCCTCCCGTGAGCTTTTGCAGGGGATGTGGTGGTGCCAGTGGGGGATTCAGGGGACCCCCTGGTCTGACCCTCTGCCCTTGCTTGGAGCAGAAGCTCCGCTGCGTCCTAATACCGTGGGTCCGCTGACGCCCTTGCCACCCGTCGGTCCAGCAGCCTGAGCGGCTCCCAACTCACCCTCCAGATCCAGTCCACAGGGCATCCCCGTGTTTCCATGGATAACTCACTCCCTGCTGGACTGTCCTTCCCTGGGGACCAAGACGCCTCACAGGGCAGACCGGAGAGTCCTAGGGACGGGAACCAGGGCCGCCCTGACAGCCTCCACGCTTCCAGGAGCCCGTGTTGCGGCCACGGGAGGAGGGTACCACGTGTGGCTCCTGGTCCACGGCAGACACTGCATCTTGGAGGAACAGGCTTCTCGGGACAATTTCCGGAAGCTGCCTGCAAAGCTGGCCCGTGAGGAGCCTCCATGGCGCCTGCTGCCCCGGATAACCCCGGAGTGGCCCGTGACACCCCCTATGCTCCTCCCCACCCCCAGCCCCCCAGCGCCCCGGCACAGCGGCTGCCTTGCCTTCAGTTTACAGGCAAAGTTGCTGAAAAGGGCAGTTTTGTCAGATTCTGCCTTTGGGTAGAACTTTAACTGTGGGAATTCACGGAAATGTAGGGATAATGTTTCAAAGACACTCATTACTATTATTGACATTTTGGAGCGGAGAATTCTCTGTGGTGGGCTGTCCTGGGTGTGGAAGGATGAGGGCAGCGTTCCACGCCCCCCCCCCCACTGATGCCAGGACCCTCCCCCTGACCGTGAGCACCAAACACGGCTCCAGATGGACGTTGCCAGATGCCCCCGGGGGTGAGGTCAGCCCCACCCCACTGAGAAGCCCCCGAGGGTTTCAGGTTCATTGACATCAATTGTTGATAATTTCCCCTTCCAGGCCTTTATTTTCCGTGGACGCTGAAATGGTGTCATCACTCTCATTCTGCGTGGTGTTAATTTGAGTCTTCGTCTCTCCTTTTTTCTTCATCTGTCTTAGGTTTGTCAATTTTATTGATCTTATTGAACCAGATTCTGGTTTTAGTGATTTTCATTGTTGTTTTTATATTCTCTTCACTGACACCTGTTCTCCGGTCTTTATTGTTTCCTTTCTTCTACTTACTTTGGTGTTCATTTGCTTTTTTCGGTTTTTTTAAAGGTCAGAGCTGAAGTCAGTGACTTGAGACTTTTCTCCTTTCGTGATACAGGCACTGAGAGCCGTGACTTTCCCTTACTGGGTGTGGGGTTTTTGTCTTTCTATAAATAGTCTTGAGAAGTGGGTAAGTTACCTAGAAGCCGTGGCCCTTCGCTGGCTAGGGTTTGTCAGAAGCCCTGCTTTCTGGCCCCGCCTGCTGCCTGGATGCTGCCCTGCGGGTCACTCTGGTTCTATCCATCTTCTTTCGGAATTCCATTATTTTCGTTGTATGGGTGGCATGTTCTTGTTTCCCAGCTATGTTTGGGATGTATTCCTAGGTTTTCACCACTGTCATTTACGTGGATTTGGGGAAGGAGAGAGGCTGGTGGAGTCCTCATCTCCCCACCTCCATCCCATGTTTCTCACGCCCCCTCCAGTCTCTCTCATTAGAGAGACACAGGGAGGCTGCTCCAACCCCATGGGGGGTCCTCTGTCTCCCTTTATATCTGTGGTTTTCAAACGGGGCACTTTTGCCCCCATGGGACATTGGCAATGTCCAGAGAGATTTTTGGTTTTCACAGCTGGGGGGAGGGCACTGCTGACATCTAGGGGATTGAGGCCACGATGATGTGAACCATCCTGCAGTGCCCCCCAGCAGAGAATGATCTGGTGCAAATGTCACGAGGCAAGGCTGAGAAACCCCGCTTAACTTTTATGGTCTAACCTGTGGTGCTTAGGTATCTTCAAGAGTCTGAATGAGAAAGATACGGGGATCATATCATCTTGATATAGAACCATTTCTCTGCAATGTTAGAATTTTGCATGGGGGCTCTTAGGGACATAGAATGGTAGCGGGCTTGCATGCAAATTCATTTAGATGGCTTATATTTAAAATGCACATTTGCACTTTTTGGGATGACAATAAACTCTTTTTGAAACAATCTACTGGAATTATTCAAATGGCTATCGTTTCACGGATACAGTGGTTCAGTGTAAGTAATGACATGCATGGTAATTCCTGTGATTGCATCCCTCACACTGAGTTTAGCACAGTATTTACATTTCTGTTGTGTTCTGACGAGAACACAAACAGGCTGCACTTTGATATTTTGTTTCATTTAAAGTGAGAGAAATTATAGAAAGCGTTCTTAGCCCTGGTTCCAGGTCAAGCCACAGTAATTACGAATTCAGAAACTTAATTTATTTTGCAGAAGAAAATTCACTTTCCTCGAGGTAACTACAGATAGATCTGTGTTTCTCAGAGACAAATGTTATGGAGAAAGAGAAACAAAATAGTACCCATTTATGATCCTAAACGTCTATATATGATCGACTTATGCTTCCAGAGGCAGCCATCTATTAAAACGTTATTCATTTTCATGGGGCGAAGAGTCATTGGTTTCTAGTTAGGGTTTTAGAACGCCCTCTGATTTCTTACAATGTGTTCACTTTGACAAACCTGATTTTTTTCCTTATTAAATGCATGAGTCCACTTTGGGTTGGTTGTTTACGGGGCTAAACCTGGTAGTGGGTTCTTCCATTTCTCCTTTATCAGCAGGAAGACCAGGAGGGCTCCGGTGTCACCTGTTGTGTTGGGGGAGAATTCAGTTTCTAATGTTACAGAATGAAATAGAGGCAGAATGTGTAGGATTAACCAGCATTTGCTTGGCGGTGGGGACCCAGGCTCTTGCTCAGGTGTGTCAATAACCTTCCTTGACTGTGGCCAGGCTCGTTGAAGTCTCCTTTCACTGCCCCCTGTGAGTGAGTGAGGGGCCATGCTCCTGAGCCCCGGATCTCCTCACATCTGCAGGAAGATCACACTTACCTACAAGGGCTCCTGGGCATTGGATGGCGAATATCCGTTGCCTTTATAACTAAATAATTTTAACTGTTTTAGCAGCAAGTAAATTTATATTAAAACTAAATTACACAAATTTTTTGTGAAAGTACCTTCTCTCTGGCTAGTTCAGAGACTTACTTGTAGAAATGGTGAACATTGTAATTGCAAATTGTGTTGTTAGTTGTCTCTTCTCTTTTAAAAAAATCATACAAGCACTATATCTTACCTTGAAGAGATTAGCATAAACAAAAGAAGATTCAGAGATGGTCATTGTTTTTTTTTTTAATTTTTATTGGAGTATAGTTGATTTACAATGTTGTGTTAGTTTCAGGTGTACAGCAAAGTGAATCAGTTATACATACACATATATCCACTCTTTCGTAGATTATTTTCCCATATAGGCCATTACAGAGTACTGAGTAGAGGTCCCTGTGCTACACAGTAGGTCCTTATTAGTTACCTATTTTTTATATATCGTAGTGTGTGTATGTCAGTCCCAATCTCCCAATTTATCCCTCCCCTCCCCTTACCCCCTGGTAACCATAGGTTTGTTTTCTGCATCTGTAATTCTGTTTCTGTCTTGTAAATAAATTAATTTGTACCCTTTTTTTTAGATTCCACATGTAAGTGATATCATATGATATTTATCTTTCTCTCTCTGACTCACTTCACTCAGTATGACAATCTCTAGGTCCATCCATGTTGCTGCAAATGACATTAGTTTGTTCTTTTTTATGGCTGAGTAATATTCCATTGTATATATGTACCACATCTTTATCCATTCATCTGTTGATGGACATTTAGGTTGCTTCCATGTCCTGGCTATTGTAAATAGTGCTGCAGTGAACATTGGGGTGTGTGTGTCTTTTTGAATGATGGTTTGCTCTGGGTTTATGGCCAGGAGTGGGATTGGTGGGTCAGGGACGGTCATTGTTGTCCTGGTTTACTATCCAT
>NC_041233.1:109607824-109623894 GCF_002837175.3 Physeter macrocephalus
CTGCCCTGGGTGTGGAAGGATGAGGGCAGCGTTCCACGCCCCCCCCCCCACTGATGCCAGGACCCTCCCCCTGACCGTGAGCACCAAACACGGCTCCAGATGGACGTTGCCAGATGCCCCCGGGGGTGAGGTCAGCCCCACCCCACTGAGAAGCCCCCGAGGGTTTCAGGTTCATTGACATCAATTGTTGATAATTTCCCCTTCCAGGCCTTTATTTTCCGTGGACGCTGAAATGGTGTCATCACTCTCATTCTGCGTGGTGTTAATTTGAGTCTTCGTCTCTCCTTTTTTCTTCATCTGTCTTAGGTTTGTCAATTTTATTGATCTTATTGAACCAGATTCTGGTTTTAGTGATTTTCATTGTTGTTTTTATATTCTCTTCACTGACACCTGTTCTCCGGTCTTTATTGTTTCCTTTCTTCTACTTACTTTGGTGTTCATTTGCTTTTTTCGGTTTTTTTAAAGGTCAGAGCTGAAGTCAGTGACTTGAGACTTTTCTCCTTTCGTGATACAGGCACTGAGAGCCGTGACTTTCCCTTACTGGGTGTGGGGTTTTTGTCTTTCTATAAATAGTCTTGAGAAGTGGGTAAGTTACCTAGAAGCCGTGGCCCTTCGCTGGCTAGGGTTTGTCAGAAGCCCTGCTTTCTGGCCCCGCCTGCTGCCTGGATGCTGCCCTGCGGGTCACTCTGGTTCTATCCATCTTCTTTCGGAATTCCATTATTTTCGTTGTATGGGTGGCATGTTCTTGTTTCCCAGCTATGTTTGGGATGTATTCCTAGGTTTTCACCACTGTCATTTACGTGGATTTGGGGAAGGAGAGAGGCTGGTGGAGTCCTCATCTCCCCACCTCCATCCCATGTTTCTCACGCCCCCTCCAGTCTCTCTCATTAGAGAGACACAGGGAGGCTGCTCCAACCCCATGGGGGGTCCTCTGTCTCCCTTTATATCTGTGGTTTTCAAACGGGGCACTTTTGCCCCCATGGGACATTGGCAATGTCCAGAGAGATTTTTGGTTTTCACAGCTGGGGGGAGGGCACTGCTGACATCTAGGGGATTGAGGCCACGATGATGTGAACCATCCTGCAGTGCCCCCCAGCAGAGAATGATCTGGTGCAAATGTCACGAGGCAAGGCTGAGAAACCCCGCTTAACTTTTATGGTCTAACCTGTGGTGCTTAGGTATCTTCAAGAGTCTGAATGAGAAAGATACGGGGATCATATCATCTTGATATAGAACCATTTCTCTGCAATGTTAGAATTTTGCATGGGGGCTCTTAGGGACATAGAATGGTAGCGGGCTTGCATGCAAATTCATTTAGATGGCTTATATTTAAAATGCACATTTGCACTTTTTGGGATGACAATAAACTCTTTTTGAAACAATCTACTGGAATTATTCAAATGGCTATCGTTTCACGGATACAGTGGTTCAGTGTAAGTAATGACATGCATGGTAATTCCTGTGATTGCATCCCTCACACTGAGTTTAGCACAGTATTTACATTTCTGTTGTGTTCTGACGAGAACACAAACAGGCTGCACTTTGATATTTTGTTTCATTTAAAGTGAGAGAAATTATAGAAAGCGTTCTTAGCCCTGGTTCCAGGTCAAGCCACAGTAATTACGAATTCAGAAACTTAATTTATTTTGCAGAAGAAAATTCACTTTCCTCGAGGTAACTACAGATAGATCTGTGTTTCTCAGAGACAAATGTTATGGAGAAAGAGAAACAAAATAGTACCCATTTATGATCCTAAACGTCTATATATGATCGACTTATGCTTCCAGAGGCAGCCATCTATTAAAACGTTATTCATTTTCATGGGGCGAAGAGTCATTGGTTTCTAGTTAGGGTTTTAGAACGCCCTCTGATTTCTTACAATGTGTTCACTTTGACAAACCTGATTTTTTTCCTTATTAAATGCATGAGTCCACTTTGGGTTGGTTGTTTACGGGGCTAAACCTGGTAGTGGGTTCTTCCATTTCTCCTTTATCAGCAGGAAGACCAGGAGGGCTCCGGTGTCACCTGTTGTGTTGGGGGAGAATTCAGTTTCTAATGTTACAGAATGAAATAGAGGCAGAATGTGTAGGATTAACCAGCATTTGCTTGGCGGTGGGGACCCAGGCTCTTGCTCAGGTGTGTCAATAACCTTCCTTGACTGTGGCCAGGCTCGTTGAAGTCTCCTTTCACTGCCCCCTGTGAGTGAGTGAGGGGCCATGCTCCTGAGCCCCGGATCTCCTCACATCTGCAGGAAGATCACACTTACCTACAAGGGCTCCTGGGCATTGGATGGCGAATATCCGTTGCCTTTATAACTAAATAATTTTAACTGTTTTAGCAGCAAGTAAATTTATATTAAAACTAAATTACACAAATTTTTTGTGAAAGTACCTTCTCTCTGGCTAGTTCAGAGACTTACTTGTAGAAATGGTGAACATTGTAATTGCAAATTGTGTTGTTAGTTGTCTCTTCTCTTTTAAAAAAATCATACAAGCACTATATCTTACCTTGAAGAGATTAGCATAAACAAAAGAAGATTCAGAGATGGTCATTGTTTTTTTTTTTAATTTTTATTGGAGTATAGTTGATTTACAATGTTGTGTTAGTTTCAGGTGTACAGCAAAGTGAATCAGTTATACATACACATATATCCACTCTTTCGTAGATTATTTTCCCATATAGGCCATTACAGAGTACTGAGTAGAGGTCCCTGTGCTACACAGTAGGTCCTTATTAGTTACCTATTTTTTATATATCGTAGTGTGTGTATGTCAGTCCCAATCTCCCAATTTATCCCTCCCCTCCCCTTACCCCCTGGTAACCATAGGTTTGTTTTCTGCATCTGTAATTCTGTTTCTGTCTTGTAAATAAATTAATTTGTACCCTTTTTTTTAGATTCCACATGTAAGTGATATCATATGATATTTATCTTTCTCTCTCTGACTCACTTCACTCAGTATGACAATCTCTAGGTCCATCCATGTTGCTGCAAATGACATTAGTTTGTTCTTTTTTATGGCTGAGTAATATTCCATTGTATATATGTACCACATCTTTATCCATTCATCTGTTGATGGACATTTAGGTTGCTTCCATGTCCTGGCTATTGTAAATAGTGCTGCAGTGAACATTGGGGTGTGTGTGTCTTTTTGAATGATGGTTTTCTCTGGGTTTATGCCCAGGAGTGGGATTGCTGGGTCAGGGACGGTCATTGTTGTCCTGGTTTACTTTCCATGTTTTTTATGTCCATGTATATATATATCTCCACAAGATATATTAATAAAATGATTATACCAATCTGTTTCAATAACAGATATTTTAACAAATTAATACAGTATATTATGGCAACTCTCCTTGTCCATAAAAATATTTTAAAATATTTATCTATTTTTATTGAGTTATAATTAACGTACAATATTATATTAGTTTCAGGTATACAACATAGTGATTTAATATTATTACACATCATGAAATTATCATCATGATAAGACCAATGACCATCTGTCACCACACAAAGTTGTTACAGTATAATTGACGATATTCCCTATGCTGTACCTCACATCCCTGTGACTTACTTATTTTATTTTATTTTATTTTATTTATTTTTTTTTTTTGTGGTACGCAGGCCTCTCACTGTTGTGGCCTCTCCCGTTGCGGAGCACAGGCTCCGGACGCGCAGGCTCAGCGGCCATGGCTCACGGGCCCAGCCGCTCCGCGGCATGTGGGATCCTCCCGGACCGGGGCACGAACCCGTGTCTCCTGCATCGGCAGGCGGATTCTCAACCACTGCGCCACCAGGGAAGCCCTCGACTTACTTATTTTATAACTGGAACTTTGTATCTTTTAATCCCCTTCACCTATGTTGTCCATCCTCCCATCCCCCTCCCCTCTGGCAACCACCAGTTTGTTCTCTGTATCTATGACTGTTTCTGTTTTATGTTTGCTCATTTGTTTTGTTTTTTACATTCCACATATAAGTGAGATCATATGGTATTTGTCTTTCTCTGACTTACTTCACTTAGCATAATACCTTCAGGTCCATCCACACTGTTGTAAAATGGCAGGTCTTCTTTCTTTTTCGTGGCTGAGTAATATTCCGTTGTATACACACATCACTGTCAACCGGGTGGGCTGGTTATGTCCACCGAGGTCTGCCCATATAGTGGTGTACGTCGTAGCTGTTAAAATGTTTTTATCCACAGATGAATACTGGTAGGTTGGTACACCTCAGCTGATGTAGCCAGCCTCTCAGGTTGACAATGATGTCCAGTTCTCTCGTAATATAAATAAAGCTTGGACGAATTACCTCTATTCAGTTACTTTATTATTTCCTTAGAATACATTTTTGGAGTTAAAACGTTTCAAAAGATATGAAGATTTTGGGCTTCCCTGGTGGCGCAGTGGTTGAGAGTCCACCTGCGGATGCAGGGGACACGGGTTTGCGCCCCGGTCCGGGAACATACCACATGCCGCGGAGTGGCTGGGCCCGTGAGCCGTGGCCGCTGAGCCTGCGCGTCCGGAGCCTGTGCTCCGCGGCGGGAGAGGCCACAACGGTGAGAGGCCCGCGTACCGCAAAAAAAAAAAGAAAAGATATGAAGATTTAAAAGATTTTCAGTGTATATTTCAATACAGAAAAATGCACCTGTTTGCCTTCCCACCAAGATTACACACTTAACAGTATTTGCTTTTAAAATTCTCTTTATAATTACTGGTTTGACAGGTGACACATAATGGGCGATTTCATGTATAACTTAGGTTAGTGGTTCTGTTGAATATGCTTTTTCCTTCTTTTTCCTCTTTTGTGTGTGTGAATTGCATGGTTGTGTCTTTAACTCTTTTCATGTATTTATGATCCAAATATTTTTTGCTTCTCAGATTGCCATTTAAGTTTCAATTTTATAATTTTGAATGGATGTATAGTTGATTTACAATATTGTGTTAATTTCAGGTGTACAGCAAAGTGATTCAGTTTTATATATATATATGTATATATATTTTTTCAGGTTATTTTCCATTATAGGCAGTTACAAAATATTGAATATAGTTCCCTGTGCTATACAGTAAATCCTTGTTGTTTATCTGTTTTATATATCGTAGCATGCATCTGTTAATCCCAAATTCCTAACTTATCCCTCTCCCCTCCTTTTTCCCCTTTGGTAACCACAGGTTTGTTTTCTATGTCTGTGAGTCTATTTCTGTTCTGTATATAGATTTATTCGTATTATTTTTTAAATTCTACATATAAGGGATATCATATGTTATTTTTCTTTCTCTGTGTGGCTTACTTCACTGAGTATGATCATCTCTAGGTCCATCCATGTTGCTGCAAATGGCACTAGTTCATTCTTTTTTATGGCTGTGTGGTATTCTGTTGTATATATGTATATATACAACCTATATATATATATACACACATAAATATATGTATATATGTATGTATGTACCAAGTGTCTGTTGATGGTCAACTTTACAATTTTTTATGCAAGAAGTAAACTTTCACCCAGTCATATCTAGGAATGTATTCCTTTATGATTTCTGACTTTGGTGTCATGCTTAAAAAGCCTCCTTTTGCATAAACATTCAGCTATATTTTACTTTAATATTTTTATTTCATTTTTTCCCTTCAAATCTTTAATTCTGGATTTATTGTAGTTTACGTATAAAGTAAAGGCTGTACTTATTTCTGCCACTACGTGGGCAATGAGCTGTTGTGCTATTACCTTTTCCAATATTGGATTATCTCTGTATTTTGGGAAAATGCTAATTGGGGTCACTCTTCTTTTCCACCGATTTCTTTTCATAGAAGTTTACGTTGAAGCTTTTTTTGTCTTTTCTTTTTAAAATGCCTGTTGGGGTAAAAACAGCTCTGTGTGCGTGTAAGAACTGATGATCCCTAAACAAAATGCTTTTGGAAAAACACCGTAGGGTCAGTTAGGATGAAGAAAATGGCCCAGGCTGGGTGCCGCGGGGATGGGGCTCCCGGGCCCGAGTCAGTTCCTTGGGATGAAATGCCATCTTCAGGACACCTGTTCCCTCTGACTGCGCACGTTAGCGGTTAGTCCGGCTTTGAGGGTTATGGAGACGCAGCCGCAAACCCAGTAAGCATTCTGAGGGCACGTGCCATTCCAGGAATAGGACTGGGGGTTAGACAGCCTGTTAGCTAGTTCTTCCTACTATGTTCCTAGGGCGTTTTATTCTTTCTGATGGTACCCGTGTAATTTGTGCAGATATGTGAGAGAGATGTCAGGTAGCAGTGACTGCTCAGTTATCCGTGGAATTTTGGGGTCAGCGTAGTGCCCTTATCCCGAGAGAATTCAGATTTTTCTTTGTAACAGATCACCTCAAACTTGTTGGCTGAAACCATATATATTGATCGTCATAGAGCTCTGTAGGTCGGGAATCCGGCACCATCTCACTGGGCGGAAATCAAGGCGTCCGCAGGGTGGGTCCTCTGAAGCTTTTAGTGGATGGGCCGGCCCCACCTTTTCCAGCTTCCAGAGGTGCCGTGTGGGTCCCGGTTCTTGCCTCCACCCTGCCCTCAAATCCAGCAACGCAGGGAAGTCTCTCTGAGGGTCCCTCTCTGTTCTCTGCTTTTTACAGACATATTTGATTATGTGGGATTATCCTCTCATCCCAGGATCCTGGACCTAATCCCATCTGTAAAGCGCCTTTTCCATGCCGGGGAGTGCTCACAAGTCCTGGGGACTAGGGCGTGGACATCTTTGGCGCCATCGTTCTGCTGCCACATTTATTTCTAATATATTATAAATTTGTATTTAGCTTTCCTCTTTAGAGATTTTATTTTTACCATGAATTTGAACAAAATTTCTACGTTTCCTGGAAAAATAGTTGCAACGTAAGTTTTTCATCTTTTATCTATATTTCAGAGCATAACAGGTAAGATGAGCTCCTTTACCATTTTTTGTTTTTTTTTTTTTGCGGTACGCGGGCCTCTCACTGTTGTGGCCTCTCCCGTTGCGGAGCACAGGCTCCGGACGCGCAGGCTCAGCGGCCATGGCTCACGGGCCCAGCCGCTCCGAGGCATGTGGGATCTTCCCAGACCGGGGCGCGAACCCGCGTCCCCTGCATCGGCAGGCGGACGCGCAACCGCTGCGCCACCAGGGAAGCCCCTACCATTTTTAAAGTACTGGAAAAAATTATTTACTGAGGCTGATGGTCCCTCAGCCGGACCTGGATTTGTGATTTCACCACCAGTGCAGTAGACTTTTCCTCTTGGGTGACATATATAAACGTAGTTAAGATGTTGCCCTAAATAAACATGGAATAACCAAGCACAGGATTTGTTACCGAGAACAGGGAGACCCAGGTTGAATTACTTGGTGGATATGGTAAGAACTGTCTGGGATGTAATTATGTTTAATCATCCTGTGAACCTGCCCCACAGAGACGAGCCCCCTCCTGGAGGTTGGGGTCAGGCTGCACGTGTGCAGGACGCGGGCTGGCGGATGGTGGTGCGTTAGGAATTCACAGGCCTCGTGGCTGGGTTTAGAGGTGTGCCTGGATACACCGCTTTCATTTGTGGGCTTTGAAGTGAAAAATGGGAGTGCCGGCGGCATTGTGCACCACGGTCGTAGGGCGTCCAACAGATCCTGGGCAGACACGGGCTGAGGAGGGCTTCCTTGCCTTTTCTTAGTGCCTTGAACTATTATTCAGTACATTTTTGCTGAATGGGAAGAATGATTTCTAGTTCAAACAATTGTAAATTTCATTGCCGTTCACACTTCTCTGCATTTTAACTTGTGTTTCTTTAAAGCGGTTGGACCTTTTTGCCTTAAAAAAAGCTGCCTTCCTCTAGGGAATCAGTGTAAAAAAAGAAGAGCTGCTTAGAAATACAGCTTTGGGGTCACATCCTTGTCGTTGTCTGATTCTCCCACCAGTGTGGTTTAGAATGCGGTTATCCTGACGGTTTTATGGGTAGATTCTTCCCAAATGTGCTCTGTTTTATTTCTCAAAAACTTATTTCATGTAAATTAAATACTTTCAGGACTGAGACTTTATTAACTCAAGTAGGACTGTCCTTGTCCTGTTAAGTGTCACGTGGGTGTATGTGTGTGTGTCTGTGCGTGTGTGTGCGTGTCTGGGTGTGTGTCTCTATGTCTGCGTGTCTGGGGGTGTCTGTATGTGTATGTGTCTGGGTGTGTGTATCTGGGTATGTGTGTGTCTTTGTATCTGGGTGTGTGTGTGTCTATGCGTGTGTGTGTGTGTCTGGGTGTGTGTCTCTATGTCTGCGTGTCTGGGGGTGTCTGTATATGTATGTGTCTGGGTGTGTGCATCTGGGTATGTGTGTGTCTTTGTATCTGGGTGTGTGTGTGTGCGTGCGCGCCTGGGCGTCTCTGTGTGTGTCAGTGTCCGTGTGTGTCTGTGTGTGTATGTCAGACTGGGCGTCTCCGTGTGTATCTGTGCGTGTGTGTGTATGTGTGTTTATCTGTGTGTCTGCGTATGAGATCTTAGACGTGCTCAGAACACTTCATGAACTTCAAGTGTGAACCTGGAATATAATTCTCTTCTCAGTGTTAGGCTGAGTCTCCAAATTCTTGAAATACTTGGAATAATGAAATCATAGGACTCTTTATGTTTGGGGCTATTTCCAGCCTCACATGTAAACCTTCCTCCCGTGTCGGCCGGGCCCTTGGATCCGTGGACACTCTCGGGTTAGGTCAGTTGGTCCTGAGGCTCTGACACTTATGCGTTTATCTCAGGGTTGAACACGTGTCTTTCTGGTCATGTTTGAGACCTTGGGTTCTGATCCGAGAACATTTCCTTCCTCTGAAGACTGTCTCTGGGTGGGTGACGGACCTGTACTTACATAACAAATAAGCGCCTGGACTTGAAGAGCCATCTGTGACAGCAGGACATCACGGTAACACAGCAGCTGTGTGGTCCTGAAGAACCTTTTCTCTGTCTTAAATTTAGACCTGTCTGTCCTGCGGGCACTCACTGGGGGAACCAGAGCTCAAAACACAAGGCCTGGACGCAGCTGGTTTGAGGCAGACAGAGTGATGGGCTTTGTTGCCCTGCTTTCCTATAAAACTGTTGACGTGTGGGTCCCTGTCCTGTCCTTCACAAGGACGATGCTTCTTCCCAGAGGCATGTCATCTCAGAGCTCACACCACTCAGAATTTTAACTGTGATGTTTCTACTTGTACAGTCGTTCATGGTGAACTGCTGTTTAAATAAATAAATACAGCGCTTCCCTGGTGGTGCAGTGGTTGAGGGTCCACCTGCCGATGCAGGGGACACGGGTTCGTGCCCCGGTCCGGGAAGATCCCACATGCCGCGGAGCGGCTGGGCCCGTGAGCCGTGGCCGCTGAGCCTGCGCGTCCGGAGCCTGTGCTCCGCGGCGGGAGAGGCCACAACAGTGAGAGGCCCGCGTACTGCCAAAAAAAAAAAAAACACATATGCTGGGGTGTAGGTGGTTAGAAATTTTAAGGAGAGTTTGGGTAGGAAGTCTGCACTGAGCAAATGTTAACAGTGTCTTGCCTGTGTCTCAGTGTGGACGTGTGGACCTACAGACAGAGCTGGGAGGATGTTGGGGTGGTGCAGTGGGCGAGCCGATTTTGAGGGTGGGAGAGGAAGATGGAAATGTCAGATTGACTTGGTTGATCTTTGGCGGGGGGCTGGGCAGGTTAAAATGTTTGTTTGGTGAGGTTGATATGGCACTAGAGCTGGAAATATGTTAGAACGTTGACTTGTTAGAAAAAGACAATTTTTTAAAGCAGCTTTAGGTTCACAACCAAATTCAGAGGAAGGTACAGAGGTTTCCCACATACTTCTGCCCCCGCCATTGTCACCATCTCCAACAGATGGTGCATTTGTTACAATTGATGAACCTACACTGACACGTAACCATCACCCAGAGTCCATGCTTTACACTGGGGTTCACTCTTGGTGTTTGTATGTTCTTTGGTTTTGGACAAATTTATAATGACGTGAAGTCACCATGACGGTATCGAACAGAGTAGTTTCACTGCCCTAAAGTCCTCTGTGCTCTGTCTGCCCATCCCTCCCCTTGACAAACCTGATCTTTTTACTGTCCCCATAACTCTGCCTTTTCCAGAATGTCATGGAGTTGGAATCACACAGTCTGTAGTCTTTTCAGACTGGCTGCTTTCGCTCAGTCACATGCATTGGAGGTTCCTCCTTCTCTTTTCATGGCTTGAAGGCTCATTTCTTTTTAGTGCTGAAGAAGGTTGTTTACTAAGAATACATTTGGAGAGGGATGAGCTTCCCTTGCGGGAGGCCCCAGAGAGGGGAGACCAGGGGAGGGGGCAGGGGACGCATCCATCCCAGCGCCTGCTGTGCGTTCAGCGAGGAGTGGCCAGGACGGGCCTGGGGCTGTTCCGTGGAGAACAGCTGACGTGCGTTCTGTCTGGAGAAGAAAGGCCTGTGAGTAGGTGGAGGTTTGTCAGGTAGAAGACATTTTGAGTTTGTTCAGTGTGTTCTTACATCTGGGGCTGCAAACTCTGGCCTGCGGGCCAGGTCCAGCCAGCTGTGCATTCACGGCCGTGTGTTCATGGCCGCGCGTGGGCTCCATGGGGTGGGTGGGCTCCATGAGGCCTGAAAAGCCTCAAGCAGTTACTGCTGGGCCTTTCACAGAAAGAGTTTTCTGGCTCCTGCCCTAGAGGTGGCCCTACATCTGTAAATGGTACAGGGAACACTTCCCGTTCTCAGGGGTGGTGCCATGGAAACCCGTGGGGACCGTGGGGTACATGGCAGCTCGAGAATTCCACGAGGCTGTTACTGCTGCCAAGGGATTTAGGGCAAACGTGGGAAACAGCTTCCCATAGCTACGGACATTATACATCTTTCAAAGTCCCTGGCAGAGTTTAAAGTTTGTCCACCTCGTTGAGGTCCTGGTCACGGTGAGGGTGAGATTTGGAGGAAGGTAGTGCTTTGAGATTGTTGGGAAGCCCTTTTGTGACTGGTGGGGCTTTGGCTACAGGAATCCAATTCTCTTAGGTACCCGGACATTTTCTCTGTTAAGGCAAATAATTGTTTTAGGGATAGTTTATGGAGACTATGTGAGAAATAATGTGTTACTCAGCCTAAGACCTAAAATTCTAAAGAATGAACTAGAGTAAAACAGTGTAAGAGTCGTGAAGTGATGGGCAGTATCCCTTAACTGTCAGTCAGAGCTGGGGGGCGGGGCCTGGCTTAGTCCTGGGTCTCCAGAGGAGGGTCCTCGGTGGGGTTGCCCCAGGCCTGTCCCCGAAGCGGCATTGGGTCAAAACAGACTCTGAATGCAGGGCCCCTTGGTGCGCCCCGCAGAGCCTGATCACAGAGGTGCCTGGTGTGGTCATCTGGGCTCAGAACAGCAGGAAGGTGCAGAGAAAGCAGAGGCCCCTTTAAGAGGACCCGCTGGTGGATTTGCGTTTCTGTAGGAATAAGTTGTGAAGCAGGGAGTCCGAGGCCCTCGCGGGAGTGGCTTCCTCGGTCGCTGGAAGGACTTTGGAGAGCGGGTCAGGCCTTGTACCATGGCTGCATCGCTAAGGAGCTGGCGGCTTTTCCCAGGAGAGCAGGTCACCCACCTCCTGGCTTAGATGGCACCCAGAGGGCTCTTCTGTTTCTCTTCTAACGTCACCTTAAGTGGCGGCTTCAGACTCCGAGTGCTGCCCTTTATCCTTTTGGAGTTGTTTGTATAATGGGAGCGTTTCCTTCAGCTATTTCATTCTACAACAGAGCAGGCAAGATAAATGCTTTATCTTCCCCTTTATTTACAAGTTAGCAAACTAATGAATTGTTGCTGTCACTCTCCAAAGATGACCCTTCATTTAAAAGTATTATCATAAGTCATGGATTAAATACATTTTATGTTGTCTTAGTCCTTTGAGATTATTACCCGTGTTAGTGCTCAGACTTTAGCGACTCCCGTCTTTGGCCGGGGGGCGGGTCTCTTCAAGTTGGCATCTGAGGCCTTTCGACCCAATGCTAGAGTTTTTTAGAGATGTCCATATTGTCCATTTTTTGGTCTCAGACTTGGATTAGCCAGAGTCAAGGGAACCTGCTGTATTTAGTGTAACTGTCATCAAGACCACATTCTTATTTCTAGAGATGCAGGTTGGTCATTGTTTCCAGATTTTTGTAGGGGAAAAGCTGGGAAAAACATGTGAATTTTTGAAGACAGACTACATTTTGAATTCATACTGGTAATTGCAATTCAAATGCAATTTTTACTACACTTCTTTTATGTTACGTTTGTATCTCTTTTCTCCCATGCTGAAAATCCTGATTTTCAAGAGCACAGAGGTAATGGAGTTAGAACAATCTGTTATTATGCATCTGCTCTATCCCACATTATACCTACAGCAGGATTAAAATAACAAGGGAAACCTATCAACAGCAGGACCCCTGAAAACCATGAACGACCTTTCTCATTTGCTGTCACATTTCCTCCACTTTTGATTGCTGTCAGTGTTGTCAGAACATGTATCCATTAAATACTGTGTTCTTCCTTTAACCCTCATTTAGTCTGTTCTACATGTGTTTACTTCCAACTACTGGTCTTATGTCCTCATGGTTTCCTGGAGCCTGTGGTCCAGTCATTTCTTCAAAAGAGGCTCATGGAAACAATAATCCTCGAGTTATTACGTGTTGACATCAGCTTTTCTGTGTCCTTTATACATGAAAGGTCAGTTTTGCTGGGTAGAAAACCACTGGCTTATATCTCCTTTCCCTGCTTATCTTATGTTCTGCCTTCCTTCTCTGCAACACAGTGCTGTGGCAAAGGTTGCTGGCAGGTAATCTGTTTCCCTTATAAAGTCACTTATCTTTTTGTCTAGATGCCAGAGGACTTTAATTTTCTTTAATGTTCAGTAATTGCAGTATAATATGCCATGGTGTTAGTTGTTCTGAGTCAGTTTCTCTGGTACGTGGTGTGTTCTTTCAATACGTAGTCAAACCTTTTTTTGTTAAATTCAGTAGACTTTTCATAAATTATATCTGTGAGCATTTGTTCTGTTCTACTGCTTTAATGTCCACTTTTAATGACTCCTATCATCTGTTCTTTGTATCCTCTTTGCCTGCCTTTAATAGTTGCCACTTCATTTCTTTTTTATTTTAACGTTTCCTCCCTTTTTTCTAACCTTCTCTTAATGTGTCATTTATTATGTTTGTTCTAATTGAGTCATCATTTCTGAAGTGAACTACCGTTTATTTCTAGTTTTTTCCCCTGAGTTCTGTCACTTCATTTCTAAGTTTTCCTCATTTTGATCTACATGGTTGTTTTGTGTCTGATAACTTAGAGTAGCAGGTGGTTTTTTAAAATTTATTCTGTCTTCCTGGTAGGATTTCATTGTGTGTAGGGACGTTATTCTGCTCCTTTGATTCTTTTTTCTTTTTCTTCTTAAATTAATTTTCCCCAGCTTTATTGAGATATTTCTTCTTTGTTTCTCATAATAACTTTATATCAGGCTTGACCTTGATACTTGTCTGTTGTTCATTTTTGTGTGAACTGAATTTTGCTGAACTTTAGAGGAAAGCAGGGCCAGGATAACTTTCCAGTTCCTTGATCTCTCCCCTCCTGATGTTCGCATGGAGAGTTAAAATATGGCAGCTTGGTTTCTGAGGCTCCCTGGCTCTGTCCCCCTCCCCGGTTTCGTCCAGACAGTTTCTTTCCTCTCTCATCACCCCTACAGCCTGAGCAGTTTCTTCTCAGTGTGGGACCCTGTCCTGGAAGGGAGGTCTGGCTGACCAGTCTCAAGTCCATAGGGGCCGTATTGGCTTCATCACGGCTGTCGGATTGGGTAAAGCCCCTTCCATTCTCAGCCCCCTCCCCACTCAGTCTGGCTGCCCATGTGCAGGGAACACCTGTCAGCCCTGGGGGGAGGATGATGCTCTCAGTCTGCCCTTTGCCCTGTCTCTTCCCCCTTCCTTTCCTTACACACAAAGCCATGCAGTTCCTGGTACTGCTGGTGGTTTGCCTGTTTCCTTGTATTTTGTACTTTACCGGGCTCTCTCCTCACCTAGTTTTCTTGTAAGTGGTATTCATGAGCTTTTGTGTTTTGCTAACTTGTTACTTTGTATGTTCTGATTTGGGGAGATTAAAAACTGTGCTGCTGTTTTTAAAATATTCACCATATTCTACATACATTATTTTAAAGATTATTAATACATTTTCATATAGAACTTAAACAAAAATCTTGTGATTTTTTATGTTCACTATATTCTTGCTATATATTTATATTTATTTTACATATAGTCTTTTAAAAGTAAGTAAATGCTTTCAGTATTTGTAACTTTTTTTAAAAGATATGTTTAAACCTGGGTTTAGACATATTTTAATGGATTATTTAATAGATAAAATATTTTAAAATATTAGTAATATGTTTTGGTATGTCAGATGCAAATGATTTTGAAGGTGATTTTGACATTTAATGGTACCTATTGACATGAGCATTTTTGATACTGAGTGCTGTTCTAAATTTCTCATTTATTTAAAATATTTTATGACTTTGTGATATAGCACAAATAATAGTATTTCCTCAATTTTTCCCTGGAAGTAAATGAAGTAGAAGGGAAGTGTGTTTGTAGGTAGTGGAGATCAGTAACTTTTCTGTCAGGAAGTGGGACTGGAGAGAAATAATAGGGCTGGTTCATGTGTAAATCAATTTAGTTTTTTAAAAAGAAACTTCTTATTGAAATATAACATACCTACAGAAAGTGTGCTGTTCTTGAATTTACAGCTCCCTGAATTTTCATGGAGGGAACATACCCAGATCAACAAATGAAATGTTCCCAGTTTCCTTGAGGCTTCCAGTGCCCCTTCCCAGTTACCATTCTTCCTCTTCCACCAAGGGTCCCCACTGTTCTGACTTCTCACAACTTAGATCAGTTTTGCTTATATTTGGTTTTGCTTATATTTGCTTATATTTGCACTTCATTTAAATAGAATTGTACTGTACATATTAACTTGCTTGAACAAATTTATCCAGATATAATTCACCATTAACCTGTTCCAAGTTTGTAATTCAGCAGCTTTTAGTGTATTATTTAGTATGTCCATAGAGATGTACCACCATCACCACAATCAGTTGTATAAAATTTTTATCACCCACAAAAGAAACCGCACATCCCTTGGCCACCCGCTCCCAGTCCTTCCAGCTCTGCTACAGCCCTAGGCTACCACCATCATCTTTTTTTGATCATCTCTTTCTTTGTCCTTTATTCTATTAATATGATGTTTTACACTAATTTGATTCTGGACGTTAAACCAGCCTGGCATTCTTTGGATAAACCTGGTATGTATTTTCTTTTATTTGCTCTTTCCCCCTCAACATTTGTTTGTGGATTTACCTATCTTGCATTAATTGTAAATTGTTCCTAACTTATTCCACGGTTTATTTGTTCCTTCTCTTGTTGGTGGACACGTGGTGGGTGCACAGGGTTTGCCTATTATTAGTAGTGCTGCTTTGAATGTTCATTTGTCCTATAGTGAAAATATGTTTGCGTTTTTTTGGTATAGACTTGGAATTGGAAGTTACAGTTTATACGCTGGCCTGTATTCAGGTTGAATAGATATTTCAAAACAGTTTTCCAAAGTGGTTTTTACCCAAATACACTTCCATCAACAGTGTGGACAATTCTTGTTGCTCTATATTTTGGCCAACTCTTGGTGTATTCTATGCTTTTCATTTCAGTCATCCTGGGGAGTTTGCAGTGGTGTCCGATTATAGCTTTTCCTTCTCTCTCTCTCTCTCTCTTCCTTCCTTCCTTCCTTCCTTTCTTGCTTTATCTCTATTGGAGTATAATTGCTTTACAATGGTGTGTTAGTTTCTGCTTTATATCAAAGTGAATCAGCTATACGTATACATATATCCCTGTATCTCCTCTCTCTTGCGTCTCCCTCCCACGCTTCCCATCCCATCCTCTAGGTGGTCACAAAGCACTGAGCTGATCTCCCTGTGCTATGTGCTGCTTCCCACTAGCTATTTATTTTACATTTGGTAGTGTATATATGTCCATGCCACTCTCTCACTTCGTCCCAGCTTACCCTTCCCCCTCCCCATGTCCTCAAGTCCATTCTCTACGTCTGTGTCTTTATTCCTGTCCTG
>NC_041233.1:109625974-109627717 GCF_002837175.3 Physeter macrocephalus
TTGATCATGGTGTATGATCCTTTTAATCTGCTGCTGGATTCTGTTTACTAGTATTTTCTTGAGGATATTTGCATCTGTGTTCATTATTGTTACTGGCCTGTAGTTTTCTTTCTTTGTGACATCTTTGTCTGGTTTTGGTATCAGGGTGATGGTGGCCTCGTAGAATGAGTTTGGGAGTGTTCCTCCCTCTGCTATATTTTGGAAGAGTTTGAGAAGGATAGGTGTTAGCTCTTCTCTAAATGTTGGATAGAATTCGTCTGTGAAGCCATCTGGTCCTGGGCTTTTGTTTGTTGGAAGATTTTTATTCACAGTCTCAATTTCAGTGCTTGTGATTGGTCTGTTTATAGTTTCTGTTTCTTTCTGGTTCAGTCTCGGAAGGTTGCTTTTCTAAGAATTTGTCCGTTTCTTCCAGGTTGTCCCTTTTATTGGTGTATAATTGCTTTTAGTAATGTCTCATGATCCTTTGTATTTCTGCAGTGTCAGTTATTACTTCTCCTTTTTCATTTCTAATTGTATTGATTTGAGTCTTCTCCCTTTTTTTTTTGATGAGTCTGGCTAATGGTTTTTCAATTTTGTTTATCTTCTCAAAGAACCAGCTTTTAGTGTTATTGATCTTTGCTATTGTTTCCTTCATTTCTTTTTAAATTATTTCTGATCTGATCTTTATTATTTCTTTCCTTCTACTAATTTTGGGTTTTTTCTTCTTCTTTCTCTAATTGCTTTAGGTGTAAGGTTTGGTTGTTTATTTGAGGTGTTTCTTGTTTCTTGAGGTAGGATTATATTGCTATAAACTTCCCTCTTAGAACTGCTTTTGCAGCGTCCCATAGGTTTTGGGTCATCGTGTTTTCACTGTCATTTGTCTAGGTATTTTTTTGATTTCCTCTTTGATTTATTCAGTGATCTCTTGGTTATTTAGTAGTGTATTGATTAGCCTCCATGTGTTTGTATTTTTTACAGATATTTTCCTGTAATTAATATCTAGTCTCATAGCGTTGTGGTTGGCAACGATACTTGATATGATTTCAATTTTCTTAAATTTACCAAGGCTTGATTTGTGACCCAAGATATGATCTGTCCTAGAGAATGTTCCATGAGCACTTGAGAAGAAAGTGTATTCTGTTGTTTTTGGATGGAATGTCCTCTAAATATCAGTTAAGTCTGTCTTGTTTAATATATCATTTAAAACTTGTGTTACCTTATTTATTTTCATTTTGGATGATCTGTCCATTGGTGAAAGTGGGGTGTTAAAGTCCCCTACTATAATTGTGTTACTCTCAGTTTCCCCTTTTATGGCTGTTAGCATTTGCCTTATGTATTGAGGTTCTCCTATGTTAGGTGCATAAATATTTACAATTGTTATATCATCTTCTTGGATTGATTCCTTGATCGTTATGTAGTGTCCTTTGTGTCTTGGAATAATCTTTATGTTAAAGTCTATTTTGTCTCATATGAGAATTGCTACTCCAGATTTCTTTTGATTTCCATTTGCATGGAATACCTTTTTCCATCCCCTCACTTTCAGTCTGTATGTGTCCCTAGGTCTGAAGTGGGTCTCTTGTAGATAACATATATATGGGTCTTGTTTTTGTATCCATTCAGCCAGTTTGTGTCTTTTGGTTGGAGCATTTAATCCATTTACATTTAGGGTAGTTATTGATATGTATGTTCCTATTGCCATTTTCTTAATTTTGGGGGGCTTGTTATTGTAGGTCTTTTCCTTGTGTTTCCTGCCAAGAGAAGTTC
>NC_041233.1:109628513-109640112 GCF_002837175.3 Physeter macrocephalus
AGGTCCTTGTTAAACATTTCTTGTATTTTCTCCATTCTATTTCCAAGATTTGGGATCATCTTTACTATCATTACTCTGTATTCTTTTTCAGGTACATTGCCTATTTCCTCATTCGTTTGCTCTGGTGGGTTTTTACCTTGCTCCTTCATCTGCTGTGTGTTTCTCTGTCTTCTCATTTTGCTTAACTTACTGTGTTTGGGGTCTCCTTTTCACAGGCTGCAGGTTCGTAGTTCCTGTTGTTTTTGGTGTCTGCCCCCAGTGTGTAAGGTTGATTCAGTGGGTTGTGTAGGCTCCCTTGTGGAGGGGACTGGTGCCTGTGTTCTGGCGGATGAGGCTGCATTTTTGTCTTTGTGGTGGGCAGGACCACGTCCAGAGGTGTGTTTTGGGGTGTCTGTGACCTCAGTATGATTTTAGGCCGCCTCTCTGCTAAAGGGTGGGGTTATGTTCCTGTCTTGCTATTTGTTTGGCATAGGGTTTCCAGCACTGTAGCTTGCTGGTCCTTGAGTGGAGCTGGGTCTTAGCATTGAGATGAAGATCTCTGGGAGAGCTTTCACCATTTGATATTATGTGGAGCCAGGAGGTCTCTGGTGGACCAATGTCCTGAGCTCGGCTCTCCCACCTCAGAGGCACAGGCCTGATGCCCGGCTGGAGCACCAAGACCCTGTCAGCCACACGGCTCTGAAAAAAAGGGAGAAAAAAAGAAAGAAAGAAAAAAATAAAGTTATTTAAAAATATATTATTAAAAATAAAATAATTGAAAAGTCATAAAGAAAGAGAGAGCAACCAAACCAATAAACAAATCCACCAATGATAACAAGCACTAAAAACTATACTAAAACCAAAAAACAAACAAAAAAATAATCAGACAGACAGAACCCTAGCACAAATGGTGAAAGCAAAGCTATACAGACAGAATCACACAAAGAAGTATACACATACACACTCACAAAAAAATGAAAAAGGAAAAAGAAATCTATATATAAAAAGAAGGAAGAGAGCATCCAAATTAGTAAATAAATCTATCAGTGATAATAAGCTCTAAGTACTAAACTAAGATAAACATAAACCAGAAACAAATTAGTTGCAGAAAGCAAACTCCAAGTCTACAGTTGCTTCCAAAGTCCACCGCCTCAACTTTGGGATGATTCATTGTCTATTTGGGTATTCCACAGATGCAGGGTATATCAAGTTTATTGTGGAGATTTAATCCACTGCTCCTGAGGCTGCTGGGAGAGATTTCCCTTCCTCTTCTTTGTTCGCACAGCTCCTGGGGTTCAGCTTTGGAGTTGGCCCCGCTTCTGCGTGTAGGTTGCCTGAGGGCATCTGTTCCCACCCAGACAGGAGGGGGTTAAAGTAGCAGCTGATTAGGGGGCTCTGGCTCACTCAGGCCGGGGGGAGCAATGGGTGTGGAATGCAGGGTGAGTCTGTGGCAGCAGAGGCTGGAGTGACATTGCACCAGCCTGAGGCACGCCATGCGTTCTCCCGGGGAAGTTGTCCCCGGATCACGGGACCCTGGCAGTGGCGGGCTGCACAGGCTCCCGGGAGGGGAGGTGTGGTTAGTGACCTGTGCTCGCACACAGGCTGCTTGGTGGCGGCAGCAGCGGCCTTAGCTGAGCTCGGCTCTCCCACCTCAGAGGCACAGGCCTGATGCCCGGCTGGAGCACCAAGACCCTGTCAGCCACACGGCTCTGAAAAAAAGGGAGAAAAAAAGAAAGAAAGAAAAAAATAAAGTTATTTAAAAATATATTATTAAAAATAAAATAATTGAAAAGTCATAAAGAAAGAGAGAGCAACCAAACCAATAAACAAATCCACCAATGATAACAAGCACTAAAAACTATACTAAAAACAAAAAACAAACAAAAAAATAATCAGACAGACAGAACCCTAGCACAAATGGTGAAAGCAAAGCTATACAGACAGAATCACACAAAGAAGTATACACATACACACTCACAAAAAAATGAAAAAGGAAAAAGAAATCTATATATAAAAAGAAGGAAGAGAGCATCCAAATTAGTAAATAAATCTATCAGTGATAATAAGCTCTAAGTACTAAACTAAGATAAACATAAACCAGAAACAAATTAGTTGCAGAAAGCAAACTCCAAGTCTACAGTTGCTTCCAAAGTCCACCGCCTCAACTTTGGGATGATTCATTGTCTATTTGGGTATTCCACAGATGCAGGGTATATCAAGTTTATTGTGGAGATTTAATCCACTGCTCCTGAGGCTGCTGGGAGAGATTTCCCTTCCTCTTCTTTGTTCGCACAGCTCCTGGGGTTCAGCTTTGGAGTTGGCCCCGCTTCTGCGTGTAGGTTGCCTGAGGGCATCTGTTCCCACCCAGACAGGAGGGGGTTAAAGTAGCAGCTGATTAGGGGGCTCTGGCTCACTCAGGCCGGGGGGAGCAATGGGTGTGGAATGCAGGGTGAGTCTGTGGCAGCAGAGGCTGGAGTGACATTGCACCAGCCTGAGGCACGCCATGCGTTCTCCCGGGGAAGTTGTCCCCGGATCACGGGACCCTGGCAGTACCCTGTTGTTGCGCTCTGCTCCGTGGCTCCGAAGCTTCCCCCCACCCACCACTCCCCGTCTCCGCCTGCGAAGGGGCTTTTAGTGTGTGGAAACCTTTCCTGCTAGTTGGCCCCGCTTCTGCGTGTAGGTTGCCTGAGGGCATCTGTTCCCACCCAGACAGGAGGGGGTTAAAGTAGCAGCTGATTAGGGGGCTCTGGCTCACTCAGGCCGGGGGGAGCAATGGGTGTGGAATGCAGGGTGAGTCTGTGGCAGCAGAGGCTGGAGTGACATTGCACCAGCCTGAGGCACGCCATGCGTTCTCCCGGGGAAGTTGTCCCCGGATCACGGGACCCTGGCAGTGGCGGGCTGCACAGGCTCCCGGGAGGGGAGGTGTGGTTAGTGACCTGTGCTCGCACACAGGCTGCTTGGTGGCGGCAGCAGCGGCCTTAGCGTCTCATGCCCGTCTCTGGGGTCCGCGCTGATGGCCGCGGCTCGTGCCCGTCTCTGGAGCTCGTTTAGGCGGTGCTCTGAATCCCCTCTCCTCGCGTACCCCGAAACAATGGTCTCTTGCCTCTTTGGCAGCTCCAGAATTTTTCCCGGACTCCCTCCCGGCTAGCCGTGGCGCACTAACCCCTTCAGGCTGTGTTCGTGCCGCCAACCCCAGTCCTCTCCCTGCGATCCGACCGAAGCCCGAGCCTCAGCTCCCAGCCCCCGCCCACCCCGGCGGGTGAGCAGACAAGCCTCCCGGGCTGGTGAGTGCTGGTCGGCACCGAATCTCTGTTCACAGCTCCCTCCCAAAGGGGCAGGTCCTATCCCTATTCGTTTGTCTCTGTCTTTTCTTTTTTCTTTTGCCCTACCCAGGAACGTGGGGAGTTTCTTGCCTTTTGGGAGGTCTGAGGTCTTCTGCCAGCATTCAGTGGGTGTTCTGTAGGAGTTGTTCCACATGTAGATGTATTTCTGATGTATCTGTGTGGAGGAAGGTGATCTCCGTGTCTTACTCCTCCGCCATCTTGAAGGTCTCCCCCCAGTTATAGTTTTAATGTGCGTTATCTGGTGGCTAATGAAGTTAAGCACCTTTCTATATATTTTTGGTTCTTTGGCTCATTTTCAAGGTGCTTATATAAATGTTCTGCCCATTTTTCTAAAGAGCTATTGTCCTTGTATTTTTAAAAATTTTATAGTAATAGATTATATATTCTGGCTATCCATCTTTGATTTCAGTTACTTTTTCTGACTCTGTGATTGAATTAACTTTCTTCATGGTATATTTTGATTAGCAGATGTTCTCAGTTTTAATATAATCATTTTTTCCTGTATGCTGGCATTATTTTTTATGTTATTTAATAATTCTCTTCTCATTCCCAGGTCACAAGATGATCTCCTAGGTTTTCTTCTTGAATTTTGTGTTTTTTACTTTTCTCATTTATATTTGCTCTCAATCTGAAACTGGTTTTGTGTATGATGTGTCAATTTACTTTGAAAAGTAAGGCTTTCAAATTAGAAGCATTATTTTCAGTAGCAGAGGAACTAGATGGTAATTGTGCCTGCATTTCTGCTCCGTGGCTCCATAAATCGTACATGTGATTTATGTAACATTTCCCCAGTCTTTCAGATCAGGAAATTGACAGAGAAGGGGATTCAGCAGATTGCCGTGAACCTCAGTGTTGAGTCTGGCATTTGCCTTTATGTCTTAGAGGCTAAAAAAGCAGCCCATTACTGTGTCATGATGCTGGCAGAAGATAGGCATGCCTGGGTCAGTCACAGAGGACTTTATTACTCATAGAACATCAAACACCGGGACCTTCCAAATTCCCTGGAGGATGCTCGTATGCAGTGGGTTTGACTGTCACCTGAGGAATAGGAGCTCGGGGAATCCCAAGCATTAAGGAATCTGTTCTTGGTCCTGAAGGCAGCAGATTGCTCTGCTGCAATCGCCATGCTTAGAAATGCCCCAAGGAAAGAAGGGGGGTGCCTTGCATTCTTGGGTCTCTCAGTACCCATGGGGATTACCTCTCTCAATACACGTCTCCTGATCCTGTAATTCTGATTTCTGCTGCATCAGGCTGAATAATGGATACTTTTTTGTGTGTGTTTAACCTCCACCTTTTGTTAAGAACATATAAAAAAAATGTGTTTGTAAAAATGCCAGTGACACAATTAACAATCCAGACTGTATCTTGACAAGTCTGGCTGTTAGGGGAAAGACAAAGTTTGCCAGCATCAGATGGAGGAGTCTCACACTGTTAATGTGTCCAGCACTTTCCCTTTTTTGCTAAAAAAGAAAGAAACGTGTAGCTATTATAACTTTGTGATACACATAAGTAAACACTGACATAATGCCCACTCCTGTTATAAAGGTGAAATAAAAAGAAAAGACTTTATAATAAAATAATACATATTTTAATAAGCATGTGCTAAGCGTGCATATAGTCAGTGACTTAATGGAAAAAGGAGAAGCTTGTGTAAACTTAGCATGGGTGTTTTTGTTTATATTCAAGTAAAAGTTGACACATTTGATTCATAGTTGATATTAAAGAGAAGAGCTACAAAGGTGTATATCTTTAAGTTTAAAGGCTCACTATCAATGCAGCTGTTTTGGCAACTCTAATACCATCTTAACATTTTGTCCTCCATGAAATGATTTTCCAAAATAGTAAAAAAAAAAAAAAAAAAAAGAAAAAAAGACAAAACTCTTTGTAAAGCTTCTAAAAAACACCACAGTACAGCCCTCCTTATATGTATGTGAGCCTGAGCAGAACATATTAAGCACTTTTTCTTTTTAAATGATGGAGCTAAGCGCTGGCTCAGATAATGGTCCGCTGGACTGGCTGAATCACAGGCGCATCTGGAGAACCACCGCAAAGTCACGGGCCAGGCAGGACCAGTCTTTGTTGTGCAGGGTGTCCAGGCATTACAGGAAATATAGCATCTCTGGTCCTGCTCTTTAAAGCCAGTAATAACCCCAGTCATTGTAAACACCAAAAATGCTCTCTCAGCTCTGCCAGACGCCCCATGGACAGTCTCCCATTGAGAACCCTTGTCCAAGGGCGCTGATCCTGCATGTGTTAAATGCCCACCTCACGAGGGACCGTCCTGGACCAGCAGGTGGGCAGCAGTTAGCCATGGTATTTTCCAGAATCACCGAGATCAAACTGTGCAGTGCAGCCACACCTGCTGTATTTATTTTACTTATGTTGTTCAAGTTGCCTGGACTCAGCCGTCTTTCAAAGTGGTTTTTCAGGAAGCTAATTTAGAATTACGCTTTGAATAGAAGCAAATGTTACAGGATCACCATTCAGATGCTAATAATGTTTCCTGCTTGTGATAAATGATAAAAGAAATTGGAATGGTGGAAACCTATTTTTTCCTCTGGAAAAATAGCCAGGTGGCTGGCTGTCATTTAGGGGCTGATGGAAGTTTCTTGGGTTGTTAGACATGTTTTTGTAGTGGCCGTAGCATTCTTTTCATTTAAAATGGTTTCATTAAAAATTGTACAGATATAAAAATATTTCTAAAATATGTATAAAGTATGAAAAAATGATATAAAAACTCAGTTTAAGAAAAAAAATTGAGGCTTCACGATTTTATTCAAAGTTCTCTCTGGGCCCCTCTTTGATTCTTTTTTTTTTTTTAAATACAGTTATTTATATTTTTTATTTTTGGCTGTCTTGGGTCTTTGTTGCTGCATGCTGGCTTTCTCTAGTGGCGGCGAGCGGGGGCTACTCTTCGTTGAGGTGCACGGGCTTCTCACTGCGGTGGCTTCTCTTGTTTTGGAGCATGGACTCTAGGCGCGTGGGCTTCAGTAGTTGTGGTGCATGAGCTTAGTTGCTCCGCGGCATGTGGGATCTTCCCAGACCAGGGCTCGAACCGTGTCCCCTGCATTGGCAGGCAGATTCTTAACCACTGCGCCACCAGGGAAGTCCCCCTTCTTTGATTCTTTGAACCTCGCAGAGGTAATCCCTTGCCTTTTAAAAGAAACTTAAAAAGTAGTTTTACTAAAAATATTTATATTCCGTAAAGAAAATATTGCTTACTTTTGCAAGTATTTGAATTTTATATTAATGGAACCATGGTGTATTTTTCTTCTCTGATTTACTCTTGTATCTTATAGTTCAGTTGTTTGTTGTTTGTTTTTTGCTTTGCGGTACGCGGGCCTCTCACTGTTGTGGCCTCTCCCGTTGCGGAGCACAGGCTCCGGACGCGCAGGCTCAGTGGCCATGGCTCACGGGCCCAGCCGCTCCGCGGCATGTGGGATCTTCCCAGACCGGGGCACGAACCCGTGTCCCCTGCATCGGCAGGCAGACTCTCAACCACTGCACCACCAGGGAAGCCCTAGTTCAGTATTTTGAGATTCATCTGCATTTTGCTTGTAGCTGAGCTTTGTTAGAAATTTCAATTGTATGAATATATCACAGTTGATTTCTCCATTTTCTGCTACATGAACATTTGCATTGTTTCCAGTTTTGAATTGTTTCCAGTGTTGTCATTGCAGAGATGCTGTGAGTATTCTTGCTCATATCTCCTGACACCTGTGTGTAAATTTCTGTATGCCCTTGTCTTGTGGAAGACCTGTTTCATTGTTACTAGATGATGCTAAACTGCTTTCCAAAGTCACTGTACCATTGTCCACTCCCACTGGACCTGGGTGTGGCCCTGGGTTTCTCTCAATTCTTGGAAGCACTTGTCATAGTGAGATTAAAATTTTTTGCTCATCTTTTGGATGTGAAGTGATATCTCATTTAATTTGTATTTTTCTGATTATTAATGAGATTGGCTATTTTTTATATTGGTCGGCTATACATATTTCCTACTGTGATAGATGCTTATAGAAAAATTTTGTTGATTTTTCTACTTGATTATCTCTTATGCTGATTTTTAGAAATCCTTAACATTTTGGATACAAATCTTGTATCATTTATACATATTGCAAATTTCTCTTCCCAATGTGTACTTGTCTTTCCATGCTCTTTATGGTTTCTTTTAATGAACAGAAATTCTTAAGGTTAGTCAAGTCCACTCATTAATCTTGTTCTTTGTGGTTAGTGGTTATGTCACCGGGTCCTGTGGGGAAGCAGGTGGCACCCTGAAATGAGGACAGTTTGCTGAAGGGACTTGGGAGAGCATTGCTCTCGGGTCAGAAGGACAAGGTGCAGGCCCACGGGAGCTGCAGGCAGAGCTGTGGTTGTTAGTGTCTTGGAACAATTGAAAATTTGTTTGGAACCCCCTGATCATCAGGGAGGGTGCTGGGGAGCAAACGCCCCAAACTTACCGTCTTCCTGCATTTGCCCGTCATCAGCTGGACAACCCCAGCTGGCGGTCAGAGGTGGGTTGGCAGGCGGACAGCCCCAGAGCTCAGCTCCCGGGAACAGGTGGAACACACAGAATATCCACGCAGCCTACTGCGCTGCCTTCTAGGAGCTGTATCATTTACCACTACATCTTTAATTCCCCTGGATTTTATCTAGTCCTTAAGCTTTTTGTTCATTTTTCTTCTTTTAATGAAAAGAAAAGGTGTTAGTGGGCACATTTGTGTGGTTTCTCATCACCATGGAATGTTTGCTGTAGGTTTATCGAGTTTAAAAAGTTCTCTTCTGTTCCTGTTTTGCTAAGTACTGTTAAAAATCATGAACGGGTATTACATTTTCACAAGTGCTCTTTCTTCCTCTGTTGAGATTATAATACAATGTTTCTTCTTTAATCTGTTAATGGGATGGGAATTCATATATTTTCTAATCTCAGATTTATGTTTGTGGGATATGGCTCACCTTGTACCATTTTTTTTACCTTTCCATATTTAGCTTGCTTTTATTTTGTTTACGATTTTCCATCCGTGTTGCTGCATGATACTAGCCAGTTTGTTTTGCTTCTCCTATTTTTCTTGTTAGAATTTACTACTACATTTATGCTAGTTTCATAAAGTGAGTTGCAGCTTGGTGCTTTTTATTTGCTTTGGAATAGTTTCTGTACAATTGGAAATCTTTTACCTTAAATATTTTGTAGACCTTGCCATTAAAACCGCGTGGACCTGGTGTTTTCTTTGTGGGAAGATTTAAAACCTCTGACTCAATAACTGTAATGATTAGGGACTATTCAGGTTTTCTATTTCTTCTTGAGACAGCTTAGGGAAATTTCATTTATCTAAACTTTTCCATGTCATCTTCATTTTCAAATTTGTTGGAAAAAATTCATTGTCTCTTAGGATCTGTTTGATCTCTGTGTTGTTTTAAGCTATGTTCTCCTGTTCATTGATATTGGTTTTTAGTGCCTTTAATTTTTAATTAAGATTAAAGCAATTTTAATAACACCTTAATTGAGATATAATTTATATGCTCTTTCTTTTTTTCTGCATAATTCTGGCCAGAATTTCTTAATGAACCAGGCTTTTTATTGTTGTACCATCTCTCTTTTGTGCTTTTTTCTGTTTAGTTTCCATTAGCTTCTTCTTTTCTCTTTATTATTTCCGCCTCTTTCATTTCTTTGTTATGTTCTGTGGTTCTTTTCTAGCTTTCTAGTTTGGATGCTTAGCTTATTTGTTTATTTATGGTGCTATTTCTAGTTAATATGAAGATTTAAGGGGGGAAGACTTCCTTGCAGGTGTAATTTTAGCTGTGCTCCACAGGTTATGGACAGAATTCTTCAGGCCTTAGGCACCGGCTGACTGTTTCCTGTCCCTGCACATCCACTTGTTCGGGGACGCCGTGTAAACGGGGCCACACACTGCGTAGCCTGTGAGGCTGGTTCCCTGCCCTTAGCACAGTGTATCTGAGGTCCATCCCGCTGCTGTGGCACCAGGAGTTCCGCTTGGAAACTTGCTGAGCAGTGTTCCACGGTGTGACTGTGTCAGTTTCTTTATCAATTCCGTTGTGGAAATACATTTGAGCTATTTGCAGCTTCCGACGATTATGAGTGAAGCTGCTCTGGATGTTCCTATGCAGGATTTTATGTGAAAATAGGTCCTCAGTTCTTGTGGGGGTTTCATTTCAGCACCAGGATGGGGGGCTGGTTGAAGGGAAAGCACGTGTGAACTTATTTGGAAACTGCCAAACCCTTTCCCTGTGTGCTGCCTCCCCCAAAGCACGAAGGGTCCCTGTGGCTCCGTGTCCCCATGGCTCTGGGTCCTCGTGGCTCTGGGTCCCTGTGGCTCTGGGTCCCCATGACTCCGTGTCCCCATGGCTCTGGGTCCTCGTGGCTCTGGGTCCCTGTGGCTCCGTGTCCCCCTGGCTTCAGGTCCCCATGGCTCTGGGTCCTCGTGGCTCCGTGTCCCCATGGCTCTGGGTCCCTGTGGCTCTGGGTCCCCGTGGCTCCGTGTCCCCATGGCTCTGGGTCCCTGTGGCTCTGGGTCCCCATGGCTCCGTGTCCCCATGGCTCTGGGTCCCTCCTGTAGCTCTGAGTCCCCATGGCTCTTGGTCCCCGTGGCTCCATGTCCCCATGGCTCCGGGTCCCTGTGGCTCTGTGTCCCCATGGCTCTGGGTCTCTGTGGCTCCGTGTCCCCGTGGCTCCCCAGCTTTTCTGACAGTAGGTGGTTGCATCTCTGTTGAGGTTTTTATTGAATTTCCCCAATAACTAATGACATTGAGCCTCTTTTCACATGTTTACTTTCCATCTTTATTCTTTGATGAAGGGTCTGTTCATATGTTTTGCCTACTTTAAAAAAAGGGTTGTTTGTATTTTGATGTTTAATTTTGACATTTCCTTATGTATTCTGGGTACAAGTCTTTTTTCATCTATGTGGTTTAGAAATGTATTCCCCCAGTTGTGAGTTGTCTTTTTTTTCCTTAAGTTTCTTTTGAACAACAGAATATTTTAATTTTCATAATGTGTAGCTTATCATTTTTTCTATTATGAACTGTGCTTTTGGAGTTGTGTCTAAGAATTCTTTGCCTGCCCCAAAGCCACAGATTTGTTCCTATGATTTTTGCCAAAAATTTTATAGTTTTAAGTTTTTTTTTTTTTTTTTTTGTGGTATGCGGGCCTCCCTCTATTGTGGCCTCTCCCGTTGCGGAGCACAGGCTCCGGACGCGCAGGCTCAGCGGCCATGGCTCACGGGCCCAGCCGCTCCAAGGCACGTGGGATCCCCCCAGACTGGGGCGCGAACCCGGTTCCCCTGCATCGGCAGGCGGACGCGCAACCACTGCGCCACCAGGGAAGCCCTATAGTTTTAAGTTTTATATTTAAGTCTCAACTATTTTTGACTAATTTTTGTGTAAGATGTGAGGAATAGTTTGAGGTTTATTATTTACTTATATATTTATTGCATATGATTCGCTTGCCTTTTAAACTTTTCAAAGATATATTTTCAGCACATCTGTAAATTTAAAAAAGATTTTCACAGTTATTTTGTTCTGAATGTCTGTTGCCAGTGTTGGTGTAATTAGAATATCCAGCCTGCCACACTCTTGGGAAGATAAACTTCATTAATTCTTCATGGATTCTTTTGTTTTGCAAGGAATTTTGTTTGAGAGAGGACTATTTACTCAATTTTTATTTTTTTTAATACTCAGTTTTATGCATTTATTAAATAATTAATTTATATTTTAGCATTAAACAGTTGACCTTTCCTTATATATTTTGCACCTTATATACATGATTAATTAATGCATTAAGGATTTAACAAGGAAAAGTTTTGTAAACATTTAAATACCAGTTTTTTAAAATAGATCTTTATTGGAGTACAGTTGCTTCACAATACTGTGTTAGTTTCTGTTGTGCACCAAGTGAATCAGATGAATCAGCCATATGCATACATATGTCCCCATATCCCCTCCCTCTTGCATCTCCCTCCCACCCTCCCTACCCCACCCCTCTAGGTCATTGCAAAGCACCGAGCTGATCTCCATGTGCTATGAGGCTGCTTCCCACCAGCTATCTCTTTTACATTTGGTAGTGTATATATGTCCATGTCACTCTCTCACTTCGTCCCAGCTTACCCTTCCCACTCTCCGTGTCTTCAAGTCCATTCTCTACGTCTGGGTCTTTATTCCTGCCCTGCCCTTAGGTTCTTCAGAGCCATTTTTTTTTTTTTTTTCTGCGGTACGTGGGCCTCTCACTGTTGTGGCCTCTCCCGTTGCGGAGCATAGGCTCCGGACAC
>NC_041233.1:109641444-109656878 GCF_002837175.3 Physeter macrocephalus
GTTTGCAAATATTTTCTCCCATTCTGAGAGTTGTCTTTTGGTCTTGTTTATGGTATCCTTTGCTGTGCAAAAGCTTTTAAGTTTCATTAGGTCCCATTTGTTTATTTTTGTTTTTATTTCCATTTCTCTAGGAGATGGGTCAAAAAGGATCTTGCTGTGATTTATGCATGACTCTTTTTGAATGGCGGTTTTCTCAGGGTATGTGCCCAGGAGTGGGATTGCTGGGTCATATGGTAGTTCTATTTTTAGTTTTTTAGGGAACCTCCATACTGTTCTCCACAGTGGCTGTATCAATTTACATTCCCACCAACAGTGTAAGACGGTTCCCTTTGTCCACACCCTCTCCAGAATTTATTGTTTGTAGATTTTTTTTTATGATGGCCATTCTGACTGGAGTGAGGTGATACCTCATTGTAGTTTTGATTTGCATTTCTCTAATGATTAGTGATGTTGAGCATCCTTTTATGTGCCTCTTGGCCATCTGTATGTCTTTGGAGAAATGTCTATTTAGATCTTCTGGCCCATTTTTTGATTGGGTTGTTTGTTTTTTGATACTGAGCTGTATGAGCTGTTTGTATATTTTGGAAATCAATCCCCTGTTGGTCACATCGTTTGCAAATATTTTCTCCCATTCCTGGAAACATTTTTAAAAGCCTTTGCCGACCAGGTGACATAGGATTTGTTTCTGAGGCTCTTATTTTTGTCTATAGTGACATGCAGAGGAGCAGCTGGCTTTGTAAATGTAGTCGCCAGAAAAATCACCAAGACACTCGGTAGGACAGGCAAAGCTTTTTTTCGAAGGGATGTATCGTCCTTGTTCCTCAGCAAATTTCAAGGGCTTTGGCTGTGTATAGATTTTTATGAAATTCTGTCTCATTGCATGGGCACCATTAGTTTAGGGCGCCCTGTGACAAATACTTCCATTGTTGGCTTTCATATAGAAAACCCCCCCTAGGGATCTGAGTTCACAGCTCTGTCGTCTTGGCATCCTGGGTATTTGTTTGATTTGCATGCCATCCAAGTAATTCAACTCATTTTCTGAAAAAGCATGGAATGAAGCATGAGCGTGGGTAGAGTCTGTTGTCATCTTGTCAAAGACACCCTCGGTGTGTACTGTGTGTGTCCTCCCACTTTGCAGACGAAGAATCTGAAAGTAAAGAGCACTGGCCCCTGCAGGTCCAGGGTTGGTACCGGTTACTGCCCCCAGCCCCGCGATGTCTGTTACTTTCCTTCCTGCCCAGACTTTCCGGTGGGTTCTTTACCAAACTCCCCTCCAGCTCCTGGTTGGTGCCAGCAGTTTCACAGGGACCCTGATACACACTGATATACCTATATTGTTGATAAAAACTCTAAGATAGTTGTGACACAAAGCTGAGTCTTGACATTCTGTGAAATGTTTCCAGGAGTATAAAGACGTCACATCTCGATTTAGGGCAGGGTTTCAGGACTTGGGGTGCATGGGCCCCTCACGGGGGAGCAGATAGGAACTCAAGTGCTCTGTGAGTCTGTGCGGGGAAACGGTCTTTGCTCCCAGCAGCTTCTGAGTGGGACTCAGCGTTTCCAGCAGGTGTGTTTATGACATGTCGTGAGTGGGGCCTCTGCTCGGCAGCGCTCTGAGATCAGTGTCAGTGTTTTATCTGCTGCCCGATCATTTAAAATAAGGTGTTAATCAACCTCCTATGTTTCTACAGCTTGATTAAAATGTTTGACTTTTACTCTATCTCGGTGTAGCTGTTTAGTGTGTATTTTACCGCGTGTGTTGGCAGACGTGGTCCCAGAAGGGCCCGTGGGCTTCTGGGGACAGTTGGCTCTGTGACCGTTAATGGTTCACTCCTTTCTCATCCACCCCCCGACCGCTGGGACAGACCCCCGGCAGGTGCGCAGACAGGGCTGTAGCGCGAGCCCAGCCCCCGGAGGCCGAGCTGAGCCGTGGTGACCCCGGCCACGGGCGCTCGCGCTTCTCCCGCAGCAGCACGTGCTTTGGAGAAAAAGGGGCACCGACCTCTCACCGCGCGCTCGGGTCTGGGAACCTGCGTGGCTGAAGCTGAATCGACGCGCTGCGCGTCAGGACTCGACTTGGCAGGCGGGAGGATAAACCGCGTCCCCGCACCTGCTCGGCTCCCCGCCCCCAGCTCACTGCCCCGTGTGCCCTCTTCCCGCGTCTTGAGTTTGAACAGCAGGCACTGCCGATGGGACCGGGCCTGTGATCACCTTTCTCGGTCTCAGCCTGCACGTAATGAAGTCCCACCCGTCTGCCCGAAATCTCGGCTGGGCTTTTGTCACCTGCTCTCACCTGCCTTCCAACAGAAAGAACGGAGGCTGGTGGTGAGAACAATGCGAGCGTCGTGGTGCCTCCTGTGTCTTTTATCTGCTCGCTGGCTGTAAATTTCAGTGAATTATCACCTTCATTCTGCTTGGGATCCTGTGGCCATTTCCATCTTTCTCCTGCCAGCGAATGGATTGTCTGCCTGTGACGAATAAGCGAACCAAATCCGCCAGCTTCTCACGCTTCTGTGTAAATTGCAGGTAGAATATTATGTTCTCAGCAGTGTTGGTACTGATTGTTTTACCCACTGTCACCTTACAGTTTCGTAAGGGATGAAGCCATGAGCCGTGCGTGGCTTTATGTGCTCACACAGCTTCCTGACTGCACAGCTGCCGGGCCTTTACAGAGGGCTTTGCTGCACTTTGTGCTGTTTTCACATGTGAACCCACTGATGGATTCAGCTATTGCCACCACAGATGTTTGCCGTGTGGGGCCTTGGTTCCAGACGCTGGATCTTCACACTTAGATAAGACCTGGTTTAAAAATCTTTGGGGAGGGCTTCACTGGTGGCGCAGTGGTTGAGAGTCCGCCTGCCGATGCAGGGGACGCGGGTTCGTGCCCCGGTCCGGGAAGATCCCACGTGCCGCGGAGCGGCTGGGCCCGTGAGCCATGGCCGCTGAGCCTGCGCGTCCGGAGCCTGTGCTCCGCAACGGGAGAGGCCACAGCAGTGAGAGGCCCGCGTACCACACACACACACACACAAAAATCTTTGGGGAGATGGGCTGTGTAATGACACAGTAAATAATTATAGATAAATGCTGTAAGGAAGAAATTCGGGGCTTTCATAATGCTGGGTGCTAAAGCTTGAGTGTAAGGCCTGAGTCAGCTCTGTGTCGGGGTCCCCGAGACCCCCAGCTTCGGTGGTTCATGGGGAGGACCCTGGGGGCTCAGCACAGAGCTGTATTCACGGCTTCAGGACTGGCTCCCGCGGCTTACGACGTGTGACATGCTGTCCCGTCACGTGCTGCTTCCTCCTCTGTCCCCGGCGGGGTCGCTGGTTCCCCTGCACTTCGCTGTGCTGGGTGACAGGCCTGTTCTGGCGGCTGCACTTTCCTACCCCTCTGCCCAGGTGCTTTTCACTGTGTGTTTTGGTTTACTGGGGCTGCTGTGATGAAGTACCACACAATTAGTGGCCTTAAACAACAGAAGTCTATCATCTCACAGTTCTGGGGGCTGGAAGTCCAAGATCGAGGTGTAGTCAGGTGGTTCCTTTTAAGGGCTGCGAGGGAGGGAGCCCCCCTTTGCTCGTAGGTGGCCTTCTCTTCTCTGTGTCTCTTCACATCTCGTTCCCTCTGTGCGTGTCTGTCTCTGTGTCCAAATTCCTCCTTTTTTTAAGGACTCCAGCCATGTAGGACTAGGGCCCACCCTAATAACTGCACTTAAACTTGATCATCTCTGTAAAGATCTCGTGTCCAGATAAGGTCATTCTGAAGTATTCGGGGTTAAAACATCAACATACCTCGGGGGACACACCCGTCATGCCATGTCGTAAACATTTTCTTTGTAACGTTTCTGCTCTCCGCTAACTTGGGTGCTGTAGCAGGGCATGCGTGTGTTGGGCAGGACTGCATGTCTAACATGTCACACTGGGGCTGAAATCTAGAATGAACTCTGGAAAGGTTTGCTGAATGAATGAATGACTGTAAAGGAGTGATCAGAGGAGGCAGAAGGAGAATCAGGAAGTTGGCAAATTGAGGAAGAGAAAAGAGTTTCAGGAACATGGGGGTGCATGCTGTGCCTCATGTTGTGGACACACCGAGGAGGATGATGATGAAACACGTCTGTCAGACTGGCGCCACAGAGGTCACGGGTGACTGTCAGCTGTCTGAGCATGGAGCCAGATTGTGGTGGAATGGGGGTAATGGGAGCAGGGACAAAAGTTACTGATTTTTGAGGCATACAGAGCAAGTCGAGGATTTATCCCGAGTGTGGGAGGCTGGCTCAGTATTGAAAATCAATTAATGTAAACCATCACATTGGCAGGCCAAAGAAGAAAAGTCACACGATCATATCAATAGTTGTGGGAAAAGCATTTGACCAAATCCAACATCTAATCATGATAAAAACTATGAGCAAACTGGGATTACAGGGAAATTTCCTCACCAGATAAAGAAAATCTCCAAAAACCCCACAACTAACATCATGGTTAATGGTGATAAACTAAGATCAAGAACAAGGGGAGGATATCTCCTCTCACGACTACTTTTCTGCTTCTTACTAGAATTCCTGGTAATGAAACAAGACAAGGAAAGGAAATAAAATGTATACAAATTGGGAAAGGAGAATAAAACTGTCTTTGTTTGAGATGACCTGATTGTTTATGTAGAAAATCACAAAGAATCAACCAAAAAACCCCACTCAGAACTAATAAGTGATTGTAGCAAAGTTGCAGGATATACGGTTAATATGCAAAAGTCAATTGCTTCCTTATATACCAACAGTGAACAACTGGAATTTGAAATTAAAAACAAAACCATTTATCTTTGCACTGAAACATGACATAGGTAAAAATCTAACAAAGTACGTACAAGATCTATCTGAGGATAACTACCAAACTCTGCTGAAAGAAATCAAAGTGGAACCAAATAAATGGAGAGATAGTCCATGTTCATGAATAAGAAGACTCAGTATTGTTAAGATGTCAGTTTTTCACACCTTGATCTATAGGTTAAATGCAATCCCAATCAAAACACCAGCAGATTATTTTGTGGATATCAACACACTGATTCTAAAGTTTTTATGGAGAGGAGGCTAAAGACCCAGAATAGGCAAGACGGCAGTGAAGGAGAACAGTCACAGGACTGACTTCCCGACTTCAAGACTTGCTGTAAATGTAGCTGCAGTGTTCAAGAGAGTGTGGTATTGGTGAAATATCTATTTGTCAGTAGATCAATGGAACAGAACAGAGAGCCCAGAAATAGACCTCGCTGAATATACTTAACTGATCTTTGACAAAGAATCAAAGGGAAAACAATGGAGAAAATGGTAATCTCTTCAAAAACGGTGCTGGAATAACTGGACATCCACAAAGAAAACATGAATCTAGACACATACTCAACATCCTCCACAAAAATAAACTCAAAAGGTACCACAGACCTAAATGTAAAATACAAAACTAAAAATATCCTAGAAGATAACATAGAAAATCTAGATGTCTTTGGATATGGCAATGACTTTTTTGATACAACTCCAAAGACATGATCCATGTAAGAATAATTGCTAAGCTGGACTTCATTAAAATAAAAACATCTTCTGCTCTGTGAAAGACAACATCAAGCAAATGAAAAGACAGTTCACAGACTCAGTGAAAATATTTGCAAAAGACATCTGATAAAGGATTAGTATGATTTCTTAAATTCAAAAATAAAAAAACAACTCAATTTAAAAATGGACCAAAGGTTTGAATGGATACCCCATCAAAGAAGAAATACGTAGGTAAAAATGTAAAAACACCTGAATGCAGATGGTAAATAAGCCTATGAAAGGAAGTTCAACATCATATGTCATCAGGGAAATGAAAAATGAAACAGTGAGAGATACCACTACATACCTATCAGAATGACCAAAATCTGGAACACTGACAGCACCAAATGCTGATGAGGATGTGAAGCAACAGGAACGCTCATTCACTGCTGGTGGGAGTGCAAAATGGTACAGCCACCTTGGAAGACAGTTTAACAGTTTCCTAAAAATATTAACTACACTCTTCCATTTGATCCAACAATCCAACAGTTGAAGTTCCAACAATCCAACAATCCTTGGTATTTATCCAAATGAGTTGAAAACCTATGTCCACACAAAAACCTGCACATGGATGCTTATAGCAATTTTATCCATAATTGCCAAAACTTGGAAGCAACCAAGATGTCCTTCAGCAGGTGAATAGATAAACTGTAGTATATTCAAACAAGAGAATATTATTCAACTAAAAATAAATGAGCCTTCGAGCCATGTAAAGACATGGAGGAACCTTAAATGCATATTACCAAGTGAAAGAAGCCAATTTGAAAAGGCTACAGATTGTGTGATTCCAACTATAAGGCATTCTGGAAAAGGCAGAACTATGGGGACAGTAAAAAGATCAGTGGTTTACAGGGATCGTAGGGAGGGATGAAGAGGTGGCGCACAGAGGGTTTTTAGGGCAGTGAAACTCCTCTGTATGATACTATAGTGGTGGTACATTCGTCCAGACCTGTAGAATGTCCAACCCCAGGAGTGACCCCTAACTGAACTGTGGACTGTAGTTAATAATAATGTATTGATATGATATTGGTCCAGCAGCTGTAACAGACGTTCCCTACGTTGCAAGATGTTAATAACACGGGGGGAGGGTCAGGGGGGTGAAGAAGGGGCTATATGAACTCCTTCTCCTCCATTTTTTTATATTCCTAAAAGTGCTCTAAAAATAGTCTATTTATTTAAAAAATGGGTTTACACTCGTATTTTATTGTCACTAAAAAACTGAGGGGTGGACAAAACCTGTGTTTGGGTGACTGGGGCTTTGTGGAGAGACTGCTGTTTGTCTGAAGAGCCGGTTGATGGTGGAACTGGGGTTTGAACCTCGGGTATTAGTACATTTGCTACAACACGGAACTTCATTAGCTAATGAGCTCATGGCATCAGCATTTGGGCCGCGTTGTTTACTTGGCCGTGTAAATCTTGTGAGGTTGTCTGCTGTCTCGGCATCAGGACACGTGACGGCCTTTAGTGAAGAGCTGGGTTGACAAACCAGACGGAAATGTTCTTAGAACCCTGGCATTTCTCCGCGTTCACTCTGGCGTATGGCTCCCTTCCAGAGGCCTAGGTACTCAAGTCGCAAGTGTGCCATCCCGATGAGAGGATGGAGGCCGTGCAGAAGGGTGGGCACGTGCTCGGAGGAGAGACTTGGCTGTGTTACAAACATAAACTTGAAAAAGGCGGGGCTTAAAATAGGCTCCTCATCGTACTTCTAATATTGAGGTTTTGCTTTTTTTTTGCAGCTTTTTAGTGTTAGTGGTGATAAAAAATAAATTATTGTTAGCCAAGATGATTTATTTTCATAGTATTAATAAATCTGGCTTATGTTTTAGATCACTGTTTCCCAATTAAAGAAATAAAGCAAGCAGGGTAACTATTTCTTGAGTTTTGCTCTTTTTGCCCTGTTGCTGTAGATTCTGTGACGGCTTCAGGGAGTTTTTCACTGGTCTTCTAGTAGTACTAACCCCACATTTCAAGTGTGACCTTTGTTATGTAAATTCTCAAATCCACTGGTTAGAAATTAGAATGGAGTCCCGGGAAGACTTCCCAGGTTTTTAGAAAAATCACTTTAATTACCAATAACTCGTTGCTTCCGACTCTCCTGATATTATCAAATGGCAAAAGTGCTCTCCTGCTTGCAGGGGATTAAAAATGAACTGTACTTCAGAAACCTCTCCGAGGGCTTCCCTGGTGGCGCAGTGGTTGCGCGTCCGCCTGCCGATGCAGGGGACGCGGGTTCGTGCCCCGGTCCGGGAAGATCCCACGTGCCGCGGAGCGGCTGGGCCCGTGAGCCATGGCCGCTGCGCCTGCGCGTCCGGAGCCTGTGCTCCGCAACGGGAGGGGCCACGGCAGTGAGAGGCCCGCGTACCGCAAAAAAAACAAAAAAAACAAAAAAAACAAACAAAAAAAACTCTCCGAGATGTCTCCATAAAAAAACCAAAAAAACAAAAAAAACAAACAAAAAAAACTCTCCGAGATGTCTCCATCTATTTATCACCTTGGCTTTTCCATCCTGGTGGAATGAACGTCACTTGTCATGGCCTAAACAGCTTCCTAGGGCCTGTGAAGAGTCCGGGTCCCTCGGGAAAGCGCTGGGGCCATGGCCGAGGCTCACGGTACTTTAGGGAAGGTCAGCGAGTGGTCCTCCTCCTGCACCCCCCAGGCCTTCCTTGTCACTCTGTTCTTACACCATTCTCTCTTTTGTTTCTTTGCAAAAATATAAACACGGCGAGTGTTTGGTCATTTACTCATTTATCCCACAGGATGTTTCTTTGTCACTTGTGTGTCCCAGGCATGCATCTTGATGGTGAATGCACAGCGATCTGAAGCCTGTGTGTTGAGACAAGATAAGCAGACGAGTAGTGATACAGTAGTATGCAAACCTGTAATTTCTGTGAAGAGAGTGGGAAGTAGGCCCAGGGGAAGGAAGCTGCTGGGCGTGTGGTTGTGGATGAGACGGCCACCTGGTCGACCAGAGGCCTTCGGGGGCCGGGAGAGCACCTGCCAACTGCCAGACAGAAGGACCCACGGGGCGAGGCCCCACGGGACCATATGGGACGTGGACAGAGAGCAGTGGGGCAGAGAGTGGGGCCCAGGGCCTTCCAGCCTCGGTCAGGCCCCGGAGGCTGGGGCTCGTTTGGTTGACAGCTACGGGTGGGCTCTGGGCAGGGAGCGTGGGCTGGTTCACAGTTTGTGCAGCTTGGGGGCTGCAGCCTCTGCCCGTCCAGGTGTGGACAGAGGGGGCGGGGGACGGGGCTCCGTTCTGGATGCACCTTCACAGCAGAGCTGACAACTTAGCGATGAGTTAGCTGGATGCAGCTGTAAGAGGAAGAGCGTCACCAAGGTGAACTTCGCTTGGCATGAGAACTGGGTAGCGACATGTCATTTACTGGATTCTCTTAAGTACTCGGTTTCCTGTCACCTGCCATTTTCTGTTCTGATGGCCCCGGGTCAGAACCTGGGTTCCAGGTGAACAGCCCACCCTTCCCTGACCACCTCGCACGTGTGTCTCTCCTGCAGGCAGTGACGTCTCCCCACCTTTTACCTGACACGTCGCTCCTCTTTTTTTAGTTGAATTCAAAGGTTCAACTAAAAACCCACCTTTGTAAGTGCACCCCAGTTCTTACTGACCCCCGTCTTCTCCCTAACGGCACAGCCAGTGGCTCTGGCAGAGCATTTGTTCCAGTCGCTGGGGTCCCTCTCCCTGGACATACCCCTAAGCTCCTGGGGGGCCAGGTGCCCACGTGACATGCAGACAGTAGGTGCCCACCTGCCTGTGGACCACTTTAGGGACTCACTGGTTGAGAAACTCCCTTAGCTACAAAGTCACGTGTTTGTGTTCTGACCTGAGGTTTAATCCAAATAAATTGCTTTTATAAAGCATTCGTTTACTATGTACAGTTGATTCTTAAACAGTTCATATTGATATAGGATTTTCTTCATTTTATTATAAACTATTCCAAGTGCACGCCTAGGAACAGAGAACCACATAACGCTCACCACTCCACCCCTTTTCAGGTTTATTGAATCTTGACATCAAGCCAAACGTGCTTCGTACTTTCAGTTTTCCAGGAAGTGAAGCCTTAAGGATGTGATTCCTCGAGGGTCCTGTATCCCCCCCTCACTTCCATCGCTCTGTGCCCACCCTGGACCGGTCCTCCCAGGCATCTGGTTCATGGCACCCCAGTCGTGTTTTTGTCACAGATGGCATCTCTGTTTCCACCATAAATAATAAAACACGTAGAGTTGTTTGCAGGTGTTTGCGGGTGGACGTCCGTGCGTACTGCACTGTTGTAATGACTCGGTTTACCCTTCCTCAGGCTGACGGGCAATTGGGTCGTGTCCAGTTTTGGGCATTAGAGCTCAGCTGTGGTGGGTAGTTCCCCCATCTCCTTGGGTGAAAGAGCAGCGGTCCCCGTAGCAGTGATTCTTGAAGTGGGGTCCCAGGTCCAGCAGCTCAGCATCACCTGGGAACTTGCTAGAAATGTAAATTCCTGGGCCCTGCCCCAGACCTCCTGGACCAGAAACTTTGGTATTGAGGCCCAGAAATCTGGTTTTCAAAAAGCACCCCAGTGATTCTGATCCAAGCTAGAGTTTGAGAACCTGCTCTAGGATTTACCTTGAAGTGGAATCTTGGAGTCGTAGGGTAAGACCATCTTCAGCTTGACTTTATTTTCAGTTTGATGTAAAATGTGGTTTGCCCCCACTATCAGCCTGTGAGAACCCCTACACTTCACGTTCTCATTCAACAATTGCTGTTGTAACACTTCTAGTTTTTGGCATTTGAAGACTGTGGGGTAGTCTCATTGTGTTTTTCTGTTTGTTTGTGAATCTTTGATCACTAATGAGATTGCACATACTTTCCTAAGGTTTATTGACTCTTCATATTTTCTTTTATGTTGATTGTCTCTTCATATCCTTGGCTCATTTTTCTATTGTTTTATTTATCTTTTCTGATTAATTTATAGATGTTCTTCATATATTTGAGATACTAATGCTTTGTCAGCTGTGACTTCTTTTGTAACCGTTTTGTAGTGTCTATTGTTGTGCATATGTTTAAAAATGTTAATTTTAGTTAAATTTTAAAATTGACTTTTTTCGTTTTGCATTTTTTGTTTTTAAATTTTCTTTAGAATATCTTCTACACCTTCCATATGATAAAGATGCCAATTATTTCTCCTTAAGCCTTTAAAGTTTGCATTTCACTGTTACATATTTAATTTACTTAGAGTTGGTTTGGGGTGAGATAAGGATGTAATTTTATTTTTCAGTAGGGATAATGTGTTCTTCCAATTTAGTCACCTTCTCATCAATATGAAATACATCAATCACTGATATATGTCAAGTTCCCACGTGGGTATGGGTCTATTCCAGTGCTTTCTATTTTGTTTCCTTGGTCTATTTAGTAAACCTTTTGGCAATAATTCATCTTCTTAATTATTATGCCTTTAAAACATAATACTTGGTAGACAAATATACCCATCTTGTTCTTGAAAAAATTATTTAATTATTCTAGACCTCTTACTTTTTTCCACGAGAAAACTACTTATCAAGTTTTCCAAAACACTATTGAGATTTTGACTCAAATCAGCTAGAATTTATAGAGTAGTTAATGGAGAACTTACGGCTTTACAATATTTAGTCTTCTCTATTACAAGCACAGGGTATGTCTCCACATACTTAGGACTTCCTGTATGTTCTAAATAATATTTGTTAGTTTCCACACTTAGGTGTTGGACATCCTTGGTTCGATTTATACTTGGAAAAGCATCGTACAGTTTTAGGTCCTGTTGTGAATAGAATTTTAAAACATCTCTTGCTTATTCTGGTTGGCTCCTCCTCTTGGGTTCGCACCTGTTGAGTTTCATTACTGATTTGCTGCGCAGATGTCCTGGTGACTGTCTCAGTTTGTCAGTAGATTCTCTTAGCTCCTCTATGTGGCTAGTTGTTTTATCTGCAAAGTGAATTTTATCTCTTTGTGTCCGTATTTTGTATTAACTTTGTAGTCTGTTAATTTTCTTGCTGTTTAGAAGGTTTTCTTTCTCATTTTTAGTTAACACATAGACAGTTGAGAAGGAACACATGGCCCTCTGCTCTCACCTGTGAAGACGTGGGCCGGGGTCTTCATGGCACTCAGGTCGACTTGCTTCCTTGGAGGGAATACTTGCCACCGGAGCATATTCTATATGCTCAAAATTAATTTATAAAGGAGTGAAAAGGAAAGTAAAAATTGAGCACTGTCAGTAATTCATCTCTCTTACTCTTTCTCTTACAGTTACAGCTTTGAACTTGAATTCTTCTCTAGTCACACATGCAGTAGAATTTCTAAATACTTGTGTAAGAAGTTTGAAGCCTTAACTCTAAATCGGCCTTGGACATTTGTTTTAAAGAACAAATATTTCTTGTGTCCACAGCTCCCAGCACAGTTCTTGCTGCTTTGTGGGTATTGATGAAGGAATAAGTGAACAAGTAGACTCACAGATAATTGATCCGCTTTATTCTAAACAGGACTTTTGCAAACCTGCTACCATTTGCTGTGAAATTAAATTAGAATTCCAAACAAGCTGGGGAATTATTCAGAAAATTACAGGAAGTGTATGTGACAGCCTTGACCGCAGCAGTGTTTGTTGGACGTGCTGGCAGAGGTGGCCTGGTGAGCGTCCACTGATCCGGGCCCAAGACGGAGCGGCACAAGCTCGTTATCTGTGTCCTGGAGCAGCGGGACGTGCCCCTCCAAGTGGAAGGGTATTTGCCGGCAGACGCTTTGCTGTGTTGGCCAAGAGATTATTCTCTGCTAGTAGTTTATGTGCTATTTCATTTCCCAGATAATACTCTGTGGCTCCAAGTAAATAAATGTAAATTGTCCTAGGAAAGTGTTTCAAAAGGCAGTTAAGGATAAATTCACATCCCACCAACTGTTTAGATTAGCAGACTTTTGAAAGAAATTCCAACCTTCTGCATCCGTGTTTTCAACCGTTTTCTGTAATTCTCCTGGAATACACGTAGAAGCAATAATTTCACAAACTCATCATGATTGTGGCTCTTCTAAGTAGGTCCAAATAGAACTGAATTAGAAACAACTTAGAACCTGTTCTCCGAGTACTGCTGTAACTGTGGGAACGTGTGATACACAGACGCCAAGGAGCAGAAGTGTTGAGAATTTAGGTAGCTCGTTTCCAGCTATGACCAGAGCAAACAGCAGAGGACAAAGCCCCGCATACCTTGTGGGCAGCAGATTCTGCGCCGCGGTAAGACCTGGGCCACGGGCTGCGTCATCGCCCTGTAAGCTGCTCTCTGACCGGGTGGGAAGCTCTGCGTCCCGTGGCTGATGGACCCTTTCTTGGGGGTCCTGCAGGAGCCCTGGACATCAGCAGTGATGGGAAATAGCCTCAGGAAATTCACTCGATTCTACCCCTTCCTCAGGGTCTACATCTGTGAAATAAGTGACTTAGAATAGACCATACCCAGGGTTGCTTCTGAATCCGCACTTTTGGAATCAAACAGGGAGGTAATTTAGTTTGAAGCCTAAGCTTTTGAAATGGTGATTTTCTCTGTTCCCGGCAGCCTGGTGGTGACACACACACAGATAGATACACGCTATGCGTGGTTATGTGTCTGGACATTATTTCCTGTTTTACTCAGTAGCTTATATAATTGAGGGACAGGATTGGGGAAATTAACCACAGTGCTTCTCCGTTGCCACAGAGAATGTGGGTCATTTGAGAGTCGGGTCGGTATGTAGGTCCCTCAGGTGTGTCGGTGTGAAGTTGGCGGCCGAGCTGACTGCAGGTATGTGCCCCCAAATTGTGTTGTACTTTCCTATTTGTAAATTGTTTCCGTGTGCTCTGCTGCATTTGAGTGCGTGGCTCCCTTGAGTTGTCTTTGGTACGGATTATTCCTGTCGCTCACAGCGTGGTTATGTGGCGGGTGAAATTCAGCGAGCAGGATGGTGTTCGGATTTGGAGACGCGGCGCCTGGACGGCCCAGGTCAGCCAAGGAGGCATTGATGCCAATAGCATCGTTTTCTCCCTGGCTTGAGTGGCCAGCTCTTAACAACAAATAATGACTGAATCCCCAGGATTTAAGATCGGATGACCTTAGGCCCACGAGGAAGGGTAATTTCTTAGTTCTCACTTCAGGTAGACAGATATGGCATCTCATGACGTTTCGGCATTTAACTCATGTCCATACTTGTTGGAAATAAAATCTCAGTGTTCTAGAATCTCTTTTGGGCAGAAAAACACAGGAGGGGTGATCTCGTGGTTGCAGGAGGCCCTCTTTGCTTGTTTGTCAAGATGCTTTGATATAATAGTTTAATTTACATTCAATAAAATTAATATATTTCCACTCACTGGGAGTTAGGAGCTATAAAATGTAGGATTCAAGAATGGCGGTCAGACAATATTCCTTTCAATAAACATTTACAGTCATGAAATGGTGAGTGTTATCTGTGTTGGAAATTCATGGCACTTACTAACAAATGGCCAGGTCCTGCGTTAACACTGATCGTTTACTTGTTTAAGGGATCGTTCGAAATAGGAAGGCATTTTAAAGTAAAAATTAATATTTACGTTAGTCAATGTGCTTGTCATTTATGAGGATACGGCATAAATATACAACTGCTTCTTTTCACATCTCTTTTCTTTGGAATTTTGAGTGGTTTGCATTCGCAGGTATAGGAAAACTGCGAAATGGATTTAGGAACCTCAAACATAAACTTGTTGAAAATCTGAGTCTTTTCTAGATGGAGGAGCCTTGGGTGGGTTCTCAAATCTGGAAATGGTGGGCATTCGGTGTTCAGCCGAGGGGTGGTAACCTCACGTGGGCTGGGAGGCCTGCACAGGGCCGCCCTCAGGCCTGTGCCCTCTGACCTCTGCTTTGGCTGCCTGGCCAGTGGAAACCTCCTCAGCAGACCTTCCATCCGTCCCCGTTGGAGTCTCGTTAATGCAGGAGGGTACAGGGTACTTACTGTCGCCTCTTAATGCTCAGCTTAGAGCCCAGCCTGATGCTTCTGTATTCGCTCTCGCTGGTAAGATTGGTTTCAGGATTGTGCTTTAAAGCTGCACTTTCTCTCTTGATTTGCACTGTCGGGTCCACTTTCAGACTCCTCTCGAGCCTCATGCTTCTCCGTATTGAGGATGCTGTGATGAACCTCCGGGTTTAGTGCGGTCGCTGCAGAGATAATCCTCTGCCTGACTCTCTTCAACCTCTGCTCTCCCAGCTGCTCCCCTCCTGCCAGGACATGTTTTTGTGGGGCATTTGCTTGTGAGAAAAGATAAAGTTTTCCCCTAAGTGTGGCTTTGAGAGCGTGGTCCCAGCTGTCTAGCCTTTGCACCTCTCCTGAGAGGCTGCTGCTTGTCCGCCGGACGTGCGTCCCGGGGCCGCTCAGGCAGGATGGCCTTCCTGAAGCTTCCACACTGCTGGCCACCAGCCTCTGGGTCTCGTTAGTCCTCCCAGCGGGGAGGGGTGGGTGTGCATGAGGAGGCCCCCCCTGTCCAATTTGTTCCCTCAGCACGAGAGCGTCCTTTTTTATTTCTGACCCTCCCTGTTCCATCTGTATTAGAAAAGGTTGAGGGGAGAGTTGATAAGGCACCGTATTCTAATCCACTCTCATGGGTTTCCTCTTAAATTTTATATGGAAGAAAAAATATGATCTTAGGACCATATTTGGGGGCATGTGATAATTACTTAATTGCTTTATTTTAGGGGCAGGACAGAATCCCCCCAGTCTCTAGCATTCTTTTTTTTTTTTTTTTTTTTTTTTGCTGTATGCGGGCCTCTCACCGCTGTGGCCTCTCCCGTTGCGGAGCACAGGCTCCGGACGCGCAGGCTCAGCGGCCATGGCTCACGGGCCCAGCCGCTCCGCGGCATG
>NC_041233.1:109657039-109670601 GCF_002837175.3 Physeter macrocephalus
CATCGGCAGGCGGACTCGCAACCACTGCGCCACCAGGGAAGCCCTCTAGCATTCTTTATTGCTCTCAGCTCGGGCCGTCAGCCCCTCTTTAAAAACTTCCCGAAACTAGAAAGCAGGCACCTGATCAGGCTTCCTGTCCCGTGTCGTTCAGAGCCTTCCACTGCGGCACCAAACCTTTGTCTCTGAGCCTCTTCTCCGTTTCCTCTCCCCCTACTACGTGCGGGAGCACCTGTGAGCCCACCTGGGGCAGGTGCAGGGTGTGTGGGGGGGTCTCTGGAGGCTGGGGGCGCACGCGGGGAGGTTCCAGGGCACCGTCTCCATCCGCACTTCCCTCCTGGTTCCCATCAGGCTGTTGCCACCCTCATTCCCAGCGTGTCCCCCCAGCAGGTGGAGACAAGGCCCCGGGCGGGGTGGGGACGGCGGCCCCGCCAAGGGGATGGGCAGCCCGCGGTGCCTGGGCCGCAGGTTCTCAAGGTCACAACCCCAGCTTCTAAGTGTTTCCCCCCAACGTTGTCACCTGTGGGCCTCGCACTCATAATCTCATTCATTCCTAGATTTGCCGTTTCTATGAATCAGCCTGGCATTTGCCTTCTTAATTTTCTGGGTCTCTCCCTGTCCCGCGTGACTTTTGGGAAAAGCTGCTCGGAGACGGTTTTTTTCCTGTTGCTCCGTGGCACGGGGTCGGATTCCCAGGTCTGCAGGCCGGTGGGTCTCTGTCGTTTTCACAAGCTCAGCGGTCTGGGGCTGCGATTTCTTGTTTACACGTTGTTCGTTTCCTCTCCATCGTGAAGGTCATTCTCCCGCCGGTCACACGGGTGCCCAGCAGCAGTCAGGCGTTTCTGCTGTCTGAGCCTGGGACGCCAATATGCGCGCTGTTTACCTGCTGTCACCATAGATCAGGGGACCGTTGAATGCTGGGCTCAGAGGCAGAATCTTCAAATTAAATTTTGTCTCTGACCATCAGGGTTTGTTCTGTGCAAGAGAAAACCTGTGTTTCCTCTGTGTCTTTCCCGGGAGCAACCAGCTTTACTTATTTATTTTTTTACAGTTTTATGTTGGAATGTGTTGGATTCAAGTACGTTTAATTATCTGAACTTTATGCCCCTGATTGTTTTAATTGGCAAACGTAAACCCTTTAAGCTGTGATTTCTCTAATTTGGTGGAGAAGGAACAGAGGATGTGACGTCATGTATACGCTTCTGGCAGGTGTTGGGTCCGTATTACAGCGTCGATTCTTTGTGATATCCAAGGTATCTGAGAGCGAAAGAAGGACGATGTTATTATAGTTCAGTCGTACAGATTTTTTCGCTCTGGATTCAGACTGAGCCTGGTGACAGTAATCTTTTAGCGGTAAACACAAAGGGTTTTAGATTTGGGCTTTGATGATTATGAACAAATCATACTGATGTTGGCTGCATGTTAGAATTTATTTTATCTAAGACATTACTTTAACCTCGTCATCTATGCTTTATGTCGAGGATTTCTCAGTGCGTAATCCCCTGTTCATGTTGGTTTCTAATGGGGAAATGAATCTTTGAGTGATTCTGTTTTGAGTAAAATTCCAGGAGGTGAACCCAGCATTTCTTAAGTGGTGTATTTTGTCTTCCGCCCAAGTGAATATTGTGGACATATTTTCTCAACTTTCTTGTGATAATTGTACTGATTTTACACTCACTTTGAAAAAGTCTATTAACATCTTAGAAGATACTTCAACACTTAAGTTTATTTTCAAAATTTCTTCTCAGCTCCGTCCATCATGCCCATTGCTTCAAATGTAGATACTTGTCAATTATTTAAAGGTGTCAGTTTTCACAGTGGTTATATGCTTTACTTTCAGCTAATTAAAAATATTTTCACATTTTTTCCTTTATTATTTGTATTTAAGAAGTATACCTAACCTTAAGGATACAGTGATAAGAGGGGCCTATAAGAGAAAGAGCATTGTTCTTATTTATTCCTAAGACTCTGATTTCTGTTTGTCATAAGGTGTCACACGTGTGACAGTCTGACCTTGAGGTTATATCCATTAGGTACAGACGAGGTCTGTCATGTATGTAGAGCTGCAGTCGACCCCGCTCATTATTCACGTGACCTTTCACTGTCGCCTTCCTGAGCTCGTAGCTGGAGGCCCACTGTTCCTGTTCTGGTTTCTGCTTCAGAAAATCTCATGACTGTGAATCCGTGGGAACTTTATCCACAGAGACGCGAGCCACCGTGGCCACTCATGAAACACGTGTGACAGTATCTCCCTGGGAGGAGGTCCCGTGAGGTGTGGGACACACACTGTGTCACAGCTGCAGGGCCAGCGCTGCTCATACTTAACCTCAAATCAAGTCGGCCACGCAGAAGGAGGATGTGTCACGACGGTGGGTGATCCAGAGACGTGCTCTCGCTTCTGAGGGTGATTTTACAGAAGCGCCCCAGAAACGTTTTGGTGAACGCCAGTTTTCGGGATGTGACTTCTCTCCCGAGGACACGGTGCTTTGGGGGATATGGTCCGCTCCTCTTCTAGGTGTGATGCCTTCACAGGTCAGCAAGTCCTCGAGGGGAACGGCTGGAGAGCAGGAGTGTCAGACAGTCTGCAAATGATTCTGAAGCGTCATCGTGTCCCCTGGCACTTTGGTCCCCCATGGAGACAGTGACATTCAAGGACCTGAAGACGTAGAATTTCTCTCTTAGGAAAGCAATGATTCCAACCTGGTCTAAATTTCATCAACAGAAAAGGACGCCCAGGTCTCCACAGCCATCCCCATCACCTGCACACGGACTCAGGGAGCCAGTTACCAGGTGGCTGCACGTGGTCCCCTGGCCCCAGCCTGCCACCAGCATCGCTCAGCTCCCCCTGTCAGGCCTCTTAGCCTCTTCTCTTCACTTTGTTTACTATGCAGCTTTGCATAATTTGGGCGCAATTTATTATTTTCCCCTTTGTGACCCATCAGCCACCCCCAAACCATTCCTACATGCCTGAGCCTTCATCTCATTGGTGACTGTTCTTTCTTTAAAGCCCTTGGAGCAGGGCTTCCCCGGTGGCTCAGTGGTTAAGAATACGCCTGCCAATGCAGGGGACACGGGTTCAAGCCCTGGTCCGGGAAGATCCCACCTGACACGGAGCAACTAAGCCTGTGCGCCACAACTACTGAGCCCGCGTGCCGCAACTACTGAAGCCCATGTGCCTAGAGCCCGTGCTCCACAACAAGAGAAGCCACCGCAATGAGAAGCCCGTGCACAGCAGGGAAGAGTAGCCCCCGCTCCCCGCAACTAGAGGAAGCCCGCGCACATCCGTGAAGACCCAAGTCAGCCAAAAATAAATAAATAAAATAAATAAATTTTTTTTTGTTGTTTTTTGTGGTATGCGGGCCTCCCCCTGCCGTGGCCTCTCCCGTTGCGGAGCACAGGCTCCAGACGCGCAGGCTCAGCGGCCATGGCTCACGGGGCCAGCCGCTCCGCGGCACGTGGGATCCTCCCGGACCGGGGCACGAACCCGTGTCCCCTGCATCGGCAGGCGGACTCTCAACCACTGCGCCACCAGGGAAGCCCCTCAAGGCTTTTTAATCACCGGAGACCTCCATCTGCTCCCAGGCTGGTGGCTGGATAAAGTTGAACTTAATAAATTTTATAAGAAAAGCAAACGACTCCCTGGGCTTCACAACGAGTGTGCACACATGGTTTCAAGTCGTAGCTGCAACATTTAGGGACCAGGAGCTGGTCAGAGAACCCATGAGAGTTTGAGATTGTTCCCCGGAATCTCTGGCTTGCGGTCTGGATACAGTGGCATCTCATAAGGACCCGGTGGCCTCCACACGCCCTGCGGGCAGGACACGTGCGGGACAGCATGACGGCCCCCAGGAGGGAAGTAGGGAAGGATTAGGGAAGCGGTTTCTTCAGGGAGCAGAGGGTTTGGAGGCGGGCTGAGAAAGTGTCACCACTGGTTTACAAAACAGTTTGATGTTAAAAGTCAAACTCCAGGCCTTTGTTTCATTCTTCATAATGCGCTTGACCAGTTTATATCCATGCAACCATCGCTTCCTTAGCATTTCTCTCTGCCTACTTGAATACTACATTACCCCGATTTTTCTTCTTCTGCGGCTATTTCTTTGTCAATTTTCCTCAAACGCAGACATTTTTCAGTTTTGTCATTGCATTTCCTCCTTGACAGGTCCCCAGAGCCGTTGTCCACTTTTCAGGCATCACTTCCCTGCAGAGGAGGCCCGAGAATTTCCGTCCTCGCTCCCAGGATGGGGCGTGTCCCCAGGGGGTGGGTGGGGCGTGTCCCCCGGGGTGGGTGGGGACAGTACCCCTGTGGATGGGCCATTTCTCCCCCTCGCTGTCTCCCCACTTCCCAGAGGGAGACACGGTTTCCTGGTTTATTCTTCTCCGCAGACCCTCGTCCTTGGATTTTCTGTCCTGTTCTCCTTGCCCTGGTCAGGCCGTCATTTCACGTCTTGGCCGCTGTTCTGGGTGAGAGGTTTCCAGGAGCGTCGCAGGTCGGCGCCTCCCGAGCCCTGGCGGGGCTGTGTTGCCACCTGTGCTCTTGCCCTGCTCCTTGGGGTTAGGGGTGACGGACTGTGGGCCAGGGGTCACCTCCCCACGGAGCTGAGCTGGCCGCCCGGTGGTTTTCCCCGGCTCCGACATGCAGCCGACATTCAGCACCCAGTTCATCATTTCCTTTCCTCTAGTTCTTCAGAACAAATAGCAACAACTGAACAACCCCATTTATCTTCCCTAAGATGTTCTCTGGTAGCAAACACTGAGTGACCTCAAGCCTTTTCTTCTGCTGGCGTCAGATGATAGGCGTCAGCCACCCGAACTGTGGATTCCTGCTCCCCCTTTACCACGGACACAGGGCCACCCAGCTCTGCAAATCTAATCAGATCACAGACCAATTCCAGGATCCGCTGATTTTTCTTCAAATGGCTGTCCAGTTGTCCACACCTAAACTAATCGATTAATCCATCTTTTGTCCATTTTAATTGAGTTTTAGATGGAACCTTATCAGGCTGTGCATTTCCATCTGTACTTTGGTTTGTTTCTGGATTTTTCTTTGCTTCCATTGGTCTAGCAACTTCATACTGTTTTAACAGTAAGCTTTTTAGTATCTGACAGGGTGATCCCCCTTCATTTCCTGACATGTTTATTCATCCAGATAAACTTTAAAATCATGTTTCAGGCTTCCAAGCAATCGTGTTTGGAATTTTGATTGGGATTATGTTGGATTTACAGATAAAGTTAGGAAGAACTGACACTGGCAGACTCTATCACATAGTGGTATGCACGTCTCCATTTATTTGGTTATATGAAATAATCTTTATTCGTATTTTATTCAGTCTTCACAGCCTCGCGTTACTTGCCTCCCTGAGATATTACACGAGATGGGTGGTAGCAGCTGTGTGCTACTGTGTTTTTGTTGACTTTCTTCTTAAATATTCTACAATTTTTCCTTTAACCATTTCAGTGCATATGCATTCATGATAGATTTTGACTTTTACTCTTTATCTGTTATGAAATCTCCTTCCTATTTTTGACAGTTTTGTCCTGAGCTCAACCATAATATATCTCGATTCTTCTCTATATCTCTCTGTTTTGGAGAATGTAGAGTTGGATTTTATTTTGTGACACGATCCTAGTCTTTCTCTTTCTGGGTGATTTTACCCTATTTAATGTAACATATGTCTTGTGCTATTGTTTAAGTTTTTATCATTGCTTTTATATGCTTGAAAACTTTAAAAGATTACATACTTTGCTCTGTGCTGTGTGTCTTTTGTGAGCTTTCTTCTCATTCTTCCCCAGAAATTCAGAAGGAATTTATTCTACTGTTTATGTTTTATTTTAAATAATATATTGAAGTCTCTGTTTCTTGATTATTCAATTTCAAAGCAAGAACTATTAGGAAAGGTGAAAAAACATTACACTCACTCTTTTAAATAAGAGCAAACTTTCCTTCTACTCAGGGCAAGTTTTTCTTTCATTTGAAAAAAACCAGTTCTGTTGAGATATAATTGACACACCACAGAGTTCACCCATTGAGAGTGTATAATCCCATGATTTTTAGTTTATACAACATCACTACAGTCAATTTCAGAACATTTTCATCCCCCCCGTCCTCCCATCCCCCACCCCAGTGCTAGGCGCCCTCAAATCTACTGCGTGTTTCTGTGGATTTCCCTGTTCTGGATGTTTCATATGAATGGAATCATGTGACATGAGGTCTTGGGTGACGGGAGTTTTTCACTTAAGCATAATGTTTTCAAGGTTGAGTTCATCCACATTGTATTAGAACTTTATTCCTTTTTAAAATTTCTACTTTTTTAGTTTTTAAAGATTAAAAAAATTTATTGTTCTAATTGTGGAAAAATATACATCACATGAAATTCATCATTTTAACCATTTTTAAAGGTAGAGTTCAGTGGCATCAGGGATGTTCACATTGTTGTGCAACCATCGCCACCATCATCTCTGGACCTTTCTCATCATCACCGATTTATTTCCAAATCCAAAGTCATGAAATTTTACCATGATGTTTTCTTCCAAGAGTTTAGGTGTTTTAGCCATTTAGAGTTAATTTTTATGTGTGGTATGAGATCGGGGTCCCACCTCATACTTTGGTGTGGCTGTCAGGTTGTCTCAGCACCATCTGTTGAGGAGTCTAGCCTCCCCATTCAGTGGTCTTGGCACATTTGTTGAAGGTCAGTTGACCATGAAATCTATGGGTTTACCTCTGGATTCTCAATTCTGTTACATTGATCTGCTCTTGTGCCAGAACCACAATGTCTTGATTACTATTTTGCAGGAAGTTTCAAAATCCAGATGTGAGTCCTTCAACTTTGTTTTTCTTTTTCAAGATTGTTTTAGCTATTCTGGGTCTCTTGCAATTCCATATGAATTTTAGAGTCACGTTGTTAGTTTCTATAAAGAAGTCAGTTGGATTCGTGGCGGGGATCACAGAGAATCTGTACATCAGTTTGAAGAGTTAAATCTTCTGATTCATGAACATGGGGGTACTTTTCGTTCAGATCTTTAATTTCTTTCAAAAGTATTTTGTAATTTTCAGAGTATAAGATTTTCATTTCTTCTGTTAAATTTATTCCTAAGTATTTTATTCTTTTAGATGTATTGTAAATGGAACTGTTTCTATTTTCAGATTGTTCAAGTACATAGAATTGCAATTGATTTTTTATATTGATCTTGTATCCTTCAACCTTGTAGAACTTATTTATTAGTTCTAATTGATTTTAATGGATTTCCTAGAATTTTTTATGTACAAGATTATGTCACCAGCAAATAGAGATAGTTTTACTTCTTCCCTTTCCAATCTGGATGCTTCTATTTCTTTTCATTGTCTGACTGCCCTGTCTAGGGCATCCAGGACTATGTTGAATAGCGGTGGTAGAGTGGGCATCCCTGCCTTGTTCCTGATGTTAGGGAGAAAGCATTCAGTCTCTCTCCATTAAGTACGATGTTAGCTGAAGTTTTTTGTAGATGTCTTTTATCAGGTTGAGGAAGTTCCCTAGCTCTATCCCTAGTTTGTTGAGTGTTTCCATCAAGAACTTGTAATTATTTTTGTATGTTGCTGGATTAGTTCTGCCAGTATTTTATTGAGAATTTATGCATCCATGTTCATGCGAGATATTGATCTTTAGCCTTCTTTTCTCATCAGGTCTTTGCCTGGTTTCGGTATCAGGGTAAACTGGTCTTATAAAATGAGTTGGGAAGTGCTCCCTTTACTTATATTTTTGGGAAGAATTTGTGAAGAATTGGTACGAATTCTTCCTGAATTTTTTGGAATAACTCAGTGGAGAAGCCATCTGGGTCTGAGCTTTTCTTTGTGAACTGTTTCTGTTTACTAATTCATTGTCTTCACTTGCTATAAGTTCTGTTCAGATCATCTCTTTCTTCTTGAGTCAGGTTTGGTAGTTTGTGTCTTTCTCCTCACTTGCTGTTTGTCCTCAGGACCATTTGCAGAGGCTGAAATGTTGTTTTCATTTATTTTTTTGCTATAATCTTCACACCTTCGCTGGGGAGTGGGCAGCGGGGGTTTTTGCGCTGTCCTGCTGGAAGTCGATCTCATTTTTAATGATGGAGAAATCTGAGCCTGTTGAAACACTCGTGTGAAAAAGTCAGTGGTGGGGGCAGGGTTAATATGTGGGCAGAGATGGGACATCAGGGACGCAAGTCCTTGTAGGAGAACGTGGTGTCCAGGACACATTGGGGGTTCAGCGTCAGGTACGTGGGATGCGTCTCTGATGTCACCGGGGTCAGGGGATTGCTCGTCGGTGTTGTGGTCCCCGTCGCTGGCTCTGCTCTTCCTTGTGACAGGGACGAAGGTTGTGGGTCGGGGCACAGCGGGGGCGAGGGGGGTCGTGAGGCTCCCACAGCGGGAAGTGAGAGGGAGCCGGCGTTTCCGGGAAAATGAGTTAGGATTTGCAGTTAGGGGGCGGAGGGGAGGAGTCTCGCATGCTTTAATTCTAGACTTTTCAGCAGACAGTGGTTATTAACTCGGCTCAGGATTCACTCTTAATCTCGTTACACTGGTGGCGCGTGGCGTCCCAGATGGATGGTGTGCTGGTCGATGGCGGCTTGAGGGGGCGTCTGTTTCTCTACGTCCTCAACAGCACTAGTTTCTTCTTGTCTTTTTGAGGAGGGCCATTCTGACATCAGACAGATGTGAGGTGATGTTTCACTGTGGTTTGATTTGCATTTCCCTGATGATCAGCGATGTTGAGCATCTTTTCATGCGCCTGTTGGCCACCTGTATGTCCTCTTTGGAAAAACGTCTATTCATGCTCTTTGCCTATTTTTTAATCGGATTATTTGTTGGAGAAAAGGAAACCCTAGTACACTGTTGGGGGGAGTATAAATTGGTACATCCAGTATGGAGGTTCCTCAACAAATTAAATATAGAACCACCATATGGTCCATCCATCCCATTTCTGGGTGTGCATCCAAAGGAAATGACATCAGTGTCTTGAAGGAGGTATCTGCACTCTGTGCTCATTGCATTAGTCACAGGGGCCAAGACGTGGAAATAGCCTAAGTGTTCGGTGGCAGATGAATGGATAAAGAAGATGCGAGGGTCAGGAAATCCCGCCACCTGTGGCGACACGGATGAACCTGGCAGACGTTTATTCTAAGTGGAATAAGCCAGACAGAGAGAGACAAATGCTGTGTGGCACCACTTATATGTAGGAACAAACACACACAGAAGCTTATGTCGTCGAGCAGAGAGAAGAATGGTGATTACTTGGGATGGGGGGAGGGGCGATGGGGAGACCTTGGTCAAAGGACACGAACTTCCAGCTGTAGGACGAATAAGTTCTGGGGAATCTAACGTGCAGCGCGGTGGCTACAGTGAACAATACCATATCGTGTCCTTGAAAGGTGCTGAGAGTAGGTCCCAGGTGTTCTCAAAGCACACACGTGCGTACATGCACACGTGCACAGGAGTCACCTCTGTGAGGTGAGGGGCGTGTTCATTAACTCGACGGTGGTGATCATCTCACGATGTACACGTGTATCAAATCGTCGTGCATACACTTTAGATTACAATGTTATTGGTCACTTGCTCCGCAATAAACCTAAAATAAATACACCCAGGAGGCTTCCAGGGTCCATACGGATGAAAGCTGGCTTGGCCATATGTTAAAAAGCTCATGGTTATTAGTTTAACCTTTTCGTCTTTACACGGACAGAGATGCTGTTGGAACAAATCTGGCCTAGGATCCCAGGAGGAGTTGGGTTCCGACCTGTTTAGTCCATGGGCTACAAGAGCGAGGCCAAAGGAATGTACTCCCTCACCCCCCGGCCTCTGGGTGGAGGGTTCTTTGCTCTCTGACTGTCACTTGCAAAGACCAGTTTCACGCTCGTCAGCCTTGAACTAGCAGCCGTTCTGTTGTTGGAACGTCCGCCAGAGGGACAGGCTCTTCTCGGGGAGCGCAGGGCGTGCTGAGCTGGGGACCCGAGGGCTGGTGGTGCCGGATTTTCTCCATCAGGCCCCCCTCGTGCGGGACCTCATGCTCCACTGCTCGTTTGTGCTGAGGGCGCCTTCCTGCTCTGAGGTCAGCCCTGCCGCGGTCGGGACCTGGCCCCGACCCTCTGGTTTGTCCCCCGTCGGTCCCGTCTCGTCTCCGTGGTCCCTGGGGAGCAGAGCCCCCCCCACCCCGCAGTCTGTCCTTCTCCTACTTGGCAAAGTTCCAAGAGTGGATTAATTGCATCACTGATCGTCCCCACTCCATACCGAAAAGACGTGATTGCTGCTGGGAAGCATGTATGTGAGTAGTTGCCGCTGGCAGACACCCCCAGAGCCTCTACTGGGAGCCTCGCGGTCCTCACCAGCGCTCCCCCCGCCCCCCCGTCCCCCCTGGGCGGGTGGTGCCGGCCCCCCAGCTCCTGCGCGCCCTTGCTTCCCAGAAGGAAGGCGGGTCCTCAGGAGAGGCTCTGCTCCCCACCCCTCCCTCCCCAGGTGATGGGGCTCCCCTTTCCTCCCTGGCTCTCCTGGGGGGGGGCAGCGTCCTCCCGCCGGGGCTGCTCTCATCACCGGTGTCCCTGGCCCTCCTTCCTCCCTTTGACCTCTTTCGGTCAGCTCTGTCCCCTCTTCTCACTCCGCTGGCCGGATGACCACCCCACCCCGGAGCCCATCTCCGCGCTTCTCGCCCTCGGCCCCGGCGGCCAGGCTGTCCTCCTCCACTGCCGTCGCCTGGTGGGTCCCGGGACAGCGTGCGGGCTCAGCCACAGGCTTCCGTCCCCGTGATGTAACCTCCGTGTCCGCCACGGTCCTGGTGACACAGTGCGTACTGCGGGCGGGACTCTGCTGAGAACGTCGCCCCTTTCCTGCCGCGGGTTCCGCGTCTTGACGCGGACGAGATCTCCTCCGATCAGCGGCATCCACAGCCTGCAGCGCCGCGCTCCCGCGTCGCGGGTCCCTCGGCCGCAACCCCAGAGGGGTGCACAGCGGGCAGGGGCTCGTTCGCGGCCCAACAGAGAAGTGTGACCCGCCCGCACCCGCAGAGCCTCAGGGACCGTCCCAGGAACTGGCAAAAATTTCATGCAGCGTGACAACAGTAGTAAATCTGATCTTACATACTTTAAGGTAGAATACTTCTTTTTAAAGCAGTTCAGCCAAGGGACTTCCCTGGTGGTCCAATGGTTAGTACTCCGCGCTTCCGCCGCAGGGGGCACGGGTTCTATCCTTGGTCGGGGAGCTAAGATCCCGCATGTCGAGTGGCACAGCCAAAAGAAAAATAAAAAAGTAAAACAATTCAGCAAAGTTCTGCAAGCTAGAATAGGGATTTTTACTTTTTAGAAAATTAATAGACAGCCTTTCCTCGAGCTGGAAAACTCTCTCCGGCACTAATAGATCTGCGTGGACTTAGTCTCTCCGTGAATCTCGTTCATCCCTTGGTTTTAGGTGAGACATTTGCCCCCTGTAATTTGGCTGGTTGTAGGATATTTTACCAGAGAGTCTGGTTCCTCTTCTTTTCCATATTTCTCAGATTATTAGGTTCTGAAAGCAAAATTGCAACTGAAACCGTTTAAGAAATACATCAGTAGAAATAAATGTAAAAGAACGCAAAGTTTCCCCTCTCCTGAGCGGCCCAGCTCCCTTCTTACTGGACACACTCAGTCTGTCGCTGTGATGTCCATGAATAACCTGTGAGATGTAACAAGAGATGTTAGCCGCCCCCCACCTGGCGGCATCTCCTTCCTCAGGACGTCTGCGTCCTTCCCACGAGCAGTCCCAGGGGTCTCTGTGGTCCCCGGGCCGAAGGCCGAGACGGAGCTGCTCTCGCGCATCCGGGCCCTGGAACCTTGGTGTCGGGGGTCAGGCAGGACCTTTGTCTGTAATACTTGAAATGGCTCCTTAGTAAATATTCTGCGTGAGAAATCCCTCCCTCCCGACACACGTGTGTGTTTCTACGCACTCACGGGCACCTGCACACGCGCACACACCCCCACACCGCGTTAGCATCCGGTCACCCGGAGCGGCACCACCGGTGCGACGGTGACCAAGACCCAGCGGGTTTATCTATCCAGGTGGCTCCTCGCGGGGGCTGGTGTGCGACACCCCATCTCCGCTCCCTCCTCGTGCCCCGACGGCCGTCACTTCTGGTCGTTCCCACGGGGGCGGTTTTGCTCCGTCAGCATCTCTGCTTCTGTCTGTGAGTCCAGCTCTGCGGACGGCGGGCTCCCTCACACTCGGCAGACGTACCAGCCGCACCTGTGCTGCGCGTCCCTCCTGTGTCACCGGGTGCGTGAGCCGTCGCCCGCGGCGTCGGGACGCAGAAGCTCCGGCCCTCTGCCCGCGCGGTCCTCGCCCTCGTGCGGACTCAGGGCTGGGTGGGGTGGGTCCTGGGCGCCGCGTGGGACGGACGGTTCGCGGGCCCCCGGGCCACGGCGGGTGGAGCGTGGCCTGTCTTGTTTCCATCCTCTGGCTGCACAGAAAGTTACAGTAACGATCCTTAGACGTTCATTTTCTCCTAGAAACATTTAAGAAAAGCTGCCCCCCGCCGTCAGGGGAGAGTCTCCTCCTGCAGGATGGCGTGGGGACGTCAGGGCGCTCGTGGTTACTGTCGGCCACCGAGATGAGATGCGTGTCCAGTGTCTCCTCACCTTCTCCGACCCTGAATCTCCCCGCTGCCCCACCGTGGGAGTGTAAGTTGAGAACCAGGGTCCGAGCCGCGTGGAGAGCTAGAAATCGGGTCGTCTCGGCTTCTGTGCTGCTGTGGTCACTTTCCTTCCCGGCCTCCAGAAGGCGTCGCTCTCCTCCACCCGCCTCGACCTCCCGTCTGTGCTCTGCTCTCCTCGGGGTCGCGCGTCCTTGGGGACGTCTTTCCGCACAGCGCCCCTTGTCCGCGGGACGGAGCACGTGCTCCCGGGCAGGGCCCCGTGGCCCCAGCCTCCCCAGCTGGCGGCGGTTCCCGGTCCCCCAGGCGTGTTTCCTGGCGGTGGTCTCTCCTTCTTCCTCACCCCTCTCCCCCGTCTCCTCCCCCTCCCGTTAGTGTCCTCACATTTGGGGTCTGTGGGTCCATTCCCCCCCACCCCCCGCACACCTCGGGGCTCAGGCTGCCCGTGGATGGCGCCCTCCTGTTCGGGGCCTTACGACGCTCTGGGCCGGGAACACGGGTCTAAAGAGATGCAGCTGCAGCCCGCGGGGGGCGTGCTCCTGGCAGGGGACACAGTTAGTGCCATGTGGGAGAGGTGATAAAGGTGACCAGGGCCGACGTGGCACGAAAAGTCAAGGAGGGTATTTGATTCAAGCTTAATTTGGGAAAGTGCTTGAGATTTCACCAGACGGAAAAGAGGAAGGAAGGTTGCCGGGTCGGGGTTGAGAGGCTGCGAGTGTCCGGAAGGTCAGGCCGTGGGAAGGATGTAAAGGATGCAGCTGGGAAGCAGGCGCAGGCAGGACAGAGGCGCGGGCTTCCCTGTGTCCGAGCGGGCCTCCTGGGCCATCAGGTGGCAGGCGGGCTGGAGGAGGTCAGCCGGGGTCGTGACCCTTTCACCCCCAAATGCGGGCGGCCTCAGGGCCGTGGGGAGGGGAGCCCCTCATCCGCGGGAGTCCCAAGGGGGCT
>NC_041233.1:109673678-109682380 GCF_002837175.3 Physeter macrocephalus
AGCGTCCTCCCGCCGGGGCTGCTCTCATCACCGGTGTCCCTGGCCCTCCTTCCTCCCTTTGACCTCTTTCGGTCAGCTCTGTCCCCTCTTCTCACTCCGCTGGCCGGATGACCACCCCACCCCGGAGCCCATCTCCGCGCTTCTCGCCCTCGGCCCCGGCGGCCAGGCTGTCCTCCTCCACTGCCGTCGCCTGGTGGGTCCCGGGACAGCGTGCGGGCTCAGCCACAGGCTTCCGTCCCCGTGATGTAACCTCCGTGTCCGCCACGGTCCTGGTGACACAGTGCGTACTGCGGGCGGGACTCTGCTGAGAACGTCGCCCCTTTCCTGCCGCGGGTTCCGCGTCTTGACGCGGACGAGATCTCCTCCGATCAGCGGCATCCACAGCCTGCAGCGCCGCGCTCCCGCGTCGCGGGTCCCTCGGCCGCAACCCCAGAGGGGCGCACAGCGGGCAGGGGCTCGTTCGCGGCCCAACAGAGAAGTGTGACCCGCCCGCACCCGCAGAGCCTCAGGGACCGTCCCAGGAACTGGCAAAAATTTCATGCAGCGTGACAACAGTAGTAAATCTGATCTTACATACTTTAAGGTAGAATACTTCTTTTTAAAGCAGTTCAGCCAAGGGACTTCCCTGGTGGTCCAATGGTTAGTACTCCGTGCTTCTGCCGCAGGGGGCACGGGTTCTATCCTTGGTCGGGGAGCTAAGATCCCGCATGTCGAGTGGCACAGCCAAAAGAAAAATAAAAAAGTAAAACAATTCAGCAAAGTTCTGCAAGCTAGAATAGGGATTTTTACTTTTTAGAAAATTAATAGACAGCCTTTCCTCGAGCTGGAAAACTCTCTCCGGCACTAATAGATCTGCGTGGACTTAGTCTCTCCGTGAATCTCGTTCATCCCTTGGTTTTAGGTGAGACATTTGCCCCCTGTAATTTGGCTGGTTGTAGGATATTTTACCAGAGAGTCTGGTTCCTCTTCTTTTCCATATTTCTCAGATTATTAGGTTCTGAAAGCAAAATTGCAACTGAAACCGTTTAAGAAATACATCAGTAGAAATAAATGTAAAAGAACGCAAAGTTTCCCCTCTCCTGAGCGGCCCAGCTCCCTTCTTACTGGACACACTCAGTCTGTCGCTGTGATGTCCATGAATAACCTGTGAGATGTAACAAGAGATGTTAGCCGCCCCCCACCTGGCGGCATCTCCTTCCTCAGGACGTCTGCGTCCTTCCCACGAGCAGTCCCAGGGGTCTCTGTGGTCCCCGGGCCGAAGGCCGAGACGGAGCTGCTCTCGCGCATCCGGGCCCTGGAACCTTGGTGTCGGGGGTCAGGCAGGACCTTTGTCTGTAATACTTGAAATGGCTCCTTAGTAAATATTCTGCGTGAGAAATCCCTCCCTCCCGACACACGTGTGTGTTTCTACGCACTCACGGGCACCTGCACACGCGCACACACCCCCACACCGCGTTAGCATCCGGTCACCCGGAGCGGCACCACCGGTGCGACGGTGACCAAGACCCAGCGGGTTTATCTATCCAGGTGGCTCCTCGCGGGGGCTGGTGTGCGACACCCCATCTCCGCTCCCTCCTCGTGCCCCGACGGCCGTCACTTCTGGTCGTTCCCACGGGGGCGGTTTTGCTCCGTCAGCATCTCTGCTTCTGTCTGTGAGTCCAGCTCTGCGGACGGCGGGCTCCCTCACACTCGGCAGACGTACCAGCCGCACCTGTGCTGCGCGTCCCTCCTGTGTCACCGGGTGCGTGAGCCGTCGCCCGCGGCGTCGGGACGCAGAAGCTCCGGCCCTCTGCCCGCGCGGTCCTCGCCCTCGTGCGGACTCAGGGCTGGGTGGGGTGGGTCCTGGGCGCCGCGTGGGACGGACGGTTCGCGGGCCCCCGGGCCACGGCGGGTGGAGCGTGGCCTGTCTTGTTTCCATCCTCTGGCTGCACAGAAAGTTACAGTAACGATCCTTAGACGTTCATTTTCTCCTAGAAACATTTAAGAAAAGCTGCCCCCCGCCGTCAGGGGAGAGTCTCCTCCTGCAGGATGGCGTGGGGACGTCAGGGCGCTCGTGGTTACTGTCGGCCACCGAGATGAGATGCGTGTCCAGTGTCTCCTCACCTTCTCCGACCCTGAATCTCCCCGCTGCCCCACCGTGGGAGTGTAAGTTGAGAACCAGGGTCCGAGCCGCGTGGAGAGCTAGAAATCGGGTCGTCTCGGCTTCTGTGCTGCTGTGGTCACTTTCCTTCCCGGCCTCCAGAAGGCGTCGCTCTCCTCCACCCGCCTCGACCTCCCGTCTGTGCTCTGCTCTCCTCGGGGTCGCGCGTCCTTGGGGACGTCTTTCCGCACAGCGCCCCTTGTCCGCGGGACGGAGCACGTGCTCCCGGGCAGGGCCCCGTGGCCCCAGCCTCCCCAGCTGGCGGCGGTTCCCGGTCCCCCAGGCGTGTTTCCTGGCGGTGGTCTCTCCTTCTTCCTCACCCCTCTCCCCCGTCTCCTCCCCCTCCCGTTAGTGTCCTCACATTTGGGGTCTGTGGGTCCATTCCCCCCCACCCCCCGCACACCTCGGGGCTCAGGCTGCCCGTGGATGGCGCCCTCCTGTTCGGGGCCTTACGACGCTCTGGGCCGGGAACACGGGTCTAAAGAGATGCAGCTGCAGCCCGCGGGGGGCGTGCTCCTGGCAGGGGACACAGTTAGTGCCATGTGGGAGAGGTGATAAAGGTGACCAGGGCCGACGTGGCACGAAAAGTCAAGGAGGGTATTTGATTCAAGCTTAATTTGGGAAAGTGCTCGAGATTTCACCAGACGGAAAAGAGGAAGGAAGGTTGCCGGGTCGGGGTTGAGAGGCTGCGAGTGTCCGGAAGGTCAGGCCGTGGGAAGGATGTAAAGGATGCAGCTGGGAAGCAGGCGCAGGCAGGACAGAGGCGCGGGCTTCCCTGTGTCCGAGCGGGCCTCCTGGGCCATCAGGTGGCAGGCGGGCTGGAGGAGGTCAGCCGGGGTCGTGACCCTTTCACCCCCAAATGCGGGCGGCCTCAGGGCCGTGGGGAGGGGAGCCCCTCATCCGCGGGAGTCCCAAGGGGGCTTCCCCGAGCAGGCGGGGAGGCAGTCTGGGAGCCCACGAGGCCCTCAGGAGGGGGCGGGTCCCAGGAGCATCTGGCGGGCGTGGGAGCGTCCAGGGTACATGATGGGTAAGGACGCGGGACGGAGGGTCCCGTCGCGGAGGGAGTTGTGGGACACGTTCTGGCATGAGGAGCACCTCTCCCGCAGTCGGCCCGGGGCTGGGGAAGGACAGGAAGACATCCCAGAGGTTCCGAGACCCGGGGCTGGGGAAGGACAGGAAGACATCCCAGAGGTTCCGAGACCCGGGGCTGGGGAAGGACAGGAAGACATCCCAGAGGTTCCGAGACGCGGCTGGGGCGCGGTGGGGAGACTCCCAAAGCTCTCAGCTGACCGCGGGGGTGCTGTCGCGTGACTGCGCCGCAACGTGTGGGTGAACAGGCCGCCTCGCACCCGATAGGACGGCTGCCATCGGAAAACCAGAAAACAGCAGGTGTGGTGAGGATGTGGAGAGAAGGGACCTCGTGCGCTGTCGGTGGGGGCGTCGGATGGAGCAGCCACCTTGGAAGCCAGCGTGGCGGTTCCTCGGAAGATTAGGAATAGAACTGCCGTACGACGGACGGATGTACCCGCAGGACCGAGAGCAGGGAGGCCGGTCCCTGTCCCCCGCGTCCTGGCAGCTTCGTTCAGGGCAGGAGAACGGTGGGTTAATTATGAGGAATCGGCCACGCGATCGCGGAGGCTGATAGGTATGGACACGTAGATATGTGTGTTTACAGACAGGCACACACACCTGCACACGTGCACACGTGCACACGCAGTGTTTGTACACCCTGTTATCCAGTTGGTTCTGCTTCCCTGGAAAACCCAACCAGCGCGGCAGTTTTCTCCATTCTGTAGAACAACACTCTGGAACAGCCCTGAAGGATGGTTTCCTGCCTTTTAACCCAGAAAAGGCGATCGATTAAGTGAACATCTTGGTTACACATGGTCTGTGCTCTCAAATTTTCTTACGCTGCAAATAAATTGAATAACATTTAGTTAAATAGATGGGACCGGTATGCACCCTTGTCTACAGTAGAAAAGTAGGAAAGACGATCTTGAAAGGAGAGGGGGGCGGAGGCAGAGCAAGCCTCAGGGGCCTGGGCAAGGTCGCCCGGCAACCGGGACGGGATCCCTTTTGAGCAGAGACTGGTCCTGCAGGTAGGAGGCTGTGGTTTCCTGGTGGAGCCCAGCGCCCTGCGGCCTGTGTCTGTGACCTGGGAGCCACATGTCCTGGAGGGTGATGGAGCCCGCCCTGTGACGGGTGCTGTGGGCCCTGGCCATCCCTGGGGGTGTCCCTTCCTCGGGGGCGAGGCTGCCCTGCTGGCCTCTTCACCCTTGTCTGAGAGCAGCTGGTGAATCCAGGGAAGGTTCCAGCCTCTTGGGAGGCTCCACATTCCACGGATCCGACCGAGGCTTTGAAGGTGCAGTAGCTGCTGTGTCCAGAGTGGCTCTCGCCCCCTGCCTGCCGGCCCCCGCGGGCTGCCCTCCCTGACACAGGGGCGGCCGTGGGACTTGAGCTCAGTTCCCACGAGGTGTTGTGGAAGCAGCTCGTCGCTAGTGGTAGAAGCTCTGGGCTTCCGTCCCCAAGGCCACGGCGGCCCAGCCCCTGGGGTGGGGGCTGTGTGTGCCTCTGCAGCCCCAACAGACACGAGCGAGGGAGCAGGAGATGTGGGGACTGTTTGTTACCCGGCAGTCACTGTGCTTTGCGTGATGTGCAGATCACGAGAGCGTGTTGGTCGTGGGCCCCGATGAGGAGTCACCTGCCAAGCTTGGCCATCACTCCACCCCTCGGAGCCTCGGTTTCTGCACCTTTAAACTGGGGGTGATGATGGGGGTCTCACGGAACCGTCCTGGGGGTTTAGTCAGATGGTGAAGGTCAGGCACACGGCACACGCAGTCGGCGCTGTGGTGACAGCGTGTTTAACCCGTGCGTGTTCTAGGCCCCCGTTCCCTGCCGCTGACACGTCACCCCTCGGAGTTCGTCTTAGGGAGGGTCGTGTAGGGTCCATGGAGGTCACCCCGAGCTGCTTGTGGGCGAGGGGATGGCCCCTCACCCTGGGCCCCTGCAGCTCAGACGCGGTGGGTCCCTTCTCTCTGTCTAACGGGGACCTTTTATCTGTTAAGTGGCTGTAAGATCTACAGAAATACTTGAGAAGCACTCATACGTGTGTTAATCTGTAGTTACTTCAGCAGATATTCATTCAGGCCCCCGATGTGCCACGCGTGGCTCTGGGGACAGGGTGCAGCCTCGGATCCAGCAGACGGAGTCCAGCCTGGGGGCCTCTGTTCTCGCTGAGCAGGTGGAGACAGGCCGTGTAGATGCCACGAGGCCCTGCAGGGGCGGGTGTGGGGAAGGAGGGCCCATTGTGTTGATTTTGAGATCCCCGTTAGACATCCCGGGGGTGGCAGCAAGTAGGCAGCAAGACATGGTTCTGAATCCAGGAGAGAGAAGGCTTATGGCTGAGGTGGGGAATCTGAGTCGTCAGGTGGTTTAGGGCCCAGGGAGGATGACCTGGGCCATGAGCACAGACGGGAAGAGCCAGAGGCTCCGGAGCTGGGAGGCCAGGAGGAAGAGAAGGCCAGCAGAGCGGGGAGGGGACACCCCGGCCTGGGAGGTGACGCAGGTTCAGGGGAAGAGCTGACCTTTAGGTGCCCCCTTGGGTGACCCTGAGCGGAGTGGATTGGGTGGGGTTCTGGGATCGAAATCCCGGGGTTCCTCTCAGAAGCTCACGGGGAGGGGCAGGAAGGAGACAGGTGAGGGGTGAGGGACTTATTTTATAACATTGAACGTGGAATTCTTTGGATTTTCAAAGAAGTCAACTACCATTAGTTTTACAAGAATATTGGAGCTATTTGAAGCCTCCAAAGCATTTTTAAAATGTCGGTGGCCTCCACTTCCTTTGACTTCCGTGGACTGAATTCTCTGGGACTAGATGACCCCACATCAAGCCTCCCGTTAATGGGAGGCTACAGGACCACGAATGTAAGTATCTGTCCTTTTTCAGTGATCTGTTAAAAAAGTTAGAAATGGTGTTTCTTCTCATCATTTAAATGGTTATGCCTTTTCAAATCTGTTTATACGAATATAAGTTCTCAATTAGCTCTTAACCTCCTCAACCCACAGTTCCTGAAATTTAGAAAAAGCTACAGTGAGCGCTGGTGCTGTGAAAGAGCCAGTCCAGACTCGTTCTGTGCCAACGCCTGCTATTTTTAAGCTCAGATGAACGTTCTGTAAAAAGTTAAATGGTCTCTTTGATAAGAATGGAAATATCTGCAACTTTTCTTGGTCATTTTCCACTTGTAACGGGGAGGATGATTTTGGACAAAATGCACGTGTGTGCACGTGTGCGCCCGCTTGTGTGCGTGTGCGTGTGTGTGCGCGTGTGTGTGCGCGTGTGTGCGCGTGCACGTGTGTTTTGGAACTTTCTATCCATGGCTTCCCCTCTGCAGTCAGAGAACGTGATAATAAAGGGCCTTCTGTGCTAGACGTTCAGAATGGGCACGTGTGCGCCCGCTTGTGTGCGTGTGCGTGTGTGTGCGCGTGTGTGCGCGCGTGTGTGCGCGTGTGTGTGCGCGTGCACGTGTGTTTTGGAACTTTCTATCCATGGCTTCCCCTCTGCAGTCAGAGAACGTGATAATAAAGGGCCTTCTGTGCTAGACGTTCAGAAGTCGAGTCTTTGACTCCGTGAGGCTGGAAGTCAGGCCGTCCTGGGGGGCAGAATCCTCCAGACCCTAGAGACCCTGTCGCACACCAGAGTCACCTCCTCAGACCCCAGAGGCTGGTTCTGAGCTCCACTTGGCGGCAGGGGGTCGTGTTCGGATTCCCACTGCCAGGAAGAGGGGAGCCTCAGGGTGACCCTGGCACGGGCGGCGGCCACTCTGGTCACCTCCGACGGAAGGGCTCCACACGGGCACGGGGGGGGGCGGGCGCAGATCCCTCCGCGTCCTCCTGCTGCGTCCAGGCCCTCCGGGGACTGGGTGAGGCCCCCCACTGGGGAGGGAGACCTGCTTTCCTGGGTCCGCTGGGTCATGCTGGTCTCACCCAGAAACACCCTTAGACTCGCCCGTGGGGGACGTTTAATCTGGACGCCCCAGGGTCAGTCAAGTTGTGCGTAAAACTCCCGTGCACGGACCGGGTCTTGAGGGCATTTCTGAGCGGAGGGAAACGCACAGGTCGGGGCTGAGCACGGCCTGCCTGCTGTGAGGAGGAGGGCGGGGCTGGCCTCGGAGGCCAAGCTCAGGGCCCCCTCAGAGAGGGCATCCGGGAGGAAAGATGGCATTTCTGGCCAGAGTCCTGATGGCGCAGAGGCCTCTGGAGGGGGTCCCGGGTGCCCTGCCCTCTTTCGGACGGTGGTTCCCTGAAGGCTGGGAAGTGCCCCGGCCGTGCACCCAGCTTGTGCGGCTCTCACAGCACGTAAAGATCCACCCAGCAAACCACAGCTCTGCTGGGGGATGAGCCCGGGGACGCCGCACTGGGCTGTCCGGAGCTGTGGGCCTGGAGAACCGTCCCCACGGATGCTGAGCCCCCCACGTGAAGGAGGGGAAGCTCTGCTCGGACCCCCGGCCTCCTCGCGGCTGGTACTTGATGGGGAGGATGCCCAGGCAGGGCTCCATCCTGGCTCTGATGGGGCCGCGTGGGCCCCCAGCCTCCTGGGTTGTTTCTGCGCAGCTGAGAGCACCCCGCCCCCCCGCCATGAAAGCAGACAAACCTCGTGTGGCCTCAGCGAGGCGTTTGCCCTGCGGCCCTGGGCACGGCTCCCTGGGGACCTTCTGCCCGCGTGGTAGGGCCAGGATGTCGCAGAGCTGGCACGCGTCCGGGCCTCCTGGACCCTCAGCGGACCTTCCCGGGGGGCCGGGGGCTTGGGGCCACGTGGGTGTGAAGAGGTGGAGGGCCCCGTCTGTCCACATCGGTGTGTTTCTGTGAGTGACACATAGCACACCGTCCTCCCCATTGCCCCCCCGCCCCGGACTGGAGGAGAGGCCTCTGCTGTTGCCCTGAAAGTAGCGCTTCTGTCATTGGAAGGAACATCAGCGCAGGTTTTCATGTTTTCTTAGTACTATAGCAGTGGAAAGGGGCGATTCATTCCATCTGGTGAGTTGATTTTTAATTTGTGTGTTGATATTTATCTTTTTATTACACAACATGCTGTTAAATCATAAACTCTTTACGTGGTGTGTCTGTGAGCGTTTGTTTTGCAGAGTAGTTCATAGATAGCATTTCAGCCTGAAGCGCTGAGACTTGGTTAGGGAAGCCGCCCCAAGTCTTAGGTCTGATTGATTAAGAACTACTGTCCTCTCCTTTCCTCCCGGAGAGGCCAGCCAGCCCCGCAGAACAAAAGGCCCTGTCTTTCTGCTTGGAGTAGGGGGCATGGGGCAGCAGTGTCTGTTCACTTTGTGATGAAATGACAAATGCCTCAATTTCTGGTAAAATATATGCATTTTCAAAAAGACTTTTTTTTTTTAAACATCTTTATTAGAGTATAGTTGCTTTACAATGGTGTGTTCGTTTCTGCTGTATAACAAAGTGAATCAGCTATACATACACATATATCCCCATATCTCCTCCCTCTTGCGTCTCCCTCCCACCCTCCCTATCCCACCCCTCTAGGTGGTCACAGAGC
>NC_041233.1:109684522-109688345 GCF_002837175.3 Physeter macrocephalus
TAAACATCTTTATTAGAGTATAGTTGCTTTACAATGGTGTGTTCGTTTCTGCTGTATAACAAAGTGAATCAGCTATACATACACATATATCCCCATATCTCCTCCCTCTTGCGTCTCCCTCCCACCCTCCCTATCCCACCCCTCTAGGTGGTCACAGAGCACCGAGCTGATCTCCCTGTGCTCTGCGGCTGCTTCCCACTAGCTATCTATTTTAGGTTTGGTAGTGTATATAAGTCCATGCCACTCTCTCACTTCATGAGCAGTTTTAGATTCACAGCAAAATTGAGGGTGGGGCACAGAGATTTCCCATGTACCCGTCCCCCGCCCCTCCCCCAGCCCAGTGTCACCATCCCCACCAGATGGGACATTTGTTACAATCCATGAACCTACAATGAATGATACATCATCACCACCCAGAGTCCCTGGCTTACATCAGGGCTCACTCTTGGCGTTGAACATTCTGTGGATTTGACAAATGTATGGTGACTTGTATCCATCATAGAGTCATAGGGAGGAGTTTCAGTGCCCTAAAGATCCTCCGTGCTTCCTCTTTTCACCACTGATCTTTTCACTCTCTCCACAGTTTTGTCTTTTCCAGGATGTCATAGAGTTGAATCATACAGTCTATAATCTTTTCACATTGGCTCCTTTCACTCAGTCGTGTGCATTGAAGTTTCCTTCATGTCTTTTCATGGCCTGAAGGCTCAATTCTTTTTAGCTGAATAATATTCCATTATCTGGAGGGAGCACGGTTTGGTTTATTTGTCCATTCACCCACTGAAGGACACCTGGGTTGCTTCCAGGTTTTGGCATTTGTGGATAAAGTGTTTAGGGTTTTGTGCAGACAAAGGTTTTCAGTTCCTTTGGGTAAATACCAAGGAGCTTGACTGCCGGATCATAGGATAAGAGGATGTTTACTTTTATGAGAAACCCCCAGACTGTCTTCCAAAGTGTCTGTGCTGTTTTGCATTCTGATAGGTGTGTAGTGGTGTCTCATTGTTGTTTTAATTTGCATTTCCCTGATGGCGTACGACGTGGAGCATCTTTTCTTGCTTTCTTGCAAGAATGCCTTCTTTGCTGAGCTGTCTGTTAAAGTCTTTGGACCATTTTTTAATCGGGTCGTTTGTTTTCTTGTTATTGAGTTTGAAGAGTTCTTTGTATATTTTGGACAACAGGTTTTATCAGATGTGCCTTTTCTCCCAGCCTGTGGCATGCCTGCTTATTCTCTTGACAGCATCTTTCAGAAGGTTTTCATTTTAATGAAGTCCAGCTTATCAATTATTTCTTTCGTAGATCACGCCTCTGGTGTTGTATCTAAAAAGGCATCCCCATACACCCAAGGTCATCTGGATTTTCTCCATGTTATCTTCTGGGAGTTTTATAGTTTTGCCTTTTACGTTTAGGCTGTGATCTACTTTGAGTTCATTTACGTGAAGGGTGTAAGGTCTGTGTCTAGATTATTATTATTTTTCTGCACATGATGTCCGGTTGTTCCAACACCGTTTGTTGAAGAGACTGTCTTTGCTCCGTTGCGTTGCCTTTGCTCCTTTGTCGAAGATCAGTCAGCTGTGTTTACGGGGGTCTCTTCTGTTCCACTGATCCATTTGTCTCTTCTCTCACCAGAACCACACTGTCTTCATTACTGTCGCTTAAATATAAGCATTTGCCTCATTCTTAACTCCTTATTTCATAATCCCTTTATAAACATAAAGTGACTCTGGGTCAGGGCTGGGTTTGCTCAGATTTTGTTCTAGCTCTTAACTGTGTGTTTGCTTTTATCTGGATTTACTGGATGTGTGTGTTGAGTAAGTAGGTGAAGCCTGAGTTTCTAGACGTATCTAAATTGTGATGAGATAGACGTAAAAACGTCTAGTAGAAGTACTTGAATTCAAGTAGGTGTCTTGGTCATTTTAAATTTTCTCTTCTTAAGGACATTTTAGTACTGCTTTCCTGTAGCTGTAAAAATCATTGTGCAGACTTGCCATGCACTACTTTATGTGACTTAATTGTAAGTTCATTTAATTTACACATGTACATACTATAAAAAGAGAAGTACTTTTCAGAGGCTTATGATAGAGAGTAGAGCCGGCTGCTTCATACCCCCTTCATACCTCGCCCTCGACCCAGAGATGCCGTCCCCATTCTTTCACCGTCTCCCCCTCCCCTGACTTCCCGCCGTGGCCGGGGGAGGCTGGGGCTCCCCGTCCCCAAATGCCCAATGTGGTTACATCCTGACTTTGGGATAAATTAACAGTTAGTACTTATATCACATTAGATTGACAGGATTGTGCCTTTTTGGTAACATCTTTCATTCACCATTAATTGCCTTTTTTAAAAGGCCTGGCTTTCTCTTTAATGTCTTCGTCGCATTTTCACCTCTTTTCTGCGTGTTCAGCCTCAGCCTGCTGTCCACCTGGGCGACGTCCCCCCACCCCGCGTGCTGGTCCACCGCCCAGGCGCCACGTTGGGTCCCCTGCCCCTCCGTGACACCCCCGCCTCTGGACCCCTCGGGTCCTGGCGGCGGCCATGGAGAATGTCCTCTGGCACCTGCCTCTTGGGGGTTCGGTGGGTCATTTAGGAAGATCTGGTTCTCCTCCTTGTCCCTTCGTCTCTCTTTCATCCATGGCTGATGTTGGGGGCAGTTTCCCCTAGAATTTCCAAGGCCCTGTTCCCACATTTCCTGGCATCCAGTGTCTTGCACTTGGGTGCGTTTGGAACCCTCCTTTTGTTCTGAAGTTTCCCTCTAGTGTGCGTGAGGCTGGCCCTTCTGTGTGGGGCGCTCTGGGGTCCTGTCGAATTTGAAATTGTCCCTTAGACACGGGGCCTGCTGTGGCTTGTCGGGCACCGTGTTCCCTTCTGTTTCGTGGACCTTTCATTCTGGATGCGCCATTGGTCAGATACTCCAGGGATGGCCAAATACGTTTCTGTTCTCTCTTTTTTTCTCCTAACTCTCTGTATTTTTTTTTTTTAATCTACCTTCTGGGTTATTTTCTTGAATTTTTTTCAACTCTTTATTTTTTTGTAAAACATTTGCTTCTCCTGTTTTTAACTTCCAAAAGCGCCTTCTTGTTCTGTGAATTTTCCTTTCATAAACTTAACATCTTTTTCTTGAGTCATGGACGAAATATCTTCTCTCGCTTTCTGAAATATTAATTATCATTATTTGAAAATGTTCTCTTTTCTTTCCCCTGTAATGTTTCTCTTTTCTCTCATTCCAGTTTTCTGTCTGTTTTAGTGTCTCTCAAGTGGGAGTTTTCTTTAAATGTGTGATAATCCTCAACTGTAAGTCCGAATTAAGTGAAAGATTAAAATTTATGGAAAATGTTTTGGTGGATGAATGGGGCTTGTTGGCTGGTGGAACTGACCACACAGAGACCTGATGGGAAGCCAGAGTTTCCGTTTGGAGGCCCACGTCATAGGGGGTATTTTTCTGTTTTTCAGAGGAGAACGGAAGGGTGAGGGTAGGTGGGGGGAAGCCCAGCCCCTCTCTCCGGCGGAAGGTGGGAGGAGGGTTCAGGGGAGCCAGCCAGCCAACCACTTAGCTCTCCTGTCTTCACCCAGGGCTCCGCTGGAGCCTGCGCTGCTCTGGTTTCCTTTAGTTCAGTTCGTTCTCTGGTGGCTGGAGAGGGGCTGGGCTGCCTGTGTGGGCACCTGGAGGGGCCGCACTGGGTGAAGGTTTCCAGCAGCCTCTCTGCTGCCCTTGGGGCCCCTGCAGGCACCTCTCCGGAGGCGGCCAGGTCCCCGACTGCCAGCTCTTCTTTTTTTTTTTTTTTTTTTTTTTTTTGCGGTACGCGGGCCTCTCACCGTTGTGGCCTCTCCCGTC
>NC_041233.1:109688489-109701393 GCF_002837175.3 Physeter macrocephalus
CATCGGCAGGCGGACTCCCAACCGCTGCGCCACCAGGGAAGCCCTTTTTTTTTTTAAGGGCAGTTATTTCCTTCTGCCTCATTTATTTATTTTTTATTTTTGCTGTGTTGGGTCTTTGTTTCTGTGCGACGGCTTTCTCTAGTTGCGGCAAGCGGGGCCCACTCTTCATCGCGGTGCGCGGGCCTCTTGCTGTCGCGGCCTCTCCCGTTGCGGAGCACAGGCTCCAGACGCGCAGGCTCAGTAGTTGTGGCTCACGGGCCCAGTTGTTCTGCGGCATGTGGGATCCTCCCAGACCAGGGCTCGAACCCGTGTCCCCTGCATTGGCAGGCACATTCTCAACCACTGCGCCACCAGGGAAGCCCCTGCCAGCTCTCTGAGAGAGCCCTGTATCTCACAGAGACACGCTGCAGGCTCTTTCTTCTGTGCTCGCCCATCCTGTTCTTTCTGTGCCTGTGGATTTTTACTGTAGCCGCTCTGCCCACTTAAAACTTGACCACGTGCACCGGCGGGACGGTTTCATTAGACACATCGCCGTGTTGCTTGGGCGCCGGTGGTTCTTCGGGCTGAGCAGGTGAGCAGCTCTGGGAGCTCGTTAGACGTGCGGTGTCTGTGTGTGTGCGTGTGTGTGCACACGCGTGTGTTTAAAGGCGCAGCAGAAATTCACGGAGAATTTGGAGCAGAAACCTTGTTATCAAGTGTCCTGAGGTATAACTGATATACAAAGCCTGCGCACATTCAGTGCACACGGTTTGTTGCGTCTGGACACTTGTACACGCCCGTGAGCCCATCAGCGCAGTCAGGGTCGTGGGCACCCGCGTCTCCAGGAGGTTCCTCACGCCCGTTTTTGTGGGGAGAGCGCCTCGCGGGGCGCAGACGGTGCCGCCGAGGGGGCGCCCCCTGCAGCGGGCCTCGGGGACACCAGCCCGCCACGGGGAACCTGGAGGAAAGCCCAGGTGCTGAGAGGAATGGGACTTCCGGGGCTGCGGCCCCTAGTCCCCGACGGGATCCCTGCAGGCTGCCTACAGCCCCCGGCGATACCCGCGCAGGCGGTTTCTGCCCCTTGGCTGGCGTGACTTTACGGGTTTTGGTGCTTGTAATTCCTGTCCAGGCCTGCCGGGGGACGGCCCAGGCTTGGAACGCCTGCCCGGAGCAGTCCTGGCCCGCACCCCAGCTCCGGCCCTCCTGCCGTAACCTTGCCCGCGCCCGTCTCACCGGCGGGGTTGCGCGCGGTGACGGCCCCGACATCCGGGGCAGTGACATCGCCTGCCCTTGAGCACGTCCGTCCCATCCAGTCTGGCCGGTGTCCTCCTCGCGTGCACTCGGTCCATCCTGCCAGCTGCCTGCGAGGTGAGAGCGGGGACACGGGGACCACGTGTGTGCTGCGCCCTCCGTCCGGGCAGCGGCTCCGGGGCCTCCACCCTTCAAAGCCAGCGGCCCCGAGCATCCTTGGCCCGTGGGAAGCTGAGCAGGAAGCGCCAGGGTGAGCACCAGGGGTCGCAGACAGGACTCGCCCGGCCTTCACGGGCCGACGCCAGCAGGCACCTGACCTCCGCGTTCCTGCTACCACCACCCGCGAGCAGCGCCCCCACACCCTCGTGGGACCGGCCGTCCTGGTGACACGACGTGGCGGGGGCGGCTCTTAGGAGGTGGCGTGGCCTCTTCTGGGGACTGAGCCGAGGTGGCTTCGCCAACGTGCAATGGGCCAGAACAGTTAACTGAACATGTAGTAACGTCCTGACACCGAATTGCCGTCTGCATCTCAGAGTGGAACAGTGTTATTTCCTGTTTAAACAGCATAGCCCTTGACTTGTACACGAAACTCGGGGACCGAGGGGGTCCAGTCAAAAGTGGCTTATTGACTGGAGCCCACCTGGCTTCCTCACGAGGCCAACGGAAGTGATGACACAGGAAAGAAGGGCCCAGAGAGCAGAGGATGGTCAAGGAACAAGAGCACACTCAAAAAAACTTTATATTTGGAAATAAGTTCAAATGTAAGAGTTAGGAAAAGAAAACCAGGACCCAGAGTCAGAGGGTGTTGTGTAGACGGAGGGTGCCGTGTAGCCGGCAGCTGAGGCTCCTGCTGTACCGGGGTCTTTCCCTCGGCCCCGCCCACTTCCTCTCACAGAGATGCTCGGTTTGGTCACGTCTCTCTCCCAGGTGTAATTACTACTCTTTCGCATCCCTTGGGGCTCTGCGGGGATTCTTTAAAACCACTCAGATCTCCTCATCAAAATCCGCCCAGCCTTAGCACCCATTGACTGTTCTTGTCTGATCCCACGTTTACGACAATGATTAGGCCATAGTCTTAAATATGGATAGGTAAAGCCAAGGAGCGTCCATCTGGAAAGTGCTGGAGGAGGTCAGTGAGTGGGTGTGTTGGCTTTGGAATCAGAAGGGATGCAGATTTACAAGGAGCCCAGGATGTGAAGAGTGTGTGTGTGTGTGTGTGTGTGTGTGTGTGTGTGTTTGCACAGTTGGACATCGAGGGCTGGGAGAGATGAGTGTCAAACATGGCCCCAGGGTTTCTTGTCTCGACGTAGAGGCATCGTGAGGGCGTGGAAGGGAAGGGAATCATTATTCTGGAGAAAAACTTCTGCATTCATTGGTCGTGTGTGTGTGTGTGTGTGTGTGTGTGTGTTTGCACAGTTGGACATCGAGGGCTGGGAGAGATGAGTGTCAAACATGGCCCCAGGGTTTCTTGTCTCGACGTAGAGGCATCGTGAGGGCGTGGAAGGGAAGGGAATCATTATTCTGGAGAAAAACTTCTGCATTCATTGGTCATGTTTACTAGAGCCTGTTGTATACTCAGCAGACCCTGAGCTGGTCGAGGGCAGCGTTGAGACTGCAGCGTCTTTGCAACACCCGCTTCTCCCCTCCACTGCCTGATTCATTTGCTCCAGAGGGGGATAACGCATGCTTCTTGGCTGAGAATGTTGGGGTTTGTAATCAGGGAGGGCTGGGGAATGGTTGCAGCCTCATCGGTAGAGGGTTTAAGATGGAAGTTCAGCTTTTACCCTAATTGAGTTGAGAGAGCATAATCATTAACTTCCCACAGAGATCTCTTCAGTCACAAATTCTTTTTAAGTCTGCGCTTTGCAGTTGCCTTAACAGTGCTGAAGTTTCTTGGGAAAGCCATTTTTCGTTATTTTCACCTTCCTTTTGCTTATCCAATAAGATATTTCCTTCACCTTTTACTACCAAACTGTGTGTGTAAACACAGGCTTTTCTTTCACATTTTCTTTGTGACTCATCCTTGATAAAAGCGTCTTGGCTTAGATCCTAGAAGATGCACCCAAGGAACTGCCCCATCAAGCCTCCATTTTCAGGCTCTAATTGCATCTCATATTTTAAAAGCCATCACAGAATTGGTGGGCCCATTTGCCTTATTGTAGGCATACCCTGAGTGCAGCTTTCAAGGTACTTTGAGGACCCATTAGAGACATACATTAAACAGAACTCCATTACCGTCCTAGGAGCAGCATATATAATCAGCACACTTACCTGATTAACCTCTTTGATGAAAAATGTATGTATCAGAATTTTTCAGTACTGTTTAATTTGTTAGATCGTTCTGGGCGTGTTGACTGTGCAACATTGAATGGCCTTATTAGAAAAACACTTGCAACGGTTAATGAGATGCCTTTCTCTACCTGAATGATAACCACATGTCTTTTATTTATTTGTTTTGAAACAGGTTTTGCCCGGCATTCTGCAGAAGCATTGCTGTATCTTACCAGACAGGAACACAGGTAAATGCATTTTGTTCTTCTGATTTGAGATTCTTGGTGTTATATCCATGGAAAATTGAGAAATATGATTGCATAATTTAGATATCTTGGTTTTCTAAGGTGGTTGTTTTATATATTGACTGAAACAAGCAAAACAAAATGGATGATTCAGTTCTACAGTGAGTTGTGACCGGAGCTCAGAGACCTGTTTTTATTTGAAGAAGGAAATAGATTCAGATGATTGTTGCCTTGGATTTTGAAGGGAAACCGGTTGTCTTATAAAGCTGAATATATTAATTTCAAAGTTGTTTCCTTTGTGGACGATATTTATTAAGGCAAACCACATTGTTGGCTAGCATGGAATGGATTTGGAGCCTGTTTGCAATCAAGGCTTTCCTTGCCATCAGGGTAGGGACTGGCCAGGTGTTATGTTCTTCAAACCTCGAGGATCTCAATGAATAAAACAATAGGATGGATATCTTGAAGTGGGAGATTCTATGACCCTGTGATTTCTCATTGTCAGGCAGATGTATGTGGTTAGAGGTTGTAAGTAAGGTGGTTTGCATTACTTTTAAGGAAACACGGTGGAGGGGAAAAAGTCTTGAGAAAAAATCCTTTGGAACTTTGCTGTTTTAAAGTTAAAGAGAATAATTTATGTGAAGCGTGTTATCCTGTGGATCTGGGTCTCACTCGCTCTAACTTAAAGTGTTTTATTCAGAGACTCAAGTCCTGAGGAAAAGATCGAGATGCTGCTTCTTTTTTGCACAGGGTTTTATCAGAGTTTATTCATTTCTAGAATCAGTTGTGTCCTGCCAAATATGTCTGTCTGTGTCCCGGGATACTTTGGCTGGATATGAAACAGAGGCTTCTGACATTTCCTTATGTGTCTTCTAGCTAAACAGAATGAATCATAATGGACTCTTCTGTGATAATTAGAAGAATGTAATCTATTGGGAATTTCTCTACTTTTATCATAAACAGCATCTTGACCTGCTGGTATGTTTACCGGGGTCCCATTCGTAAATGATAAGGCACTGTTTTATACCATGCAGTCCAATGTAAAACACTGAGTATTTTGGAAAAATAAGATCTTAGTTTTTTTTTTTAACTTATGATTATGGATAGATTATATTACCGACTTTATTATTTTTTCAAAAAAGTTCATAGACCTGTCTCTGTTTTGGTTCTGCCCAATTAATTATGTCTCAGCTGCAAATTTGAGCAAATTTACTGCTTATAGGGAAGTTTGTTTAGAACATGGTTAGATATTTTTTTGAGCCTCTTTATTTTCTGAAAGTCTTGGTTAGTAATGAAAATATGAACAAGTCACATGTGAAGAAACAAAGATTTTGCAAACTTTCCATCAACAACTGTGAGTATAACACAATTTAAAGTTGGAATGCATTTTCCAGATAAGTTTCTCTCTTCCAGGTGAGTCATTACTGATTCTGAGAAGCATCAAAAATAATGATAAAATTAATTAAAAGTTAAGTACTGTTCTGTGGGGATCTAAGTGGATTTTAAATATTGAAATGAGTTTTTTCTATTTTTAGACAGTTTGTTATATAAGAAGTTTCAGGTTAATGTAGCAAATATTTCCAAATTGAGACACTTTATTTGCTTTTCATAAGAATGCAGGTAACCAACCTCTAGAACCAAGAAAGCTGCCTTCCATTATGACTTGAATATTGATGCTATCTGCTAGGCAGTTTTCTTAAAAATATTTTTATATAATAGAGTGTTTCACTTTGAAGTCACTGCCGAGGACTTGAGGCTGTGACATTAGGTGTGGAAATGGGAAAGAATCGTATTAAATGGGGAGAAAGAGGAGTTGGCTGAAATTATAGCTTTTAGAGGTGAAAGATGGGAGAATTTTAGTTTTTCCCACATAATTTGATCTAATATGTCTGAAGCTGCTTAATAATTTAGGAAATATTTGGAAATTTCTTCAGACTCAGACACAGTGGTATTGCTTTTGCATTTTAATGGCAAATAGGGTCCTTAGGAACGTGAATGTAATTTGGTTTTACCTTAGTGGTTTTATAGAAAACTTTTCAAAATTTTGATTAAGAAGATCAACTTGGGACTGTGTAGAGGGTTTCATTTTGGGATGATACAAAACATTCTGCAGGTGGATGGTGGCGATGGTTGCACTACAGTGTGAATGTACTTAACGCCACTGAACTAAACACTCAAAAATGGTTAAGATGGTAAATTGTACGTTACGTGTAGTTGACCACAATTTTAAAAAAAGATCGACTTTGGGATGAATCATGGCTTTTCGTTTTGTTTGATTTTTACTTATTTTAGAAGTTCTGTATGCTCCAGTAACTTACGTATGTTGTAGCTGAGTATCTGGAAGAAGACCCACCTGTTTTCTGGTGTCTCATTGCTGATATGCTCAGCGGGGCTGCGGGGAAGTGTAATGAGGTCGCCCTGCTCTGGGGTCAGCTTGGCTGCTGTGGGACACAGAATTCATCCTTTCTCCTGCTATTTCGATACCTGTGATCATTTTGGTTCATGATGTGAAGAACCAGACTGAATTCTGTTGAGCATCTCTGTAGATGACCTTATTTTTCATGTTTTTCTTGGGAACTCTGGGAGTTGGGTGCGTAAAGCATGTCTGTTGTGAAGGAGGAAACTTCCACGCAAACACACACACACACACACACCCACCACACACGCACGCCCCATCACCACATACACACACACACACCTGCCCCACCACACACACACACACACACACACCTGCCCTATCACACACCTGCTCCATCACACACACACATACACACACCTACCCCATCACACACACATACACACACCTGCCCCATCACACGCACACACACACACGCACACACCTGCCCCATCACACACGCACACGCACGGACCCACCCTGAGCTTTTCTTCCCATTCACGTCCGCCTTGACTCCCTTCCCTTGTTCTGGTGGCTCAGTCGGCCTCTTCCCTGCTTTTGCTCCCGGCTCCTCAGATGTGGCAGTTGGGTTTTTTGGTCTTTTTGTATCTCATCCAGAATTTGCCTCAGCTGCACAAGCATGCAGTTATTTTCAGTGCTGTACAGTTTCTCTGTATCCGTCGCTTGAGGAGACGTGTGTCCAGGTGCAGGCCCTGCAGCACAGGGGCCCAGCCTGTCTCAGTGGGACCTTTGTCAGAACGGCTGCTGAGAGGCTGTCCCTGGGTCCTGACCTCCGTCACCCCCTGTCTGGGGGGAGCTGCCTCCGAAGGGCCAGGAGCTGGGGTGGCCCCTCGCTGCAGCGGGAGGCTGGCAGGTGGCTTCATCGTCCCTCTGCTGCTGCATGTCTCACGGGTTCCTACACGACTTACATGTAACGACCATCACGTGACGCGTCTGCTGTACCTCCCGTAGGCGAGAACGTGGGCTGTGAGCATGTTTCCCAGACGGTGTGCCTTCGACCAGCGAAGGGGCTGGGGCTCCTTAGTCCGTAGATGGTCTGGATTCCGTATCAGCTTGTCAGTGCCGTTCCCTCGGAATCTCCGTGCCATTTGGGACAATCAAGCCTAGGCAGGAGTGAGCATAGTAAATTCTGTTTACTTTGGGCCACACAATGGGCTGCGGTACTGCCCCTGAGCTTAGTGGTCTCACAGCATCCACTCCCCCATCTGTCAGGACACAGCCTACTCGGCTGGTACAAATAACTGGAAGTTACGAGAATGACTGACTTTGCAGTAAAGCAGTAGCGGTACTTACCTATGCAGACTTTCATAATAACAACTAAATAATGAAGCATCAAGCGGATTAAGCACATGGCAGTATTTGACTTTTGAGATACATTATATCTCCACAGGGAAAGCAGAATGATTGTGACATAAGCTGTATATAAAAACTGGGGGGAAAGGTTTTAAGTACTTTCCGTATATTCTGTGTCACTGATCTTTGCGTGTTTGCCAGCCTGTGGCGTGGTGTCCGTGAAGACTCAGTGTTACTCTGACCTTGGGTTCCTCCCAGTGATATGCTGGCCGGCACTTAACCTCCAGCCTCCGGCACCTGGTGCGAGGGCGGCAGAAAGCCGCGTGGGGTGTTGGCCCGTGTCTGGGGTGTACACGCCTCGCCGTGGTTACTGGACATGGGTTCGGGAGGGGTCCTCACTGTCCCCAGGAGCCAGTAGCAGACAGAATGCCAGTGATCTGAACCTGGTGCCAGTGGTCAGAGCTAGCGAGCCTGGCTCTTGCCTTCACTTCTGTGTCCAACTCCTGAGGGGTTAATTTAGGGGCTGTGGTCAGCCTGTGCTCCCCCCGTGGGGGCAGGTTGTCCCGTTGTGTGTTGGCAAAATAAAATCTGGGATTAAAATTGAACGTTCGCAATGGGGCGCTTAGTTTTAAAAAGCTACGTAGTAAGTACTCTTGCATTTGTATTTGGGCGCTGCGTGTGTGTGCTCCATCACGCGAGGGTTCAGACGCCTTTGGGGCACTGGACCCAATTACACAGTATTGAACCGTGAGCAGGGCTGTTGCCATGTGGACGGCCATGGGAAGCTTGCATATGGAGGTCAAAGGCAGAGGGGACATAACTGCTGAAATAGTGGGAACGGCCGCTCTGAGGAGTCCTAAATCCCCTAAGTTTCTTTTGTGCCGAAGGTTATAAAAAGCCTTTAATTTCATATGGACAAGTGAAGGAAAATCAATGAGTATGTTTGCTCCTTTTGCTGCAGACCTGTCTGAAGGAGAAATCATGCCCGATGACGGGTCCGGTAAGAGCTTGGCAGTGAGTGTATCTGGGGAAATAAAACCCTGCTTCATTAATTTCACGCCTAACTTACATGTGATTCTTAGATCTGTGTAGACAATGATGTGACCTGTGTTCAGTTTAAGTTCTAACATGAATGGTGGACGTTACACCTTGTGTTTTTGCGGCGTTTCTGGTTTATAAGGCTCTTTTATATTTATTCTGGCTAGTTCTACTGTTTTCTTGTGAGACAGGAAATACTGCCCCCGTTTTGCAGATCAGTAATGAGACCCAAAGCTGTGTGTGAATTTCACCGTCACACAGATGCTGAGTATTTTGCTGAGACCCAAATTCAGGTTTTCACCCGGAGTCAGTATATGATTCCATCATGACCCTTAGTAAGTCCTTGATCTTCCAAGTGTGGGTTTCCTATGCACTGTGGCGAAAGAACAAAACGGTGTGGACTGGGAATCCCGATGCAGGGGCACAGGGGGAGGAGCTGCCAGCAGGGCCTCTGGAGATTCAGGATGCGAGCCGGGGGAGGACACCGGGTGGGTCTGTTGCTGAAAAGATGTCCAGTCAAGTGGAACATTTGCACACCTGGGATGCCTCACTTTTCCAAACACCAGGTGAATGGCATTGTAACTTACTAGGTGAAACATAAGCTGTCTTGTCTTTGGAAGATCAAATCCTTCAAGTAAGTTTCTTTTACCCAGAGACTGAAATTATTTATAATGCCTTTTTTCTTTCCAAAAAGAATGGTGGTTGTGCAAATAGGATGCCAGATGATATGATTCATAAACTAAGAATAACTAAGGCAGTGCCGAGCTGAGCTGGATGAGGAAAGTGAATGTCTCAGCCATGACGACGGTTTCCCTACCAGCCTGTATCTTGACGATCCCGCCATGTTGGGGTGAGAACGTGCTTCCCCTTGCTTCACCCCCTTGCTGTCCACCGACTGGAGAGGGATGAAATCCTCATATGCTTAAAGGGCTTTATTTCATGCACTGAACATGGCTTTATTAGAAAACCGGACATGCTAGTTAATTACTGCCAGAACGAAGGGCCGTGGATCCGTAGTTTTAAGGCCAGAAGTGTTCTATTCCACGCAGCTTATTCTTAACCCTGGGGGCTGCTCAAAGCCTGGCTGGCGTCTTTGTGCCGTGTGGGAGGGTCAGCCCTTTGGGAGGTGAGGACCCTGAGCTAGGCTGGATTTCAGCCCCAGCTCACCTGGAGCAGGCGCTTTGGTGCAGAGCAGAAACTGGATCCTCCTCACCCTTGAGCAAGTGATGTACTTACTCACTCAGGTTAAGGGTGAGAGCCGGGTTAACGTGCAGACAGGAAGTTCTGTGGCTCAGGGCTGAACATTCTATGGCTGCTTCTTCGCTGAGACGTTTCCTGAGTGAACCTGGCGTTTGACACCAGATATAACGATGCCCTGGCTCGTGGGGCAGACCTGTGGGGCTGTGAGCCTTTTATCCCTTAGATGCCAGGCGGACCTGAGACCACTTCTTCAGGCAGACCTTCAGCTTTGTCTGCAGGTGCCCCCGGGGCTCACATCACCTGCAGGGACAGGATCGTGCCGCTGGCCGTCCTCTGCACCAGAAGGGCACCCGGCCTCCGGGATGTGCCCCTTCCTGGAGAAGGTGAACGACTGACAGGAGGGTGTGAGATGAGTGACACTTGTGGAGTCACCAGCTTTTCCGTTGCTCGTCCTACTTGTGAGGAAGAAGGAAACACTGCGCCACACACTTTCAGGAGTGAAGGGCTGTAAATAAGAAAGCAGTTTTTTATGTCGTCCATTTGGGCCGTTTCCCCACGAAGAATACTTGCTGAGGTTTGGACGTGAACGTTGTCTCCAAAGAGACTCCTGCGCCTGAGGGGTGGCGTGAGCTGAGGGACAGGAGCGCAGGAGGGTTGTGTCTGGTTTTCCTGAGGGGCCCTGGGCTCTTCTCCCTGAAGGAGCTTTGGCAGCCCCGCCGAGTCCATCCTGGGGCTTAGACAGCAGGCGCCTGCTTCTCCCATCTGGAGGCTGGTGGTCCAAGATCAGGGGCCCCGTGAGGCCTCCTCCCGGCGTGTCGAGGCATCTCCTCGCTGTGTCCTCATGTGGAGGGGAGAGCGGGTGTCTCTCTGGGGTCTCTTCTCACAAGGGGGCTCATCCCACCACGAAGGCCCCCGCTCACGACCTCATCACCTCCCAGAGGCCCCCTCCTGACACCTTCAGGTCGGGGGCCAGGGCTCAACCTGTGGATTTGGGGCCCACAGCGGCCGTGGCCCGTCGACTGCACGCTTACAGTGAGCCGACACGCTCTTCTTCTTGGACACTGTGAATTCTGTGTAAACCGCCACAAGGTTGGTTGGGCCGTTGCTTTCAGACGTCTTCCCGATTGGGAGGAATCCAGTTACGGGCAGAAGAGCTTGCTTACGGTGAGAGGTGGGTTGAAAACATCCAGAATTCTTGACGGGTCCCCTGTCAGGAGGCAGGGTGTAGTTCCCGACCCTTGAATCTGGGCTGGCCTCAGCCTCGGGCTTGATTTGACCAGAGAATTAGGAGGCAGTGATGCTAATCCCGAGCAAGGCCTGCGGGTGTGGCCAGTGGGAGGCCTGGGGTGGCCGTCTAGGGGGTGGACGCCCACAGGGAGGGAGAGGCCCGGGACGCGGGCGTGAGTGCAGCCGCCTTGAGCCTCCGAGCCATTCCTGCCATCTGTCCTACGCTGGACGCCCGGCCGAGCCCAGCCCGGACTGCGGACCGCAGAGGGACGAGCACACAGGTCGCTCCTCCAGATTCTGAAGCCGGGTCCGGTTTGTTAGTGTCGGTAGGTGAGTTGACGCGAGGGTGTCCGTTGCGGCGGCTGCAGCCGAGGGTGAGCGGAGAGGAGCACACCCGCTGCTGGCGTCCACCCCCGGGACCTGAGCTTCGAGCCGTATCCCCTGTAGGCAAAACCTGCTTCCCCAGGACACCTCTCCCAACCTCGATTCTTCTTGTTTGCGGCCATCCCGGGACGGCACCTGCGAGGTTCTTTAGTGAAGTGAAGTTGGTCAATGTGGATAAAGTTACCAAGTTAATTGACACCGTGACCGTGTCCTGGCTTCTGGGGAGAAATTCTCGGGTCAGTTTCGTATATGAAGCCACGGAGAAGATGCTCTGCTGCAGATGAGGTGTTGGAACCGTGGGTTTAAATCTCAGAGAACTCGCTCAAACCTTCTGAGCGTTTCCAAACCTGGAACCTCAGTCTCTGCTGAATTCCGCAAGTATTTTGTTTGCACATGTGCTTACGGGACGTTCAAAAACGTCAGGCTTAAGGCTCCTGGTTTAAAATGTTGGTCTCAGCCAGTCAAGGTCCCTTAAAACTCTGAGTGCTGGTAATTTCTTGTCAGCCTGTAGTAGGAATTAGGGTGCACGGAGTCGTCTGAAGCCTCTGCTGAGAGATGGGCTTTTATAGCGTCCACGTTTAGTCCCCGACCTTCTCTGATCAAGTGGCTCGGGCGGCATGTGATTCCTTGTAAAAGACAGTGAGATGACATACCCCAGACGTGTCAGTGTCTGTGACAACGGTCTGTGGTGACACCTCCCATAAAGTGGCCATCGCTGTTGACCTGTCTTTAGTTACCTTAACTCAGAGCTGCTGGTTTAAGTTCTTAACTAAAGAAACATTGTTACATCCTTTATTTTTTTTCCTTTGTGCATTTTAGACATACGGGTGTTTGAGTTAAGTCGCACTAGTTTGAATTAAGATAAACTGATATATATTTTATGAGTTATTGAAAACATCAAAGCATATTATTTTTTAAAACACCTTTAAATCCATCTGTACACTAAGCCTTAGAAGCTGTATTTTGAAAGGAGCTCCCTGTAGTGTATACAGAGATCAAAATACAATATCGTACCCGTGAAACACGTACAATGTTATAAGCCAACGTCACCTCAATAAAAAAAGTAATTAATGTGTAAAAACCTTGATATGGAAAACGCACTATAATTTGACATTGAGTTGACAGGATTTGACGTGGTCATTGAAATTGGCTCAACGTGTGACCCGGGCTCTTCCAAAAATCCTCCCTGAGAAGCCTGGTGGGCTGGGCGCCGGGCTGCGGAGTCAGGCCTGGATGTGAGGATGTGTGCGCCTTTCAGCGTATTTCGGAGTCTTTCTTCTTTCCCGAAAGGATGAGGTGCTGGCCGGCGGGGGCAGGGGGCCTCTGCGTCGTCAGCGTGGTCGCCGTCCTGCCTCAGTCCTGCTGCCTGTGGCCAGCGTTCCATCCTGCCGGCACGCACCTCACCTCGTCCCCCTGGACCCACTCACCTCTCTGCGCTGCGGCTTCTGCCCGGACATAGGTTTAATTTAGCTATTGCTTTTTTTTTTTTTTATTTTTTCTCGGTACGCGGGCCTCTCACTGTTGTGGCCCCTCCCGTTGCGGAGCACAGGCTCCGGACGCGCAGGCTCAGCGGCCATGGCTCACGGGCCCAGCCGCTCCG
>NC_041233.1:109701424-109731317 GCF_002837175.3 Physeter macrocephalus
GGGCACGAACCCGCGTCCCCTGCATCGGCAGGCGGACTCCCAACCACTGCGCCACCAGGGAAGCCCTAGCTATTGCTTTTTATTTCGCTGCACTCCTTCTTTGACTCGCCATGTTCATCTCTTTCTATCCTGTTGCGTCTCAGTCTAGTCTCTTTTTTTGTTCCTGTTCCTGGCAATCATCCTTTCCTACCTTTTTTTTTTTTTCTACTGCACCACCAGGGAAGCCCTAGCTATTGCTTTTTATTTCACTGCACTCCTTCTTTGACTCGCCACGTTCATCTCTTTCTATCCTGTTCCATCTCAGTCTAGTCTCTCTTTTTGTTCCTGTTCCTGGCAATCATCCTTTCCTACCTTTTTTTTTTTTTTTTTTCAAAAATAAGCCGTCTCAATGTTTCTTTCCCATTTCTGTAGCCCACTTTCCAAGTTCAGAACCTAAGTGCTGGTCAGTCCCCGTCGCACTGCAGTGTTCCCGTGTGTGTGCGTGTGTGCGTGTGTGTCATTTCCCGCTGTGTGTGTACTGGGAGAGGCCCGGGGCTGCTGCACGTGGCCTCTCTGTGTCCCCTTGCGGGGGCTCTGGAGGGCCGGGCAGCCCTCCCCGACATGCCAGGGGCATCCGCTCAGGCTCAGCCGGGGCCAAGCCTCCCACCTGTCCAACATCAGCACGTACACCCGACCCCACCTGCAGGGGGGCGGGGAGAGAGCGGGGGGAGGGCCGAGCCACCCCCAGGCCCCGGCGCCCAGAGGGTCAGACCGCGGTTCCCTTGCCTTGTGGGGATGATTCAGGGTTTCCCTGGTACCTGAGGGGTGGGTAGCGGGGAGGATGCAGAAGTCTGGGGAAGCGCGCATTTCCCTTCCGCGCCGTGTGCACTCCTGCCGTCCCGTGAGACGCAGGCCCTCTCGTTGTCCCTGTAGAATCCCTGGGAGGTGGGTGGGGTTACCTTGTTCCACACGAACGGGAGGGGCTGGGGTTCCGGAGCCTAGGGACCTGCCATGTGAGCAGCAAGGTGAAGGCAGGACTTGGAACCAGGCTTCCGTGGGTCTTGAGCTGTGCTCTTTGCACTGAAATGAGACGGGTCGGAGTAGATCTGAGTGCCCTGAGGTCAGTGCCCGGCCTGGCGGAGCCCAGGGAGGAGTTTGTCCTGTGAGCAAGGCCCAGCTCTGTGGTCCTGCCTCGTGCCTGAAAGCAGTGCACCTTGCACTCAACTTTTTCCAAATATATAAAATACAGATGACTGTTTGCTTCCCTGTGAAGTGGGGGGGTTGGCTGATATCTGGGTGAGGCTCCCAAAACACGGAACAGCAGGGCTAGTGGTTGGAGCGGGAGGTGGTCACCGACATCCCGTGAGCCCCCTGCTTCTGCCAGACAGGGGCGCGGGTGATGAGACCTTGGGGGCTCTGACGCCCCATCGTGGGTCCCCTGAGAGACTGACCACCAGCAGGATGAGGCTGCGTCTGTCTGGTGACTCTGGCTGCAGGGAAGCCCACAGGGACAGGGCCTGGCGGGCGGGAGCCTCTGTCGCGGATCTGAGGGCGCCGTCGTGACTTAGGAGGGGGTGTGTGCTGAGTGCGGGCGCGGTCGGCCTGGCATCTGGATGTAGGGCCCGGGCTGCGGGTCCCCCCAGGGCGCCGCGGTCCCCCGTGGGACGTGGGGTCGTCAGTGACGCTGCCTCACGTGTGCTCTCAGCATCCGTGCTCCCCCCTCCACTGCGTTTAGCGGCATCGCCAGGTCACCCTCCCGTCGGGCTGCAGCGCGTTAGGTGCTGGGATCAGGGCGACGGTATCGGGTCTCCGTGAGGGTCACTTCTGTGGTCAAGGGAAGGGACAGCTGTTGGGTCTGGGATCGGTGGGAGAGTCACGGCCCTCGGTCGGCCCCGGGGGCCTTGGAGCAGAGATCAGACCTATTGACCGTAGTATACCTGGGAATTCTCTCGTCCTCTCTCCTAAGGGGGGGCCTTCAGAGGCGGAGTGCGCGTCCTCTAGGGGCTGCGGTGGACCTGCTGAGGCCTTAACGTGGCTCCAGGTCAACACAGGGCCTCGTGGAGAGAAGAAACAGGCAGCTCCTCGGTCGGGGACCCTGGGTCCATCGCACAGTAACAACGCAGGACGACCTTGTGGGGGTAACTGGCTCCCAAGACCCCATGACAAGGTGGCTGGAGAGTGTGGGCTCTACCAGAAACAGCAAGACTTTAACCCGGAGGCATGAAAACCCCCAAACCAGGTGAAGTCCTTGGGGATGAGGCTCCAGAACCTCCCTTTTTGTCTCTTTCTTGCCCAGCGTCTGGCGTCTAGCCGTGTTCATGGGGTAGAATGGGCTCCCCCCTTGCTGGAGATAAAACCTGGAAAGCACAGAGCACTGGGGTCACAGGGGCCTTGGGGACGGTGCGTCTGCAAGTGCTGTTCCCTCCCACCCGCCCCCTCGGGGCTTGTCTGAAGGGGGAAGACCCTTGCCCTCCCAGACAGTGGCCTTGCTTCATGGGGCCTGTCGGACGGCAGGGAGAGCCTGGATCTGGTCCATGATTTATACTCGTTTCCACGCTCACTTGCATTCCCAGGAAAGGACGATGTGATCGAAATGCACTGAACACTAGAAATTGCATTTAACTCCGTGGTTTTGTTTTCTCATCTCAGAACTTTGTTAGTTTTTCCTTCCATTGCGATTCTGGTTTTCCACGTTACGAAGGAACAAATTGGCCTCGCCTTTGTGTCATGATTTCACTGTGCATTTCCATCCGACAAGGCCACAGCGATGTGTCTGCCTGGGGTCCGAGGCTAAGACTCCTGAGTCACCCGTGAAAATCCTGGTACCTTCTTTTACAGCACTTGCAGAAGTCCTAACGGCACAGGTCAGAGCCACACGGACCCTCACCTCCTAAAGAAATGAAGACAGCAGGGTCCAGTCCTTCCTGTTGGCCATCCCGCGTTTGCTGGGTTTGTCGGGTCTGTCCCGTGCGCCAGGCTCTCTGCTCCTCGCCGTGTGTGGGGGGCGAGTGAGGTGACCGCTCGGCTTTGGGGGAACTTGCGGGATGTTGGGGGTGACGGCCACGCGAGTCACCGTGGCTGCACGCGCCGTGAGCACCGGGCACCCGGGGCACGGGGAAGAAGCCCGAGGCTGCACCGGGAGGATGCTGTGCAGAGGAGCATTGCGGAGCTGGAGCTGAGTCTCCGACGAGAAGATGGCCAGGCAGAGAGAGGTGATCGAGGTCGCGGAGGAAGCACGTGCAGAGGCCCGGAGGTGGAGATCAGAGAAGTAAATGCGTGTGGAGAACAGAAGGCCGTGGACGACGGTGGTGAGGAGACACCGGGGCAGGGGCAGAGGCCGTGCCGTGGAGACCCCTGCACGCGGCCCGCCAGAGCCACGCGGGGGGTGCAGATGAGCCTGAGCACAAGAGGAGCCAGTAGGGGCGCCGGCCGTGGAGACAGCAAGGAACGCGGACGCATCTCCAGTGGTTGTGCAACAGAAGGGAGAGCTCTTCCTCCTGGAAGTCCCTCTGGGGACGGCGCCAACTGGGGGGCTTTGCAGGCTGTCCCTGGCCTGTGGGCTGCATGGCGGGAGGGCAGGAGCTCCGAGTCCCCTTCAGTCCCCACGGAAGACCACACACTCACAGAAGCGGTCTCCCTGGCATGGGGCGAGATAGAGGGCGTTCCTGCAGCCAGACAAAAACGTGTGTGCAGGGGACACGGCTGAGGCAGCACGCCCCCGAGTCGCACAGACTCCGTGGACCTCGGTCACCGGGACCTGCTGGACCAGGTCTCCGAGGGGAGCAGGGGCCGTGTGTGCAGCTGACCCCAGGCTGCTTGTGTTTCCACCAAGTGGTACCCGGTTGTGTTAACGCCCTGGGTCTGGGTGGACTCGGCCAGGCCCAGGGAACGAGAAAGCAGGGCCTCCACACGAGGCCGAGAGGAGGCCCCTCCTCCCTCCTGCCTCCAGAAAACAGTCAGGAACATGGGCAGGAAGGCGCCACCTTGTGATGGTTTTGACATTCCCAGGCACCTGGAGAGAGCGGGGCTCCCAGCAAAGATTCCAGAATCTTCCTGCAGCCCCTGGAAGTGTCCCTCCTGCAGATGGAGCTCAGATGCTTGGCTCACCGTCAGCTCCCATCTGGGCCTCTTTCTTCCTCCCAGTTTTCTTTCCTTCTCTGGCACCTTCACCCCTGTTTATGGAATTTCTGATGAGACGTAGCTCATTGCCCTGACCACGATCTGGCCCTCCATAGGTACTGACTCACCACGTCTGTAAAACTCAGAAGTGGAGCAGTTGACAAAATTTGAGTCAGGTCTGTCAGTGAAATCATAGTATCACATCAGTTTGCACCCTCCCGATTTTGATAATTCTCCTGCAATTATAAGACAGATGCCCTTGGTTTTAGGAAACACACAATGAGTCATAAAGGACTGTTATGTCTGCAAGATAGTCTCAGAGGGACCAGAAAGAAAGAGAAGGAATGGTAAACATGGTAAAATGTTGAGTTGGGGAGAATCTGGGGAAGAGTCTGTGGGAATTCCCTGTATTTGTTTCTGCACCTCTTCTCTATGTCTCTGTAATTATTTCAAAATTAAAGAACATTTCTGAAGATGAAGAAGATGTTGGTAACCCACAGGTAGAAGGGAAATCAGTCAGCACTTTGAGTTCCTCATTCAAAACCCAGCTTTCTTTCTGGTCTTTCTGGCTGATCTTAGACTCTTTGAGAGGAAGGTGGAATGCACTGGACATAGTAGGGCCGGGGCTCTTTTCCCTCCCCGGCAAGGCTGTGGGGGACAGAAGTGACATTTTCACTGAGCCCCGCTATGCTGGTCTGTAAAGGTATCTGCCGAGATTGTCCACTTTCATTCTTGCAAAAGCCCTAGACGGAGGGGGGGTACCCCTTACTCAGAGGAGGCGCTCACAGCGTCGGACCTCAGACGGAGGCCTGCGGGTCGTGTGCATCCGTGTCCAGGGCCCGTCATCTCCTGCTGCTCCCTCGGCAAGCCCTCGGTCCTGCGCGGGGACCGGCCCTGGGGAGGAGAGCCGGGCTTGCTGCTGCCCTCCCCTGGGCTGGATAGTGGCCTGTTTGCGTAGCTCTATGTAGGGCTCCATCGAGTGGGACGGCTCAAAATTCACCCCCGTTTGCCTTGGTTTCGGTGCATCTGCCTCTCGCGCTGCCGCGACGGGACCGTCCCTCGGAGAAGCGGAAGCAGGCTCTGGGGGTTGAGGTGCGCGGGGCAGGCAGCTATTCCTGACTCGTGGTGAGGACGGAGCCGGAAGCCCTGGGAGCAGCTGTTCCGAGTCCAGGGACCCGTCGTCACTTCACACTGACGCACGGTCCATGCGGGAGCTTGGTGTCTCAGCTCTGGGGAGAGACTGAAAATCTGGGGAGCAAAGGCTCCCACATTCCCTCCGTTGGAGGCTATTTCTGGATCAATAAGAGCAACCCATCAGACGCAGAGAAATAAAGAGCAGCCCTGGGTCCCCTGACAGCCTCTCCCCCACGCAGCTCAGCCCGTTGCCTCTTTAAAGTCTAAGGAATGTTCAGCGTCTCCAAATCGGCTCTCGTGTGGGAATTCAGAAGGTTGTGTATGTACTTGACTTCTAAGGAGGCCTCTGCAGGCACGGAAGCTCAGACGTGCGTCTGTGCTGATTGTGTTGACCGTCACCCCGACCACCTGCCGGCATCGAGTCTGCGGTTCCCGCCGGGCGGGCGGGCGGGCGAGGCTGACCCCGCAGAGCCACGCGGGGTGTCTGGAAACGCCTCGGTTCTCGTGCTGCCCCACTGCCCGGTGGCCTGTGATCTCCCCAGTCCCCAGGGCCGGGGCTCCGCGTCTCACAGGAGGGTTGCTCTGGGCGGAGAGCTCGGTGACAGCACCACCGCGGAACCGAGGCCTCATCGAGCCGCGCATTTCCCTTGGAAACAACCCCGCTGTGCTGCCCGGCGGCTCCCCACACGGGGCTGCTCCAAACCAAGAGGCGCCCGCGGTGTGAAACACGCGCCAGATTTCAAAGCCTTAGCATGAAGAAAGTAAAGCGTCTCAATATTTTTATGTCGATTGTATGCTAAAAATGAGCTATTTTAGATATACTGGATTAAACGAAATATATTGAAATGAATCCCCCTTGTTTCCTTTCTTTTTAGATGTGGCTAATAAATTAAAACTGTACGCATGGCTCACATTGTATTTCTCTTGGACAGTGGGGCTTGCTAGCATTTTAGACGCTTTCAGCAAATGGCATGTTTCAGTGCCTGCTCTGATTCTGTGTGGTTGGCAATTTCTAAGTCTGTATCTTCAGAAGAGTCTTATATTCCATGTGCCCAGGAACCACGTTTTCTATTTCATGTAACTTCCCCCCAGACAGAGTGTTTCTTACTTGCTGGACACTATTCTAGCTTAGTTTTGGGGTGGTTTTTTAAGGGAGGATAAGTATTTGTGTGCTTTTTCTATGGTGATTTAAACATGTCTATAAATCGTGTTTGCTTTTGTCTCATGAAAATAGGAGGGCACGTAAGAGTGGAGAGCGATTTTTTTACTTCTAGTAAATTAGGAGCAAGTTAAGAATCAGCGTAGGAGGCTTTGAAAAGGTCGGAGGGCTGTGAAGGAGGGCCATGTGCAGTCCTGGGGGTGTTGCCCGACGGGAGGGGTCGAGGCTGCAGCGGGTGCAGGGGCGCTGCCAGCTCACCTGCCCCAGAGCAGAGAGCCCTGGGCCGCCAGGGGTTAAGGGCGTTAAGGAGATGGGGCGGGGGCGAGGGTCCGGCTCCCACCAGGAAACAGCAGGGCACCCCGAGGAGCTATTGTTTTGAGGCTGTTACGTGGGTTTCGAAAGTGGAAATTAAAGGCTGGGGGGGATGGATCGGCTGATGGAGGACCTCCGAGCACGTTTCCTGCCAGCTGTCCGCCGCTCCTCTCCTAAGAACGTCCCAGGGAGGAGGGAGGCCATGCCTCCACCGCCCGCCCCTTTGTTCACAGACCCACGCCCGGCTGGAGGCCGAGGGCAGCATCTGGAGACGCGCGAAGCCCGAGGCACAGCGTGGTCGGGGGAGGGATGCAGACGTCCCCCCGGTTCCCGGGGACAGGGTGAGAGAGGACACTTCGCCAGCCTCCCGCAGTTGCCCCCGAGCAAAGCCGCGGCCGGCGTGCTGCGAGGGCGCGCGCGGCCGTGGCCGTCTCGGGCCGTGGTAACAAGCCCGCTCACGCTTTCGCGCGGTGCTGACCTGCAGCAGACGCTGTCCTCCCCGGACGCCTGCGCCTCGTCGTTCCTTTTCCGCAGCCGCGGGGCTGGCGGCCGGCCCGGCCTGGGGCGTCGGGCGTGCGGACCTTCCCCGCGAAGGTCCGAGCACCTTCGCTCACACCGCTCACTTCGGCGCCGTGTCTCGTCAGACCTTCTCTTAAGGATGTTCTTCCAGCCTCTGACTCCTGAGGTTGGTGCGACTGCTGATTTTGGGGGTATTTTTAAAGAGCGTTTTCTCGCTGAAGAAGGTTCTCCGGCTTATTGGGGGGCGTCTGGGGTGAAGCCCAGGAGGCGTTTGTTGCACCGTTCCCGCCGTGGCCTTGCTCGGCGCCTCGGCCGGGCTGCACACCTGGTGCGTGGGCTCTGGGCGGGAGGACAGCCGCGGCTGCCGTCTCCGGGTGGTGTCGTCTCGACGTGGGGTGTGCTCTCGGTGATGGGTTATTGATTACTGATTCAGAAGCATGCACCCGTTTAACCAAAGCCGTTGTAAACTCAAAACAGAACGGTATTTTAAGTCTTTCATCATTTTCCTCACTTAAAAGTCGGGTCTAGTTGTCGTTCATTTCTAGGAACAGGCGTCACTTGGTCTTGGGACCGATACGGAAGAGATAGCAGAGGAGGGACTTGTTCCTGTTGATGTATTTTCGCTGAGCTTTGTGTGTGTGGCTGGGACTGTCCAGGGGCTGGACTGCGGGGCAGCCCGGCTCCCGGAGAACTCGGGGCCCGTTGAAGGACGGGACGTCATGGGTTCCTGAAGCACGATGGACACGTGAGCTGGGAGCGTCAGCGCGTCCATTTCTGCCTGGGACGGTCCAGGACGATGGTCCCGAGGGGGCCCGCCGGGTGCCGAGGACGAGCTCAAGTTCCCGGGGGCGGGGGGTGTGCAGGTGAGGGGGGGGTCAGCGGGGGCGGAGGAGACACCAGAGGCCTGGGGTCTGCAGCGGGGCTAGCGCTCGGCAAGGGGATCAGTGCCGGCTGTGCAGCGGGGTCTGCGGGCCGGGCTGGGGCCAGGAGGACCTCGGACGCCGCTGGCAGGACCTCCTGCTTCCCGAGAGCCGTGCGAGCAGCCTGGACGGCGGGGCCCCGGGCCAGGAGCCTGGCTCTGAGGACACCCAGGGCGAGGCCTGAGTCTGCCCCACCTGTATCCCACTTACTTGGGATACAGTAAGTATCTCCGGGGAGACGGGCCCTCCGTGTGCGAAAGCCCGGGGCGTGGCAGGGAGAGCCCCAGGCCCTGCGCTCGTCCCGCCGCGGGGCCGCGGAGAGAAAACGTGAAGGAAACCGAGTGGGACACGCAGGCCTCTACCTCGGACACCAAGGAAGAGTGAAAACAGGGTAGAAGCAAAGGACACCCTTTCGTCCTACGAAAGTAAAATCACGCTCAGAAACCTCGCAAGTTAACCCGTGGAGAAGCAGCAAAATGGCCGTGTTGGGGCGACAGACCCAGACCTGCCGGCGAGCTCAGCATCTGCGACGGACGCAGGGCTTTGCCCGCGGGACCCGGCCGGCCACCCCGCGTGACAGGGCCACCTGGGGCCATCAGTAATGTGTGTACGGGTTACGAGCAGCACGCTTGCCAGCCCCCTGAACTGCCGGTAAAAGAAAGCCAGGAGTATAAGGGCATTGTGAGCTTCCTCTTGAAAATTAAAAATGCCTTAGGCCGGCATTAAAGCAATAAGAATGCTTGGAATTTAAATGAAGTCTGCAAGAGCCGTGGAAAGACCATGGGACTTGGAGCCTGAAGACCCAGCTTAATGTTTGAGTTTTGCTATTTATTTTATGACTGTTTTGACATTTACTTAAATTCTCTGAGTTTCCATTTCACCTTTAAAATTGGGATAATAAAAACGGCAGCGTGGAAGGATGCCTTCGTGACATGAACGGGAAATGCATATAAAACACTTCGTGTTGTGAGGTGCTGCTTGCTGGCCCCCGTGAGGCCTCGGAGCCGGAAAGAGAACCAGAAAATGATGGAGCGTCTTCTCTGAGTCTGGGTGGTTCAGACTGAGGTGTCGTAGGTAGTGTTACTCTGGGTAAGAGGTACCTCACCAGGCTCAGATTCCTCACCTGAAACCTGCAGAGGTGGGACCAGCTGGTCTCCAGGATGCCCTGCAGACTCTAACACACTAATGTTCTATCACCCATGCGGTATAGACTGTGTACATGCAGCACTGGGCACGTACATGCACCATGCAGGATACAACACATGGCACCATGCACATACATCCATCATGCGTACACACTATGCAGCATACAGCACATGTGCACCATGCATATATATGCACTGTACATGCACCGTGCACACACATACATTATGAACTACGTGGCACATATATGCACGGTGCACATGTATGCACCACGTAGCATATATATAGCACATATATGCACTGTGCGGTATGTAGCACATACGTATATGCACTACGTGGTTATAGCACACAGACACGTGGCACAAAAGTTGCTGGTGGTGTCAGTAGATACTTAATGATGGAACCTGTTTTTCGTGCAATCAGATGGCAACAGCATCAAAAATCACACTTTTAGTCATGACAGAAAGTTACCTTTCTGACTCCATTTTTTTCAGTTAAATGTACGGGAATAATAATAACCCTCACATTTATACCCCTTATTACACGTTAGGTGCTGTTCCGACGGCCCTACATACACGAGCTCCTTTCAGCCCAGCAGCACACCTGGGAGAAGGATGCTCACGGCGCTTCTTGTCGGCAAGGACATTCGTGGGGCCGTGACGTCCCCGGGGGGTGCCTGCTCCGTGGAGCCTGGCGGGGGCAGGAGGCCCGCTGGACACCCAGTGGCAGCTGCTGGTGATCATAAAGTAGCTACTGGTCATAGTAGAGGGAAGGAAAGGTGAAATTAATTTTAATAATACAGTTGATTTATCCCGATGTATTCAAAATATCATTTCAAATGGTCATCGGTCCAGAGAGCGCCTACGGCTCTGATGGCCGAGGCCTCCCAGGACCCTGCAGGGCGGCTGTGCTTCGTCTTGAGGTCCGGGGCCAGCGCGAGCTTCCAGAGCCCCTCCCATTTATCCCCGATGTATTCAAAATATCATTTCAAATGGTCATCGGTCCAGAGAGCGCCTACGGCTCTGATGGCCGAGGCCTCCCAGGACCCTGCAGGGCGGCTGTGCTTCGTCTTGAGGTCCGGGGCCAGCGCGAGCTTCCAGAGCCCCTCCCAGCAGTTGAGGAATCTGAACGGCTAACAGGACGAGGTAGCCGCTCCAGCAGCGAGCTGTGGCCACACACGGCACGTGTGACATCGAGTCCTCCCGGGAAGCTCACCGAGCCCTGGTGTGCTGCGAGGCCACGCCCTCTGCCCTGCACCCACCGAACTCCTGACTCGGAGGAAAGCATTTCTCTTGCATCGCACCATCGCACACAGGTTTTTGGCCCAGCGAGGCGCCGTTGTCGTTTAGGGAACATTTTACACCGTCCTGTGCCCAGACCCAGCCAAGGGCAGCCATGCAAGTGGCCGTTTCTGAGGACAGCCTGCTTAGACCCCCTTGGTGACCAACTGTCCCCTGTACAGCCCTAGGGGCCTAGATTCAGCCAGTTAAAACCAGTCCCATTAATAACAAAGGTCTGCCTTAGAAACCTGAGGGGCAGCATCCTCAAGTTTTTGTCATCACCTTATTTATTAAGTTTTACGTAGCCTGAGGCATCAGCTCAGGCCCAGCATAGCTCTGGCCAGTAGGCTGGTGTCCTCGGGGCTGAGGCCGTGCTGTGGTCATCAGGGACTCACCCAGGAGGGTACCGCCACAGGACACGCAGGTGCCCTGGGAACCGAGTTCGCGGTGCCAGGTGCCGCAGCTGGGCAGGCGCTAGCCTGGGCGTCAGGTTCACAGGCCCCCATGTGGTCTCCCTCCTGGTCCAGCCGTAATCACCCACTCCAGGCCTGGGGTTCAGAGGGCTGCCTGGAGCGGTCAGTTCCAGATGATTTGCTTGTCCATCACACCAGCTCACCCTGTGCTCGCGCGTGGACGGCGTCTGGGCTGTTGTCGTGGGAGGGGTGAGAGCTGGGCTGTCTCCACCGTCCCTGGTCAGAACTGCCAGGTGCAGACACTGAACCTGAGCGTGGGATTTGCTTCGAAAGGCAGCGCAGGGCGTTCCTTCATTTGTCTTCTGGGGGGAGGGGGGGAGGGAAGACTCTCAGGAGCGGCTTTGAAAACACGTCCATTAACGTCCTCCCTCCCCGTGTGTCTCCAGGTGCTGGGGCTTTTTTCTCCTTTGTTTTATTTTGTTTTGTAAATCAGCGTGTCCCAGTCTGTAATCATAACTTTGCAGTTTTGCCCAGTTATTTCTTATTCTCATGCAGACCTTCCGTGAGAAAGGGTTGGATGCAAGAGGAGCATTTTGAGGTGCATTTTGACAAAATAAGTTTTTACATAATGTGACCAGAAAGATGCATCCTGTTCAGGGGGGGGGGGTCAGGGAAAAATCATGAATTTTTACAAAAATTTAAAAAAGCTTTACACAACCTGACCCCTTTTGTTGCGATTATTTACCCAGGGAGCGGCCTGGGAGAGACCACTGCCTGTCTGGGAACAGGGCGTTTCGTCACCCCGTGCCCGGGTACCGCGTGCTTCAGGAGAGGGGCAGGAAGGGAGGCTGTCACACACGTTGCAGCGGTGGAGCAGTGGCCCCGGGGGCTCAGGGGCTCGGGGCCAGCTGTCAGGAGTGGCGGGAGGGTCACCGCCCTGACCTGTCCACCCAGCCCAGCCGTCCAGTTTTGCACGAGTCAGGCGTTAGGGGTGCAGTCGTCTGTGTATCAGAAGCGTAGAGCTGATCAGCAGCCTGGTTTCGGGTGGTCCGAGAACACTCCTGGTGGCGTGGGCAGGTGACCCAGACCAGCCAGCCAGCATCTGTGGTGTTTCCACAGTTCACGGCCCACAGAACAGCATCCTGAACCTGCTGGTCCCTGCCTCTGAGGCGTGTTTATCTAGCAGAGCACGTTCCCCTGACTCCATTCTGCACAGCGAGAATTGGGTCTGGACCAGTTCACGGCAGCCACACTCAGGTTACAGCCTAGAGTGAGGTCTGCACGGCCAGGACCTGTGAAGCCAGGGTGAAAACATCCAGTGGCTTTTCTTGGGAGTCGGCCAGGCTGTGGTGTGGCTGGATAGCCATGCCCCACATCCAGTGACCAGCAGGCTTCCCTAAGCCCTTCTCTTTGTTGGTCTTGGGCTCTGAGTTACCCACTCAGAGGCTGGGAAGTAATCAGCCTCGAAGGGGCAGATGTCTCGTTCCATGAGAGCTCATTAACAAACTAAAAACTGCTTTTGAAAACTCCAAAAAACCTTCAAAAGTGTGCCCCCAACTGGAGAGTGCTTCTTTTCCTGTTGTATCCCTTTCCCACAAGCTCTGATAGAAAAAAATAATAGCAACCATCATCAGTTGTGTAAATTTGGTCTATTTCTAATATTCAAACAGCTTAAATTCCCATCTGCCACCAGTGGTGAAAAGCAAGAAGCTGTGACTCACTAACGTTTTTTTTCTTTTTGCAGCTTTCTTTGATTGAGATGAGCCCTCTAGCATTTATGAAATGACAAACATACAGTTTACATCCGTTTTTATTATGCATTCCGATGCAATAGCCACAAAATACAGTTTTCAACTCCTTCTTTTTTTCTCATTGCAAGTTCACCCAAATCCCTAGCATTAAATTCAGCACTTACAGGGTTGGTGTTACAGCGGCCTGGAGATCCTGGCTGGATAGCAAGGTGGACCAGGTGCAACATCGCCTGGAGTGTTTTCTCTCCCTCTTTTTTTTCTGGTTTATCTAAAGCTTTGCTTCAGCCTCTGTAACCTGATTTAACCTTTATTCCTCCCACATGAGGGAAAGGGTACCACAGACTTTTGATATTTTTAGCACATCCAAAGCTCACCTTAGGAATGTTTGGGTCTTTCCCTTCCCACCTGGGGGAGAACAAAAAAAGTGCATCACTAGGCTGCACTTTTTCTCACTCACATTACCCAGAACAGCCAAAAACAGTCCAAGAATCCAGCGGAACCACATCTCTTGGGTTGGACGTGTCATAGCTGAATTTCATAGGTAACTTTTGCCCCTTACAGAGGATAACTCAGCAGCTAACCAGACACCAAAGGACTTTCACCGCCACCTCCCCTTTCATCCTTCTTTTTCCAAACAAGCTTTCACCATATTTCGAAGAGTCAGGATTGTTCTAGCAAATCCCACTTGTGACACCAACTGTGTCAGGGTCCCCAAGGCCAACCCCAGGGTTGGTGACTTCCTGAGGACTCGTAGGACTTGGCGTGTAGTCTTACTCACAGATAAGACTTATTCCCAGGAAAGGATGCAATGTAAAATCAGCAAGGGAAGAGGTTCATGGGGGCCAAATCCAGAGAAACGAGGTGCAGTTTCCAAGGGTCTCTCCCAGTGAAGTCCCACAGGACATTCAGCTCCTCCAGCAGCGAGTTTGGACAAGGCATGAAGTACTGTCTATCAGAGATGATCGCATAGGGTCCAGGTGGGGGTTGGATGCCCAGTGCCTGCGTGATGACCACGGTCACTAAAATTCCAGACTCCCAGAAGGAAAAGCAGGTGTTCTGCACATCCCACATTGTTTATGCTAAGGGCTCAGGCACAGTGAGCCATTCTTATCATCGAGGGGATGTTTACATCAGTTTATAGGGTGGGAACTGTTCACCAGTCAAGTTCTCAGACATCCGCAAAGGTCAGCTTTGCAGGAAGGCCTTTCTGAAGAGAGCAGCCTCGGGCCTGCTGTATTCTCTCTTCTCTGCACAGTGTGTAATCAACAGAAAAATGTTTAAGGAGACATTTGCAATTGTGGGGGGTTTTTGTGTGTATTTGAAAAAAAACAATCCAATGATACACTTTGAAATCCAATGTGTATTTTCACTCATGGGACGTCTGAGTTAGGACCAGACAGGTTCCAAAGCGCACAGCCCCTGTGTGGCAGTGGCCCCTGTCCTGGACGGGGCAGCTGTAGAGGGTGTGCTTGCCGGCTGGGCTCTTCACCCCATGTACAAGGAGGGCCACTTACATAAGGTTACATGGAAGAACCAGTAATACATTCTGAGTTAGGACATTATCTAGTGAAAAGTTATTCATTGATTATAATTAAAATGGCTAGAAGTTAGTGGAAATACATGAACTTCTCTAAATGTGTTTAAATTTCTCACTTAAATTCCAGGAAGTCAACCTTGGTCTCTGTTTTTTCTGTGGTGAAAACATCGAAATCTCCCTGCAGATGATTAATCCTGAGGTTGCAAATGTAAACAAACACAACTCTTCTTTTACAACTGTGATTTGTTTGGGCATGGATTCCGTTTGGCATTGACCTAATCAGGAAGGTACTACGTGTGACTGCTGATGAGAAAACGTTTTGCTGCTGGTCTGCTGTCTGGGTATTTACCTCACATTCCATATACCGGGTGTGATGAAGTCCAGGGCAGAGTTCTTTCTCTACATCCCCCCCCACCCCATTTCTCATCTTGCACACTTTCTTTGGGGGGGTGTTGATAGAAACTTACATTAGGGAGATTTAGGATTCAGTCCACAAAAGGCACCCTCGCGGCATGACTTCTGGTTGCCGGTTTTCCTTTACCTGACTGACTTCTGAACGGTGTGAGCCCTATTTCAAAGCCGAGGCGTCGGCTCTGCTGCCCCTGCCCTCACAAGCCGTCCTCCTCCTCCTCCCCCCGCAGGCTGCACCCACTCCCCCCTCGGGGTCTGAAGCAGGTCTCTCTGTTTTCTGGCCATTGGCCTTCGAGAAAGAGAGTTTCTAGAATGTCCTTGAAACTGACATTTTGACCTTGAATAACGTGTAGCATTTCAGTGTCTGTCGTTCGAGTTTACATTTTCTGAGTTTTCAATGTTGAACTCAGGAGGAAGCGAGGCTCCGAACGCATGGGGCTGTCACCTCCTTGCTCTGCCTTTCTTCTGCCTCGGCCCCAGAGGAGCTGAAAATGGCAACAGTCAGGTGCATTCGTTTCTGGGCAAGATTCTTCTTCCCAGAAAAGCTACTGGGCAGAACCTCGTGGGCTGCGCGTTTAAGGAGTGGGGGGTCGAGGGGCAGTTCTGGAGCACCGTCTTTGCTGGGAAGCCGACAGCTGGCAGCTTCCGGTTTTCTCCAGGTGTGTCCTCTCTGGCTCTGCTCCTCCCCCTCCAGGTATTGCACAACAGTCGCTTGCACTCGTGATGCTCCGTCTGTAATGTGTGTCTGTGGAAATTCCGTGTTTCAGTCGAGGACAACAGGGTGACCGGAGGAAGTGAGTCTGGTCTGTGGGGGTCAGATAGTGACTGCGCCCCGCACTGCTCTGTAATCTCTGGATGCTCATCTCTTCCGTCCTTAAATTGGCATGAATAACCCCCAGCAGAGACCCTCCCGTTCAGCGTCCCCCCGCCACGTGCTGGTGAGGCTGCTCTGAAGGCTCCCGGGAAGCCCGCGTGGCCCTGGGGACGTGGAGACAGGACAGCTGCCCCCAGACCCAGGCAGCCGCGTCCGCTGCCGCCGCGCGTGGCCTGGGCCCGTGCGGGAGGCGGGGCTCTCGTGGCGAGCGTGGCCGTGACCGCGTCCGTGGGCGGTGCCTGTGCCACGCCCCCCGGTGGGCCTGTGACCGTTCGCTGTGGCCAAATCGATACTGTGTCTCGTCCCCTGAAACTTCCACTCGGCTTTGCCCCAATCATTTAATGCCTCTCTGTGAATAATGCTGGTTTTTTAGCTCTCACACAGCATGTAAGACAATAAATGGCTAGACAGGACTTCCTTTTGCTTTTATTTCTAGGTTAAATGGGTTTTAGAGTCGTCGCACGAGAAGGATGCGTGGTGACAGGGCTGCAACCTCGTGGGCTGTGTTACCGTCCTCAGCAGCAGTAGAACCAGGCTCGTGAGGGGCTTGGAGAAATTCTGGGCTAGCTCTGTGGGTTCCAGACCCATCTTCTGTGCCACCTTGATCAGACCCGGAGAGAGATACAGACAGAATTATAGGTACCATATAGCCAGTAACTGTGATGTGTTGGAAATTTGCCGGGTTGCGTGCAATTTCCTCAACAGTTAACTCTTGTTGGTTAACCCTCAAAACCGAGGAATTGCTGGGAACTGGTGATTCTGCACAGAGGTTTCTGAGCCTCAGCACTTTGGACGTTTGGGACCGGGTCCCCTTCTGCCCTGGGCCATCCTGTGCCCTGCGGGGCATTCAGCAACCCCACCCACCAGGCCCTCCAGTCAGAGATGTCTCGAGACACGTGCCCCTGCTGGGGGGCGCCGAGGGGATCCCCCCCGACTGAGAGCTACTGACCGAGAGGCTGTCCCTGCCCAGGAGGGAAGCCGGGAGATGGTGACGCCTCCAGGAGCGCGAGCTCAGGTAGCCAAGGTGGGGTGCGCGGTGACTCCCTGAAGCTGGCTCGCGGGTTCGTAGACACGCGTGATGTTCGGCCACGTCTGCCCGTGTCCCCAGGACGGGCTGTGATGTCTCGGCGCCCTTTTCCACCATCAGCCTCCCTCAGCCTTTTTCAGTGACGCTGGGAGCCTGGTAAACCCCAAATAAGTACAAGCCCAAAGCGGAACAAGCGGCTGCCTGCCCTGCCCCCGGCCTAACGAGCGTCTCAGGACGCGGCCCGGAGGGCTGGGCGGCAGCGCCACCTGGTGGCCGCGGGGGGCGAGCCGAGCAGCCGCTTTGCCGCAGGGGCCTGGAGGGGAGGGGCCTCAGCGCCAGCCCCGCCCTCCCCGAGGGAGACCCCTCCTCTGGAGCACCACCCTCGCCCCCGGGAGCCTCGCCTCCACCCGGAAGACTTCTGTCTTCGAAACGTGGCAGCGTCGAGCCCTGGGGCTGGCGGCGGCCCCACTTTATAGTCCGAACCCTTCCCCCCCCCGCCCCGACTCTCAGGACGGGGTCCCCAGGCATCCTGCTCGGCCGCTGTGGCTCCGTCCCCACCAGACGTCTGCCCGCCTTTGCTGCAGAGGGTCGGCTCAGCGTGTTAGGGTTTGTCACACAGGACGCGGGACCCCGGGCCCGGAGAACATCTGGAGAGTCTTAGTAATTTTGGAGAAGGGGCCTGGGTCTCGCCTGCCCTGGCCCGTCTGTCCCAACCACCTGCTCTGCCCGTGTCGCGCTCACGGCGCCGGGGGCGGTGTGTCCTCCAGGGACCTGCTGTACTCCAGGGGGCTTGATTCGTGAAAGCGGGTGGTGGCTGCAGCGTGCTGACCCCTGACCTGCAGGTCGGAGGCCGCTTTCGCCTCGTCTCGAGGTCCTGCCTGCCATGGGCTTTGTCGGGGACACCAACGTCCAGTCCTGTCCTCCCCCATCCCCGGCCGCGTCCAGGAAGACCCTGAGTCTCCACTCCCCGCTCTCGTCCCCCAGGCCCTTCCTGTCACCCGGCACCTCCTGCCCGGCGCCCAGGCCCCTCAGAGGAGGCTTTGCCCCTCCCGTGTTCACAGCGCGGGTCCCCTGTCCATCCGCCGACCGCACTGATGTGAGGCTGCCGCCTGCAGAGTCCTGTGTCCGAGTGCCTCCTCAGCCTGGACGGTCGTCCCAGCGAGCCTGGGGCCCGCGGGGTGGCAGCTCTCACGCTGTTCGTGACCCGGTTGCAGGCTCCCGCCCGTCTAGGGACGTTATTCACTTTGATTTGGGACTTGAGTGGAATGTTTCAACCCTGAGTCACACATATCGGGCGTCCTGACCGTCCTGGGGCTGTGGCGCCACCTCTGTGTATCTGGGAAAACAGGCTCCCTGCAGAGGAAAGAAGGAATGTAAGGTGGTGCTGTGTGCTTGGTGCAGGGGGACAAGGGCCTCCGGGTGTGGGTGTCCTGTCATGTCCGACTACTGTCACCTTAGAAGTCGCTTCGTTATTCACTCTTCAAACACCCACTCACCACCACCTGGCGTGGTCCGGGCGCTGGGGTCACAGCAGGGGCAGAGGAGACCATTCTCTGTTGGGGCAGAGCCAGCATCCAAGTGCAGGAGGTGGGAAAATCAGCCTTAGATGGGGTACGTTCCAGAAAGGCACTGTCTGGGTGGTGCTGGAGAGAGAGGCCGGGCGCCGGGCCAGCAGGACAGGGTGACACTAGCGTGGTAGGAGCAGTTGTTAATGTGGATGCCACCTTGCCCTTGTGGCCCCAAAGGTGTCCCCTCACCCCGCAAACCTCACAGCGAAGGCCCAGCACCTGGTCCTCAGGGTCCTGAGGCAAGGCATCCATGCTGATGGGGCCACACTCATAGCAAGGCAGGCTCCGGATCTCTGCAGGGGACAAGGCATCAGCGTGGACCCTCGAGGCTGTGATGCCCAGGCCCCTGGGCTGTACCTGAAGGGCTGGGGGGGTACATGGGTGGGAGCTCGTCATCTTAGGGGAGGGGACAGACAGGACATGAGGGCTCAACCCTGAGGACTTGGTGACAGAAAAGTTCAGGCAGGAAGCCGGTGTTGGGGGGAATCCCTCGTCCTGTTCTTACCCAATTGCCGAGAGCCCAGGGCTCCCCTGCAGCCTCTCCCAGCTCACGGGCAGGTGGGCAGCCCCGGCCGTGGGCCAGGCCCCCTCAGGCAGGAGCCACGTGGAGAGGCATGAACTGGGCTGGGTGGAGCCCAAGGTCCCGGGTAGCACTGACCAGCTGGGTCGGGGGGAGGCGGACTGGCCTGATGCTCTGGCCGCTTGCAGCCCAGCAAGCCCTGCCTCAAGGGGGGAGAAGCGGCCGAGGGCCTGGGGGACACAGACCTCGGATGTGAGGCCGCCACGCGGTGCGCTAAGTCTGAGCTACGGGCGCAATTTCACTTCTTGGGGTTTCAGCTTTGCCACCGGGTAAAAGTCCAGGGCTTTCAGTGTCATCGAGTTCGTGTGACAGCACCTTGTTAACTGTAAGTGGCGCCTGTGTCTATCACGATGACAGAAGTCAGAAGGAACCAAGTGCTGCTGGAGCAACATCAGCCAGGTCGTTGCTGGGGGGTGGCCCGAGCCTGGGGGCCTACTGCGAGGAGGGGTCTCCACAGCGCTCGGGAAGAGGCTTCCCTAACTCCCCAAGACCCTCCCGATGGGCTGGGCGTGCAGGACTGGGTCCTCTGTAACCTCCTCTCTCAGCAGAAGTCAGACACACACAGGAGAGTGGAGTTTTAGAGATAAACACACACGAGGCACCAGCAGAGATAAGGGGACAGAAGTAGCGGGAACGACTTGCCAGGATCGCGGGATGGCGGGCGCTGCTGGCAGCTCTGGGGTCATCCTGCTCGTCGGCCTGCGTTGGGAGCGGTGCCGTCTCGGGCCCGTATTATCTGAGGATGCCAAGACATTTCAGCCCTGCGGCTGCAGCAGATCCCACCCTTTCTGCTTCTGAGAAGATGGCCTCTCGACAGGAGACCGTGGACAAGCCAGGAGGCACCCGGGACATCTTGAAGCCCAGGGTGCCATCACCTCCACGCCACACGGTGACACTCACGGTGTCCGTGCTGGCTTGTGTGGCTGGACGTGAAGGGCGTGGTTGGCCCTGCATTACGTGGAGAGGTGCTCAGGCAGTGCTCTGGCCCAAACTGGGGTTATTTGGACGTAAAATGCAGATCTGGAGTGGGTGGGTGAGCCAGATGCAGGATCTGGAATGGCTGTGACCTCCGCAGAGATGCCGTCATGGCCAAACTTACGACGTGTTCGCCTAAGAGACCCAGTGCGCGTGGTGGGAAGGGGCTGCTGCTCCTTGGCCCCCGCTCCGGTGGGTCACTCAGTGGCTGTGAATCAGCCATGTTTCCTTTGGACCTCCGTCTCCTCAACTGTCAAACGAAGGATTTGTACTATTTGCACACGCAATGCCACGTTTCCTTATATGATTTATTTTTAAAATCGGATTTATCAGAAGCCCATCCCTCGTCTTTTCCTGCCTCCTCAGGTTGTGAGAGAACTGCCAGAACCTGAAACGGGCTGCAGGGCACTGTTTCCCTTTGTCTTGGCCTCAGCGGAGTACAGGTTCCCAGTTGGACTGTGCATCTGGAGGGCACACCCCAACCTGTGCCTCATGTGGCCCCTGGGATGCCACACTCAGGTCTCTGCAAATGGGCTCTTAGTCAGTGAAACCATCAGTCACTTTCTGTCACACTGTAGTTCTTTAAAAATGAAAACAAAAAACGAGAGGAGTGAAGGCAGGGGCTCCCGACCGTACCATCCTGGCTGGAAGGTGAAGTTCTGTGCTTCCAGCCTAACCCTGCAGGACGAGCTGTCAGGGAGGCTCTTAGGCGTTTGCTTTGAGAGGAGCTGGAGAAGGGGCAGCGACCAGCTGTGCCAGGCCTGGTGCAGAGGCCGGCTGCTGACAGCTGGGAGGTGGCAGCCCGTGGAGGACCATGCGGGCAGCAATGAGAATCCGGTGGATCCTTTTGAGCAAAGTGATGAAATCCACAGGGAAGCCCATGGTCTGGAAGATATGAGATTCTGGACCCAGGAGCCTGGGGCGCAGCAACAGAACCACAGCATCTTCACCGCAAGGGACCAGGAGCCTGCGATGCAGCAGCCGAACCCCAGCATCTTCAGTGTCATGGAGCCCAGAGATGAATCACTCAAATGTGCTGGCTTTGGGGGTCAGGGAACCAAGAACCAGAAGTTCAGTGATTCGCCCGGCATCAGGTCACTCGTGGTGCCAGTTCTGCATTAAATTCGAGTCTCCCTCCACCTGTGCTCACTGTGACACGTTGCACTTCTTTGCTCATAGGCTCGTCTGGTCCACCCGGTGGCCCTGTCCTTCTCTCATTTAAGTTTGTCTCTCCTGGAACTGCTTATCCAGTAAATAGTCTTGGGGCATCTGCGTCCAGCGCTTGTTCACGGCGCTGGGGAAGGAGCCTTAGACCCACAGGCCCTTGCTGTCAGGGAGCTTACATCCTGTGGGCTCAACACAAGACAAATAACAGACGGATAATGTAATGTGGTGGGGGTGCCCCATGCTAAGAAGGGAAATGCATCCTGGTAGGGAGAAAATGGGGAGACAGAGAGGATGGCAGGAAAGGATGTCCTTGAAGGCCCCCCGAGAAGGTGACATTCAGCAGAAAGAAGCGTGAAGTGAGGCCGGCTCTGCAGACCCTGGGTTCTCCAGGAGGGCTCATGCCAGGGGGAGGACTGAGGGCTGGGGAGACAGATGCAGGGGTCCATGCCGGTCACGTGCAGCCCCGGCTTCATGGTGAGGGCCGGTGGGGGGACCCCTGAGGGTCTCCAGCAGAGACGCATCTCGACCTGAGCTGCACTTGAAAACCACCCCAGAGATGGGGTGATGCTGGGGGCAGGAGGCCCCTGGAGGCTCTTCCGTCATCTGGGGGCGGTGACCGCGGGCCGTTTGGGGTGTATCCCTGAAGAGGGCAGGAAGTACCAGGCCAGCGATATTTTGGAGATGGAGTGAGAGGATCTGCTGATCGACAGAGGAAAACATGAGTCCACGCCAGGCCCGAGCAATTGAAAGCAGTTATTGGCAGGAAAAGGAGATCGCGTCTGGGGTGAGAACCGAAAGTTCAGTTCTGGACGATGCTCGTTTGGGTGGCCTGTTAGGCGTCCAAGCACGAATATCAGGCAGATCCCTGGATGTGAGCCTGGGACTCAGGCGGAGGCCAGGCTGGAGATGGACTCTGCAGTTGCCGCATGCAGACGGCGTGAGGGGGTCGGAGGAGAGCCGGGGGAGGAAGTTTGGGCAGAGAAGGGAGAGGTCTGGACCGTGAGCCCCGGGCTGCGGCTCAGAGGATGGAGAAACTGGAGATGGACCCTGCAGTTGCCGCATGCAGACGGTGTGAGGGGGTCGGAGGAGAGCCGGGGAGGAAGTTTGGGCAGAGAAGGGAGAGGTCTGGACCGTGAGCCCCGGGCTGCGGCTCAGAGGATGGAGAAAACCCAGCACAGGAGGCCGAGGGAGCAGACACGGAGTCTGCACCTGCCCTGCAGGACAAGGTACGCACGTGCGAGTGCACAAAGCACAGGCACACACACGTGCGCGCGCACACACACTCGCGGGTCTTCCAGCTCTGCATCTGTCATTGGAGTCGCGCTTTCAGCTTCCTTCTTTCCAGTGGGAAGGGTCTCCTCCCTGACTCCCCGCCCCCTCCCCGGTGACAAATCCTGTGTCCGGAACCATCTTTCAGGTCACTTCAGGGACACGGAGAGATGGTCAGCTGTCAGTCACGGGCACAGTTGACCTAAAGGGGAAGAAGCAGGAGCCGCCGGCCGGCAGGATCTGGACGCTGTGCTCTCCAAGGGCCTTGGTCACCGGGAGTAGCAATGTGGTCTCCTCGGGACCCGGGCCACCTGGCCTCCCACGTGGGTGAGAGCAGTGTGGATTTTCTGCCAACAGGAAGAGAGGAGCCCCAGGAGATGTTTATCTGGGCACAGCAGCATTTAATGACAGTTTCACAAGGCACCAAAAATAAGGGAGATGGACAAGTCATTGCAGTACGTTCCCCACTGGTATCTCCAGAGGACCACGGGGCTCCCAAGGCGTTCCGTACCCACCGCCCTGCCCTGCCCGCGGCCGCTGCAGCCGCCTCGGGACTTGACATGCAGCCATGGCCAAAGGAAATGCGTTCGGAGCAGGAGAGCTGGTCCACGACAGAGATGGTGCTGGGTTGGGTGTTCAATCTCACGCTCAGCTGAAGATGCAGCTTCTTGATGCCGTGCTACCAAGAGCAGGGAAATACAATACGGCCAATTTTGTTTTATTTGCCTAATAAGAAAGCCCTCAGTGGGGATGCTATTTACAGTGGGGCCCTTTCTGGAGGAAAATATTCAATACCATTTCCCCCCCAACCTTTGCATTCTACAAGTAATACATAAAACTGATACTATTTATTGAGTACTCATGTAATTCTCACAACACTCTTTTCGGATAGGAGCATTTTCTCTGTTACATAGTTGAGAAAACATGTCTGGAGAGAAATATAACACAGTTGGTAAATTGCAGAGCAAGAAGTGAATCTAAACTCGATCTGTACATGTGAGCATTACTCTATGTAAATGTTTCTTGTAGAAAAATTAAGAGATTAGGTTAAGGCAGAGGGAAAATGTATTTACATCTTCTGCCCAGAGAGAATCACTGTTATTTGTATTCTTACTTTATTCGTGTTTGCTATATCCATAGATTATGTAAATAGGAGAAGAATGTGCATGCTGCTTTGTAGTTTTTTGCTTAACATTGTACACTAAATATTTTTCTATGTCTCTTTTTTCTAATACATTATTTATAATATTCCATTGTGCCTAAAGCATAATTCAACTAATATGTGGGATTTCTACCTTGTTTCTGATACTTTGCTGTTTAAAAAAAACACCACAAGCAATATATTTGTATGTGCCTCTTCACACACTACCTATGTCCTTAGGATAAACTGGTAGGTAGGTCGGTCAGCAGGCAGTGCATATCTATTTTAAAGGGTAAGCACACCTTTAGTACTTCTGATATTTATTGCATTCATGAAGTTTGTCCCAGTCTGTACTAATTATTTTCAATAATCCAGCAGGTGTTTGCTGAGTGACAGGGCTGTGCTGGGAGCTGTCCAAGGTGCTAGTGCCCTTATGTGTGCATCGTATTCTTATGTTCTTTAAAAAGTTTTCATTTTAAACTGTCTCAAAATTATAGAAAATTTGAAAGAAGAAATTTACCTCAGGATTCTGGAATTGTTATGGTTACAAATATTTATTTTTCTAAATATTTCTGTTTATTCCGCTACAGAGAAGAGCAGATTCTTACTGAAACTATAAAAATAACTAAATTGTCATGAAAACCGATGGGGCTCAGTAAAGAAGCTTTGCACGTGTTTGATCATGGTGATGGGCAAGGCGGATCGGTGTGTTTTACGCTTTCTCCAGAATTGTCATATATGCCACCAGCACAGTGCACGTAACACTTTCTAGGAAGGCAGAGCGTACGTTGTGTTCTTACCACACACCTGCACACACAATGACAACAATCATAACAGTAATAATGATGATGATGAAGGGGCGGAGGGCGTGCTGGGAGGAGGAGGAGGGGTTTGTCTGTGGCCTCGGTGGTGGCGATGGTGTCACGGGTTGTATACTTTCCCCAGACTCATCGAGTCGTGCACGTTAACCATGTACAGCTTTTCACATGTCAATCATACCTCCATAACGTGGTTTAAAGAGAAAAAGGAGGGCATCAGATAAAATTAAATGACCTCGTTGGTGCTGTCAGCTTTAGTGCAGCCCGACCCGGGCCAGCGGGATGCTTTCGGAAGCTGCCCACCCGTGATGTGAGGCCTCGGGAGTCCTGACCCGTCCCGGGTGCCCTGCAGTCCGAGCTCGCGGGTCTGCTCGGTCCTGGGGCTCCTGCCGTGGCCCCCACGCCTCTCAGGCCCTTCTTCCCGGGGACATCCACTCAGGGCAGCGGCTGTGACTGTGAGGGCATTGAGGCCGATGGAGGCCTCAGATTGGGGAGCGCGGAGCCGCCCCGGAAGTGGGAGGGCCCCGGGCATCGCGGGCAGTACCCTCACTGACAGTCAGACCCCCTGCCACCTTCAGCGTCCCGCACCTCACCCCACCGCCAGCGACTTCTCGGGAGGCTCCGGGCCGGCCTCTGTGAGTGCGCTCTGTCCACCCTCAAGCTGCACCAGGGCTGCAGTCATGCCAGCCTGTTCCGCTGCCTGGGAGGCCGGCCCCTGAGCCCTGACAGCTCGATGGCTCTCAAATAGGCCACATTGCTTTCCACCCCCGGCCTTTCACAGGTGATTGAATTGGCTGCTGGTGCTTGGCCACTGGCACACACCACAGGTGTTGGCGGAAACGACAGGACAGCAAACACCTGGAGAGCCTCATGCTCTAAGCCCAGGATCTGACCCCAGTGCCTTAGTGCGTCCTGACTGCTATAACAGCACCAAGTCTGGGGGCTTAAACAACAGACATCTACTTCCTACACTTGTGGGGGTGGGGAGTCCAAGGTCAGGGCCCTGGAAGATTCAGTGTGGTGAGGACCCCCCCCCCGCCACCGGTTCACAGACGGCGTCTTCTCACTGTGTCCTCACGTGGGGGAAGGGCTGGGGTCTCTGTTATGAGGGCACTGATCCCAGCATGGGGGCCCCACCCTCATGACCTCTCACCTCCCAAAGGCCCCGCCTCCTAATGCCATCACTTTGGGGGTTAGGATTTCAGTGTGTGAGTTTTGCGGGGGAAGACAAACACTCAGTCTACAGCAGTGGGAAGAAAATACCCCAGAGCATCCTCAGAGGGCAGGGGATATTGGGTGGTTTCCACATAATCCAGTTTAACGATACAACATGTGGAAATGAATATTTCAGGAAGCAATATAATAATAAAGAAAATTGACTCAGAAGTGAGGGACGTGTGTTGTCTTGTTAAAAAACAAAAGCTAGCAGCTGTCAAGTGAGGGCCTTCTCGAGGCCTAGCTCTCTGGACCAACCGCACGGAAAATCAAGAGTGGCATGTCACCAGCAAATGCGTCCACCAGCTTGGAATGACCAGTCTCCTCCTACATAAAAGCTCCTTTTGCTTATTAATTTTACCATAGCTTTTGTGTGTATACAGAATTTCCATGTAGTGAGATGAAAGTGTTATTTAAAGCTTTTAATGTGAGCTTTCAGATCTAATCACCCTTAACATAGTGTATGCAGGGATTGATTTTATCATCTTAACCAGAATTTTACAGAAAGAAACTTTAAACAGTAAAGCCTGTGGTTGATGACCCAGGACCTATTGTCTCTCTCTTTCTTTCTTTCTCTGAATTTTGATTTATTTAAAATTGTCTAGGTAACCAAAGGTTTCCCAGTTATTAACTAATTTAATATTATTTTTAAGATCTTGATGTCATTTAAGGACCTTGGGAGTTACAGTAAATGTTGCTTCGGAGAACAACACCATCACCGTTGACTTGCAGATTTTGTCAGATATGATATTTAACACCAAGTGTAAAACCAAGTTCAAATGGTTTGCAACGTTGCCTCAAGTTTGTAAGAGGCCACCTTCTTTTCCCCTGAAGATCACTTATTAAAATTCAGTTTAGTTGACACAGATGTGTACATTTTAATAACCTTAAGCATTAGTCAGAAGCAAGGACAGGGATCTATAAAACTGTACAGAAACATTTAGGTAGTTCACTCTTTCCTTGAGAAAACAAACGCAAGGCTAGTATAAAAGAGCGTCACATCATGACAAATCCAGGGAGGCAGACAGCTGGTCTAAAACCCGAAACTTCAGAGCAGCCTGATGTGTTCAGGGATTCACCTTAATTTGAAGTGTCATGTGACCGGCGTCTAGCTATGTCTCCATTTTTAAGCCAACGAATAAAAATTGAATTGGTGAAGTTTGCTCGGGTGCATATGCCACATGCATTCTTGCAACCTCCTTCCATGTGTCTTCTGTGGAATCACGCGGTAAGACGGCCTTTGCCCGCCTTGTCCTCTTAGGTCGTGCCCTGGAGATCATCCACGTTCCCACACACGGCAGAGCTGTGTCATAACCCAATGTCTTATTCAAATCCTAATTCAAACCCTTCTAATTCAAGAGCAGTTATTTCTTTTTTAAAAAAATTTTTTACACAATTTCTAAACTGTAAATTTCCATTTACAGTTATTACAGAATATTGTCTATATTCCCTGTGTTGTATGATACATCCTTGGGCCTGTCTTACACCCAGTAGTTTATGCCTTTCTCTCCTCCACCCCTCTACTGCCCCTCCCCCCACTGGTAACCACTCATTTGTTCTCTACATCTGTGAGTCTGCTTCTTTTTTGTTATATTCAGTGTTTTGTTGTATTTTTTAGCTCCCACATATAAGTGATATCAGACAGTCTTTCTCTGTCTGTCTTATTTCACTTAGCATAATGCCCAACGGCAGTCATTTCTAATGTACTTGACAGTATCTCAAAGTTCGGATGCTTATCTGGAACCTCAGCTGAGTCCTTGGGAAGTACATTTGGGTGCTGACTGTGGACGGGGCCTGTCAGGGACACAGGACCGCGGCTCAGAAGGTCAGCGCCCATACTGGGGCCTCGGTGGGTCCTGTGCGGGCACCACTGCCTGCAGGACCCCTCCCCGGGCCCCCTCCCCGCTCCCTCCCTGGGGGAAGCCCCCTCTGCTACCCTCGCTTCTGGGGCAGCTCCGGCCCCAGCCCCCTGGGGCTGGACCTCGGTCCCTGGGACCCAGCTCGGGGGGAGGGGCGCCTCCCGCCTGTGTCCCTCTCGGGGGACCCGTCCTTTCCACGGGGGACTGAGCCTTCCCCTGCCGAGAAGCCTTCTGAGCTCAGAGGGGCCGGATCCAGGTCTGGCTGCCTCCCAGCTGGTCCTGTTGGCTGAGCATGGAGAGGGGCCGTCCTGAGCTCTGACGCGCCCCTGCTGGGTCTCCTCGCCTGCTGCCCTCGGACATGGGAGAGGACCCTCTTCTTAGCATCTCCTGAGACAGGAGGACGACAGATGTTCATTTGCAACAATCGCAGAGGACTTCCTAGGAGAGGAGGTCAGGTGTGCGATTTGACAGGAATGTTCTAAGCCTTGATTTCAGGCTTAAAAACTAATCCAGGGGCTTCCCTGGTGGCGCAGTGGTTGCGCGTCCGCCTGCCGATGCAGGGGAACCGGGTTCGCGCCCCGGTCTGGGAGGATCCCATATGCCCCTAATGAAGCTGCTCCTTCAAGTTATTGCCAGTTAGTCTGACATTTTTACTTTTGAACTCATGCATCCGTTGGGTTATTTTGAGGAGTTGCGACAAAATGGGTATTTTCATTCATACCTAGTAGATTCTGTAAAAACTGTAAAACTGTGAAGCCTGTGAAACTGTCTCTATTCATTATAGAGTCTTAGAACATTTCCCTTTTTGTAGATGTTTATTAAGAGATGGTTGAGTCTCGGTGATGCAGGCGAGGTTGTCTGGAATGGAGAGAGGGGCTGGGTTCTCACTTGGTCACAACTCACGTGGTCCCTTTGGTAAGGCATTTCGAAGATGTATTATATTTTTTTTCCTAAAGTCAAAAGAGCGTTTGCAAACCAGCTTAACTTTTCATATGTTTTACAGAAATAGGTTTCTTTAAGCATTCCAAGATAAAATGATGCTTATCCTGAATACTAACAGTTGAAAGTGTAAGACATCTTCTTACAAAAATAACTTTGCAACCCGTCCTTCACCAGTGAATGGGCCGGTCATTTATGAATCAGTGATCCTTGTAGCAGTGCCATTAATGGAAGATCCCAGTGGAGGGTTTGAGCCACTGACTCTTCCTTCTCACTCCTCAGGCTCTGAAGTGGTGTCAGGGGATGTGACCATCGTCATTAAGAAGAATTTTAAATATAGGGGGTGGTGATGTCTGTTCTCACGTCTGGATGGGCTCCAAGTTATTACAGTCCTTCAAAAGCAGTCACAGTGACTCCACAAAGGATCATAATGGCAACTAGAATCTCTTCTAATGGGATTATAATGTTAAAATAATAAAAACATTAAGCAAATGGAGATTAGAGCATTAAATACACTGATAATTGGGAGAACAGATGCTAAGACCAATGAGAACCCAGCTTACATCTGCCCCACAAGGAGAGAAGTCGAGGATTTGAACTGAACAGAGGAGCAAATATAACGTTCTGTGATTTTATTACTTTCCTAAAAATGTGCTATCTCTCAGGTGATCCAGTGGCATTTTTCTCAGTCCCAAATACCCGACTCGTGCCTGGGAGCAAGAGGTCTCGTGTTGTAGGGAAAACCCTTACCATCTAGAAGGAAGTGCCCATCAGGACAGTGTTACTCCTGGTCGTCAGGTGAAGTGTAATCCTACTTTCAAGTGAGGTAATAGCTTCTGGGGTCCAACAGAAGTGAGGTATTGCTGTGTTTCCCTTGAAATTTAAAATTTTCCTGCCAGGCCCTGGTACCCCTTCGTGTATCTTGTCTGGAGAGATGTCTGTTCAAGTCCATTGCCAATTTTTGAATTACTTTATTTTTGTTGACTTCTGGGAGTTCTTTATGTATTATAGATATTAATCTCTTCCAAGATGTATGAGTTGAGGATATTTTCTCCCATTCTGTGGGTTGCCTTTTCATGAATTTTAATATTAAATAGAAATACAGTAAGTCTTGATATTCCACGTTTCTTCTCTGTGTCTTGCTCTATTCAGAAAATTAGACACAGTGTTCCTACTTCAGAGAGTCATCTCCAGGCAACACTTGTCCTTTTGTGCCACTTGGAAGGCAGCTGCCCCCTGTCCACTTGCCTGGTTTTTATCTGACCTCTTCTGTGCAGCACAGTCCATACAGTGAGTGGTTAAGGACGGACTCCAGCGGCCTGAGTCAGTTCCCAGCTCTGATGCCTTCCAGGGTGGGGAGTGTGGGCATGTTATTTAACCTACCATGCCTCAGTCTTCTCATCTGCAGAGCGGGCGTAAAAATGGTACCTACCTCATAGGGTGAGTATACATTAAATTAATGTATTTAACGTGTGGAAGACCCTTAGAGCCCTGCTTGGCATGCAGTAGGCACTCAATACGTGCTGCTCTCTTACTGTGAGTTTTTTTCTATCCAACTGGACTGGAGTGTTGATGTCTTTTGTCTCTTTTCTTATCCATTTCTTTTTACTTTGGGTAAGTAGAGATATTCAGCAGTTGAGCAAGGATGTGAATGACTGCTGTGTGCCCTGTACACAAGGGGATGTTTTCAGGAAAGAACTTAAAATGAATTTTTATGAAGTGATAGAAATCATTTCTTTATGGGGGAAAATACAACGCAGTAAAGAAGGCCAGCTGTGCTGCTG
>NC_041233.1:109731552-109741217 GCF_002837175.3 Physeter macrocephalus
GCCCCAGCCCCCTGGGGCTGGACCTCGGTCCCTGGGACCCAGCTCGGGGGGAGGGGCGCCTCCCGCCTGTGTCCCTCTCGGGGGACCCGTCCTTTCCACGGGGGACTGAGCCTTCCCCTGCCGAGAAGCCTTCTGAGCTCAGAGGGGCCGGATCCAGGTCTGGCTGCCTCCCAGCTGGTCCTGTTGGCTGAGCATGGAGAGGGGCCGTCCTGAGCTCTGACGCGCCCCTGCTGGGTCTCCTCGCCTGCTGCCCTCGGACATGGGAGAGGACCCTCTTCTTAGCATCTCCTGAGACAGGAGGATGACAGATGTTCATTTGCGACAATCGCAGAGGACTTCCTAGGAGAGGAGGTCAGGTGTGCGATTTGACAGGAATGTTCCAAGCCTTGATTTCAGGCTTAAAAACTAATCCAGTCATACGTGTTTACTTCAGTGCATTTTCCATGACATATATCAGACCCCAGAGCACGTTGACATTGATAACATAAGTAAAGCCCTCTAAGCAAATACAGAATTTCACTGCGTAAACAATTTGCAATGCTCTTTTAAGCTAGAATGCAAGTTTAAAAATTTTAACCTACATTAAGCTTGTTTAATCACGAATGTCACCTTATAATGTAGCAAAATCTCTTATGCCCAAGCTATAGCAAAATCTCTTATCCCCTAATGAAGCTGCTCCTTCAAGTTATTGCCAGTTAGTCTGACATTTTTACTTTTGAACTCATGCATCCGTTGGGTTATTTTGAGGAGTTGCGACAAAATGGGTATTTTCATTCATACCTAGTAGATTCTGTAAAAACTGTAAAACTGTGAAGCCTGTGAAACTGTCTCTATTCATTATAGAGTCTTAGAACATTTCCCTTTTTGTAGATGTTTATTAAGAGATGGTTGAGTCTCGGTGATGCAGGCGAGGTTGTCTGGAATGGAGAGAGGGGCTGGGTTCTCACTTGGTCACAACTCACGTGGTCCCTTTGGTAAGGCATTTCGAAGATGTATTATATTTTTTTTCCTAAAGTCAAAAGAGCGTTTGCAAACCAGCTTAACTTTTCATATGTTTTACAGAAATAGGTTTCTTTAAGCATTCCAAGATAAAATGATGCTTATCCTGAATACTAACAGTTGAAAGTGTAAGACATCTTCTTACAAAAATAACTTTGCAACCCGTCCTTCGCCAGTGAATGGGCCGGTCATTTATGAATCAGTGATCCTTGTAGCAGTGCCATTAATGGAAGATCCCAGTGGAGGGTTTGAGCCACTGACTCTTCCTTCTCACTCCTCAGGCTCTGAAGTGGTGTCAGGGGATGTGACCATCGTCATTAAGAAGAATTTTAAATATAGGGGGTGGTGATGTCTGTTCTCACGTCTGGATGGGCTCCAAGTTATTACAGTCCTTCAAAAGCAGTCACAGTGACTCCACAAAGGATCATAATGGCAACTAGAATCTCTTCTAATGGGATTATAATGTTAAAATAATAAAAACATTAAGCAAATGGAGATTAGAGCATTAAATACACTGATAATTGGGAGAACAGATGCTAAGACCAATGAGAACCCAGCTTACATCTGCCCCACAAGGAGAGAAGTCGAGGATTTGAACTGAACAGAGGAGCAAATATAACGTTCTGTGATTTTATTACTTTCCTAAAAATGTGCTATCTCTCAGGTGATCCAGTGGCATTTTTCTCAGTCCCAAATACCCGACTCGTGCCTGGGAGCAAGAGGTCTCGTGTTGTAGGGAAAACCCTTACCATCTAGAAGGAAGTGCCCATCAGGACAGTGTTACTCCTGGTCGTCAGGTGAAGTGTAATCCTACTTTCAAGTGAGGTAATAGCTTCTGGGGTCCAACAGAAGTGAGGTATTGCTGTGTTTCCCTTGAAATTTAAAATTTTCCTGCCAGGCCCTGGTACCCCAGGGTGCCTTGGAGCACAGTTTGGGAACTATGATGTTAATGTTTATTTTCGTTCCCTCCTCGTGATGCATTCAGTGAATGTTTATTATATATGTGCTGTGTTCAGCCTCTGGGCTGAATGCTGACGACACGCAGATGAATTCAACACAGCTTCTCCCTGTAGTTAATGGTACTGGATAAGAGAGTCTGTTTGCAGTAACTGTGCTCCCAGGGATGCACCGGCAAACTCCTAGCAAAGCTTAGGGAGGAGAGGGTACCCACAGCGAGAGGAAACCCTCGGAGGAGGGGATCTGGAAGGATGTGTGGATTTAGGGGATGGAGGGAATAGCACGGGCAGAGGTGATGGGGTCAGTAAATCAGGAGCCTCATACAGGCGGGCGGGGGGAGGGCGGCATTACCTGGGGGGAAGGGGTGTAGAGGAAATAGAGGTGGAATGGTAGGTGTAGAAGATCGGGAGCATCTTGAATTCTACATTAAGGAGTTTGATTCTTTTTAATTGTGGAAATTTACCATTTTCACCATTTTTAACTCTGCATTTCAGGTGCATTAGGTACATTTACAATGTTGTGCAACCATCACCCCTGTCATTTCCAGAACTTGTTCATCATCCCAAACAGAAACTCTGTACCCTCTTCCCCTCCCCCAGCCTGTGGTAACCTCTAATCTACATTCTGTCTCTATGAATTTGCCTATTCTAGATATGTCATATAAGTGAATCATACAACATTTGTCCTTTTGTATCTGACCTTATTTCATTCAACATGATGTTTTCAGGGTTCATCCATGTTGTAGCACCTGTCAGAACTTTATTCCTTTTTATGGCTGAATAATATTCCACAGTATGGAGACACGGTATTTTGTTTATCCATCATCTGTTGATGGACGCTGGGGTTATTTCCACCTTTTGGCTATTGTGAATGCAAAACATGTTGGCACATCAGAGTCTGAGTCCTGCTCTCAGTTCCTTTGGCTTCATACCTAGGAGTGGAATTGCTGGGTCACATGGTAATCCTATGTTTAACTTTTTAAGCCAAATTGTTTTCCACAGAGTCTGCACCATTTCACATTCCCACCAGCAATGTGTGAGGGTTCCAGTTTCTCCACATCACTTGTTACTTTCTGTTCTTTTGATAATAGCCATCCTAATGGGTGTGAAGTGATGGATGTCGTGGTAACTTTGATTTGCTTTTCCTTGATGACTAGTGATGTTGAGCATTTTCTCATGCTCTTCTTGGCCATTCGTGTGTCTTTTCTGGAGAGATGTCTGTTCAAGTCCATTGCCAATTTTTGAATTACTTTATTTTTGTTGACTTCTGGGAGTTCTTTATGTATTATAGATATTAATCTCTTCCAAGATGTATGAGTTGAGGATATTTTCTCCCATTCTGTGGGTTGCCTTTTCATGAATTTTAATATTAAATAGAAATACAGTAAGTCTTGATATTCCACGTTTCTTCTCTGTGTCTTGCTCTATTCAGAAAATTAGACACAGTGTTCCTACTTCAGAGAGTCATCTCCAGGCAACACTTGTCCTTTTGTGCCACTTGGAAGGCAGCTGCCCCCTGTCCACTTGCCTGGTTTTTATCTGACCTCTTCTGTGCAGCACAGTCCATACAGTGAGTGGTTAAGGACGGACTCCAGCGGCCTGAGTCAGTTCCCAGCTCTGATGCCTTCCAGGGTGGGGAGTGTGGGCATGTTATTTAACCTACCATGCCTCAGTCTTCTCATCTGCAGAGCGGGCGTAAAAATGGTACCTACCTCATAGGGTGAGTATACATTAAATTAATGTATTTAACGTGTGGAAGACCCTTAGAGCCCTGCTTGGCATGCAGTAGGCACTCAATACGTGCTGCTCTCTTACTGTGAGTTTTTTTCTATCCAACTGGACTGGAGTGTTGATGTCTTTTGTCTCTTTTCTTATCCAGTTCTTTTTACTTTGGGTAAGTAGAGATATTCAGCAGTTGACCAAGGATGTCAATGACTGCTGTGTGCCCTGTACACAAGGGGATGTTTTCAGGAAAGAACTTAAAATGAATTTTTATGAAGTGATAGAAATCATTTCTTTATGGGGGAAAATACAACGCAGTAAAGAAGGCCAGCTGTGCTGCTGAAGGAAAAGACGGTTAGGAGGGTTAAGAGAATGAGTATTCTTTGCTATAAAGAGAAATCCTCTCAAGAGAAATAAATGCCAGAGGGGCATTTGCAAATCTGAGGATTTCTGAGTCTCAAGACGTCTCGTGTGAGTGCTGATGACCCACTGGCTGCTTCTCACAAGACTCCGCCGGGCACCCGAGACCCTGAGGTTGCCAGGGTCTCTCCTGTCTGCAGTCTCCTGGCTCACAGTGGGTCCCTGTTACCCTGTTACACACAATGGGTCCCCGTTACATGCAGTGGGTCCCCGTTACACACAGTGGGTCCCTGTTACATGCAGTGGGTCCCCATTACACACTGCCTGCTGGTTTGGCATTTGCACCCCCTGCTCTGCCCTCATCCACGGCAGGGCTTTGGAAGGAGGGAGTTGTTTCACATCTCTGATTCCCTCTCAGGCTTTGCACTGGGCACCTCCTTGAGAAAGATTTGTCGAATGAATATATTTGCTTTCATGTCATATTTCTATCTACACCTTCCCTTTAAGACAGTAAGTTCTTTGGGAAATAAGAACTATCGTTCACTTCGAATACGGCCCGGGGCCAGTTGTGATCTGGGTACACAGCACGAGATCAGGGTTTAGATGTAGTCTCCTCAAAAGCGACATCAGTGGACCTTGAAATAGGCCCTGAGAACCGGGGGCTGCCGGAAGGCCCAGGAGTTGGAGCCTCTGGTCCACCGGCACCATCCACATCCCGCCGGCGTCTCTTCACTTCTCCAGGGCTCTGCTTCCTCACTGTCAATGGGGTGACTCTGAGGGTTGGAACGGGTAACAGTGAAACTGCCCTGCCCCATGCCTGGCACACAGGGCATCTTCCTGCTGGCGTTTCACTGCTCCGGGGTTCCTGCGGGAGCCTGTGCCGGACGTGAGGAGCGGCGGGCAGGGGTCCTTCCCACGGGGGTCCCAAAGGCGGCCTTTGAGCATCTACCCCTACCTCTTGTGCAGACTGTAAAGCACTAGGCCACACCTCAGAATAGTTGCCGCCTGTGCGTATTTATCTTCACGTTAAGCTTAAACAGAACATACGCTACACGTCTCAGACACAGTTCCAAATACGTCTTGAGAGGAAAGTAAAAGCAAATATTTGTGAAGTGCTTTGTAGCCTACACAGAGTTTTCAGGTGTCTCTCCCGTGACAGTGACGCCCCAGAGCTGGTCTGACGCCTCCTCCGTGCTTGGCTCGGTGTGGCTGCGTCCAGGTCTCATTCTCATCGGCAGGAGGGGACTTCTGGAATTGGCCCAAGAGCGAAGGACGGAAGCCCGGCCGGAGGACGGAAGGGGCTGTCCACTCCCTTCCTTTGCCCTGTGTGCCCCTCAGGACTTGGTGAGGCAGGGTTTGTCATGGGTGCGGTGGACACACCAGCTTCAGAATCAGGCAGGGCTCTCATCTCTGACCTCCTGCTGTGTAGACAAGTTATTTCACTTCTCAGAACCCGCATTTCCATTGTTAAAGAAACAGGCAATAGCGCTGTCAGGACTGAATAAAATAATGCCTGTGGTTGGCACATAGTCTCAAAAACGGTTACTTCCCTGTTCGTTCACCAGTTGTTGGGCGAGTCAAGATGATTAATGCAGAGAACACTTTGCAAAGAGGAGTCACTGTGTTTCAAAGGAGAGTAGACCAGTGACATTTATCAGGATTTTTAATTAATTTTAGCAAAATGAAAGTCTAATAAAGTCCAGTGTATATCTGAGAACAAGACATCTTACGATGGCAGGCTTTGGTTATTTTTCCTGAAAATCTGCAATCTGTCAGATCTGTCAAGGGGGAAAGTGTTTTCAGAGAACTCTGTTTGGTCATGTGATTCCAGCGCCTCCCCGGGTGTGTGAATGAGGGAGGCGTGCTCATTGCTGCCGGGAACCACACGGGTCGGTCACTGAGTTTATCCCCTTGACCCCTGGCACGAGGTCCCACGTGTTTGAGCATCTGGACCAGACCCTCTTCACGTGCTGTCCTCTCAGAGCTCTTGGTGGAATGCAGAGTGTGCCCGGAAGATGCTTGGGGGGGGACTGTGTCTGGTGGGGACCACGTCTGGTGGGGAGAAGTCTGCCGGAGGCTCTGGGTCGGGACGGCACGGGGCTGAGCACAGCTGAGCCAGACGAGGCGCCGGCCTGTTCAGTCACTCGTCTTCTGGGGTGGATTCCCGAAGGCTAACGGAAATGTGAACGAAGTTTCACTTAGATATTTTAGTACCTCAGTATATGCACTTTCCCCACTGCCATCTAGTCTAAAATGCGGCATCAATGATGGTTTCTTACTTGAAAGGAAAATGACAACTAAAACTCTCTCCCAGGTGCCAAGAGGTAGAGAAAGGTGCGCTTCCAGCAGCGGCAAGCGGCCCCGTGGATGGTCCGATTTGGAGGAGGGACCACGGGCAGCAGAGGGCCTGCGAGCGGTTTACTTCAGTCTGTGCCCACAAGGGGGGAGGTTTAAAATCGTGAGCAGAGGGGCTTCCCTGGTGGCGCAGTGGTTGCGCGTCCGCCTGCCGATGGAGGGGAACCGGGTTCGCGCCCCGGTTTGGGAGGATCTCACATGCCGCGGAGCTGCTGGGCCCGTGAGCCACGGCCGCTGAGCCTGCGCGTCCGGAGCCTGTGCTCCGCAACGGGAGAGGCCACAACAGTGTGAGGCCCGCGTACCACAAAAAAAAAAAAAAAAAAAAAAAAAAAAAATCATGAGCAGGGATTTCCCTGGTGGTCCAGTGGGTGGGACTCCACACTCCCAGTCGGGGGGACCCGGGTTCAATCCCTGGTTGGGGAACTAGATCCCCCATGCATGCAACGAAGACCTGGCGCAGCCTAAATAAGTAGGTAAGTAAGTAAATAAATAAATAAATAAAATCATGAGCAAATTCCTGGAGGAATCAGGTTCAAATTTTTATTTTTTCGTGCTTCCACCCACCGTGTCTTTTTACTCACTTCCTTGGACATTTCCTGCTGTTCCAAGTCCTCGCTGCCTCCTCCCTGCTCTGCTGTGGTGGCAGGTGGCACCTTGTGCTCCCGTGGCGTCACTGATCTCGGGCGGGAGGGCGTCTGTCCACGTGCCCCGACGTATCTCCGGAAGGACTGGGTGGCGTGGCCAGGAGGGTGCTCTCCTCCTGGCGCTGCAGACCCTCAGGAATCTTGCTGGGGGAGCGTCTCCACTTGCTCCCCGCTTGTTCCTGTGCAGCTCAGATCCTACCCTGTGTCCTTTGTCCCCCTGCCACCTCCCCGACCCCTGGCAACCACCAGTCTGTTCTCTGTATCAGTGAGTCCGTTTCTGTTTTGTTTTGTTTGTTTGTTTGTAAACGTGCAGCTGTAAAATAAACAAGTCACAGGAATATGATGAACACGCAGGGGATATGCTCATTAATATGCTAGCAACTTTGTACGGTGGCAGGTGGTGACTGGTCTTATCGTGGTGATCGTTTCATAAGGTGTGAAAACATCAAATCACTGTGTTCTGCACCTGAAACGAACATAACATCGTATGTTAACGATAACTCCATAGAATAAGATTAAAAAAAATTCAACTCATCAATGGCCCCACCAGGAAGAAGAGAAAACCTGCTGCTCGAAAACCCACTGGACACCCCGGCGGTCTCCCTGCCGTCCACTCTCCAACATCTCTCGTTGTGGTTGCCCTGGAAACCCAGCCAGCAAACCACCAGGACGAGCTACCTATGCGTCAGGAGGGTTGGCTGCCTGGTCTTGTAGCTCACGGGAACCTTGCTCTCTTCCCCGTGATGCTACCCTCAGCTCTTCTGCTAGAAGCTGGAAATCAGTCCAAGTGGGCAGCAAGCCTTGCTTCCATTTGCAAACAGTTTCAATGTCAAGAAATCCCAGTTTTACTTCACAGTGGTTCCTGGATGCGATAAGAAAATGATAAGGACGGCCTCTAAAGTTTTCAGCTGCTAATTCCCGAGTCCCCTGGGGTTCTGCGTTGTGTGTGGTCAGCAGCGAACGCAGTACACGCTGAGGAGGCGGTGTGGCTGCACTGAGGCTTGTCGGAAGCACTTGTGTCTCCTTCTCGTCACTCAGGCCCGGGTGCACCTTGACCGCGGTCTCCTCGATCTCCCGTGTCAGCACTTAATCGTAGGGCTTTTACGTGGCGTACATTTTCTCTCCCTAAATACGCTTATCTACTTGGTGCCCTTTGGTATTCAGACCGAGAAGCAGGTACCAAATCACCCTCAAATGCATAATGGAATTTTATAAACACGTGTATTTAAAAGCAATCTAGCTTTTAGTTTCAGGGTCTCTGTGAAGCCTAGAAATATCAGTATTGGCAAACTGAAGCCCTGAAGTCTCTTGGCAAAGTGTAATTTTTCATTCTTTCCTCCGAAGCTTCGGCGAAAGCTCAGCCTGCGATTCTTTTATTACCCGCCTAACTCAGTTTCCTTAGCTGTTCATTTCACACGAAGGACAAGAAATGTGATTTCTGCTTCTTAATTTAAACTTTGGCAGCACAAAGGAATGTCTAGAAATTCCTCGGAAATCTCTCTTCAGCCCTATCCCTTTCTCCCCATCCCCTCCCTCTCTCTCTCCCTCCCTCCCCATCTCTCCTCCCCACCCCCTCGTTACTGTGTTTCACATAAATATTTCTTTATCAAAAATAGACATAGTTTCTTAAAAGGCCTTCTAAGAATAAAAAAAGAAAAAATGGAAAAAAAAAATTAAGAAGCTTTGAAATATGAGAGTAGTATTTTAAAATTTTCTCCTGTATTCTCTCCTCTACCACAAGAATAGAATTATGTGTGTGTGCATATACACACATACACACGTGTGAGCGCGCACACACGCATGTAAGTCCGTCGGACGAGGTCTACAGTATATACGCCGTGTAACCCAACCTCTGCAGAGCCTTTCTTTCAGCCATCCACATGGACTCAGCGCCCAGCCACCACTCCTTTTATTGTGGCTTTTCCAACTTGACTTCTTTATTTTGATCTCTTGGTTGGTTAATTTTATTCTCAAGTGGTTCTTTTCGACACGGGCCATGGGTATTTATTTTCTGATTTTTCTTCCTGGATGAGAATGCCTGGCTTTTGCTCTTATTCTCAAAGGAAAACTTGGCTGAGATTAAATTCCTGGGTCATGCACTTCCTTGCCTTTAGTGCTCACTCCTGGTATACTGTCCCGTTGTCTTCTAGCACAGAATATTACAGTAACCCTCGTACCACGATTTTCCACTTCCTATTTTGGGGGCTGGACTTTATTATGAATTGAACTCCTCTCCCAGGAAGGCACACGAGTGCCACGTTGGCCACACTGTTCACGTTTGGAGAGACCACCATAGCCTTCTTTCCACTTGAGGGATGACTTAGCTGGGTATGATATCCTTGGGTCACATTTACCTGTAAACTTCTGGAGGTGTATCACACCAGGTTAATTTCAGCCTCGACTTTATGCCTGTGTGTTTGAGAAAATATTTATACTTAATTCTTACTTACATAATCAAGATATTTCTTGCTATCTGTTATTTTGTTCAAATTTGTTAGAATATTGTGTCATTATTTCTAAGTGTGGTTTTTTTTTTTTTTTTTTTTTTGTGGTATGCGGGCCTCCCTCTGTTGTGGCCTCTCCCGTCGCGGAGCACAGGCTCCGGACGCGCAGGCTCAGTGGCCATGGC
>NC_041233.1:109741311-109758427 GCF_002837175.3 Physeter macrocephalus
CCTGCATCGGCAGGCGGACGCGCAACCACTGCGCCACCAGGGAAGCCCCTAAGTGTGGTTTTTAATGCTTTCTTCATGTCATAGATACTTCCTCCTAGTGTATCTTTGAAGTTATTTTATTTCCTGTTTGTTTCTACTTCCTTTGATGATGTTAGGTGGGTTTTCTTCCTTAGCCATGCTAGTTATTCTTATCCTGGACTGTCTTTTTCCATCCCGTTATCTTTTTTCTGACTTTTCTGATCTCATTCCCTCTCCTTTGATTTCAGTGTGATTATCTCAAATCTTCTATGTCAAGAATTTTCTTTTAATATGTATCTGCTCTGATAGTTGCTAGTCCCTTCTGACTTCTTGGTTTTGTGATGCTGCTATTTTCATTCTTAACTTAGGTTTTTACCTCTGCGATTTTGGGGGGAGGCAGGAATTGCTTTTACTATTATCTCCTCTCATTTTATTATGATCCAAAGAGGGATATACTGGATATAGCTTTTCTCTACTTCTCAACCCAGAAGCCTGATAACTTGACATTATTTTAACCAGAAGCCTGCTGAGCCATTTTTGAACAAAAACACAATTTCATGTCATTTTTTCCTAACATTTATTATTTTTAGGCCAGCCCTTGACGACAAAGTATTTAAATAATGTTTACAAAATTTTTTCAAGTTTTTCATCTATAAAAATACGTTTATGACATGATACCATTATCGACCAAAGTGCTTCTGTTTATAAAGCACTCTGATACTTAAAATGTTGAGTAAGTGTATTGAAATATCCAAGGTGAGTTATAGAGACAAAAAAAGAAAAAAACAGGCTGCTTTTACGGGTAAAACAGAAATAATATTTTAGAATTCATTGAAGCATGGCTGTTTTGTCTTAGAAGCCGTAGAAGTCGCCAGGGCTCCTGGGTTTGGCAGCAAAAGCAATTTGTTTTTTCTGTATTTCTCCAGAGTATTTACAAATTTAAATGTCCCCACAAAATTTCTGTCACTGTTTCAAAACCAAGAAGCGAGGACAAAGTCTTGTGATTCAGGACTTCCCAGACGCAGATTTGAAGGGCAGGAAGATCACTGCAGATGCTGCTGGTCTCAGCGATGGCTTTGCTTTGGGAAGGGATGGGTGTAAAGATTTGTTTGAACTTAAAAAATGGTAATAAGAATGAGGAAAATCGACCCCACTCTGAAAGGCGTTCATTATCCTGTGCAGTAGGTGTTGCACTTGTCATTTGATCCAGGGACGGTGCCGAGTCCTTCGCAGGGTTTCTCAGCCTCCACCCGCGTGTTGAAGGGGGCTGCTGTTATTACCCCATTTTACAGATGGAGAGTCTGAGTTCAGGGAATCAGATACGGCTGCAGAGTTAACGAAGGGTGAGTCCGGGGTTCCTTCCTCGGCAGTCGGGCCCCAGAGCTCTTTTGTGTGTCACTGCATTTGAGAAGAGACCGTGTTACACAAACGCAATTTTTCCTGCTGGTTTTCAAAGAACATTTTCAGTAGTTCCTCAGGGTCCTGTGACCTCATGCTATACTTAAGGGCAGAGAGGTCCTATTGAAATGGCCACAGTTAACCTGTTTAACTGAACCCACGCTGAGAAAATTATCTACATGAAATGGATGACTTTCTGTTAAGAGAGTCAGGCTTTGAAAGAAGACCAGGTTTGAGTGGGGCAAATATCAGGAAAAATTATTCAGCAGTTACTTATGGAATCACGACCGCCCGTGTGGCCTGGAGGCAGGTGCCTGGAACGCGGACGAGGTCAGTAACAGGGGAGCGTGTCTGATGTGGCTTCCTGGATGCACAGGTGTGGAAGGGCAGTCCTCACGGGCTGGCTGTAAAGTGGGGCCTGAAGCCCGAGTCCAGTTACTAGAGGCGATGTCCCCCAGATTCCTTATTATTTCTAAAGGGACAAGAAAGGACAAACCAGGGTGAGAATGAGAAGTCCTGAACAATAACAGGGAGGGCAGCTGATGGGAAGAGATGGCCCCGGGGGGTTCGTGACAGGTGACGAGGGTGAAGCCGGCCGCGGTGGGGACAGGGTCACACACACCCCTTCCGTCCACAGAGCTGGGACCAGCGGGCCAGGCCACACCTGTCACGTGGGTGTGTTCTGTGCTCCTCTCGGCACATCACCTTTTACGGGGACCTGGATTCCAGCCAGCTGTCTGAGGGGGGATGGACAGAGCTCGGCAACATGGTTGAGCCGAGCAGCCCAGAGCCAGTCCCTCCCCGGCTTCACCCCACGTCGCAAGGGGCCTTGTGAGGATCCCAGGGGATGTCCCAAGGCCAAGGTGGCTGGAGGAAGCACAGCTCTGGGGGGCACTTTCCAAAGGCTGGGTCTCAGGCATCTGTCACCCTCGTGTGATGATGGCCGTCGTGTGTGTGTGTGGCCGCGGCCCAAGGCGTGTCCCCGTCTTATCCCCACCGTGGCCTCATCTTTTGGGGAACGCTTGTGGCTGCTGGTTTTGATAAAAGCGTCTGCAAAATTGTTATCTGTCACATCATGGATCAGCCCAAGGCTCAGTAAATCCTGTTACAGACGTCATAGCCCAGGCTGCTAGAATGAGGACTCTAAAATATCTCTAGTGGATGGAGTGTTTCTTCGGCCAGATAATCTTCTAGCAAATCCATCTCTTTTGGTTTCTATGACTGTGTAAGAAACCGCTTCAAACTTCAGCAGCTGGCAGCAATAGCCGTCGTTTTGTCATTTCCAGTGACTGAGGGTGACTGGCTCAGCTGGGTGGTTCTTCTCTGTGTGTGACCGGGGCTGTGGTCACCTGCCGCTTTGACGGGTGGGGGGGACCCAGACGTCCACCCACAGGGCTGCAGTGACACTGGCCGTCAGCCAGCACGTTATCGAGGGCCGTCGACTGGGTCACCTGCGTCTCCTCCACGTCACCCACGACCCACGAGGCTTGGCTTTGCCACATGGTGGCTGGGTTCTAAGTGGGACCCATTGGGTTAATAGTTACGTAACATTCTAGCAAGAGATGATCCACAGGCCATTTCTCAACTGGCTTTTTGTCATCATGTTTTAGTGAAATTATATTTTTATTTTGGTGTGCTCACCCCTCCCTGACCCCCCAGGTTATGAACTTTACCAATACCAGAAATATATTTACTTCACATCTTTTATACCCATTTTTTATTTTTTGTAGTGCCTGGCACGAAGGAAGTGTCTAATACACATCAGAACAGAATTGACATTTAGGTTGTTTGCAGTTTTTTGGCTTTTACAATGTTAAACCAAAGCATAATTTTAAAATTTCCTCTACTAATTAAAATTTCGCTAGAATTGTTCCTAGAAATGAAAATACTGGCTCAAAGTATATGCAGGTTTTAGACTCTTGCTATGTATCTCCAAGTTAACACTTTCCCCAGGGCCTGTAGGAATGTATATCACCACCGGCAAACACGAGAGAACTCTTCATAGCAGCTTAGCCAGCACTTGGCGATTTAACTTTTGTCTTTTATCTTCATAAATTTGATAAGCTAAAGTGACATTTCATTATTGCTTTAATTTGCATTTGGGGATTATTGTTACGTACGATATAAAGTAGGTGAGGTCTAGCTTGTTACGTACGCGTGCAGCTTTGGCATTGGTGTGGTGGAGTGTTACGCTCATATAGGGTAACTTAGCTTAGAACTGGAAGAGGCTGAGGCAGTGTCCCAGAATCCAGATGTGTGCTGGGGCGCTTTGGGTCTTCGATGATCTGACGGCTCGTACAGAGCTGTCAGGTGGTACCCACGCCATCCTGCCGAACCTCTGGGCCCACCACGGGCTAGAACTGATCTCACTTTCTCGGGAATTGATGAGCATTTCCCAGCAAGTGCAGAAGCTTTCTTTGATGCCCGGCTGCCGCTACACCAGCAGCTCGAGGCCCGTCCTGCAGCTCTCTCTGCCCTGCTTTGTAAGGGCTGCTAGGCACAATCTCGTCCCCGGTTGTCACGCTGTTGAGACACTGCCATCACGTTTTATATCCTCCAGCTGCGTTAAAGCATGGACGTCCCAGAGCGACTGAAATTCGCGGCCACAGTGCAGGCAGGAGGGTCTGGGACACCACCAGGGCATGGGTCCCGATCGCGGTGAGGCTTACACAGCTCTTCCCGCGGGAAGCTGTGCAGAACCAACCATTTGCTATGGGCAAGGTCGGTTCCCTGGTCTGGGCCTGCCCCGGCTGCACAGGCGGGGGCGCGGGGGCAGCCTCGCGGGGGCACGCACCGGGCGCTCGGTACCCCCCGTGCCTCTCGCGGGTCTGTAACCGTTTCACGATCCAGCCCTGAGACGGCCTCACCGGCACACCTGCAGGGAGTTCAGAGCACGCTGGTTGGAAGCGGCTGGCGCCCTAACAAGTCGGCGTCCTTTCTTCTGCTTCCCGAAGGGGCATTTGTGTGCGCTCGTGAGGGCATGGTTGTCGCCCTGCCCGGGGTGGAGTGACCTGCTTCCCTGTGCTTCCTGCTCAGAGGGTCACAGCTTCAGAGAAGGTCCGGAAACCCAGCGCCCCTTCTGTAGGGCAGCCCTTCAGGCGTCTGATGCCCGGACCCTCTCCCGTCTGGCCAGAGCGTCCTCACGTGGTCGGGACTGCAGACCCCACGGCTGTGACAGTCTCTGCGCTTACACTCTTACCACCTGTCCCTCTTGGAATTGGGTGTCCCAGGTAAGATTTTCTGGGAGCGTGCTTCAGATGTCTGACAGCCGGCATGATTAGGACTTAGGTTTTAATGGAGAGCAGTGGAGATCGCAGAGAAGTTGGTCCAAAGCTTATCATGTGATGCTGCGTCTCTGAAAGGCTTGTGCCTTTACACCGTCTGTTTCCCGTGGACATCACGCGTCTCAGGACCTGCTCCATCGTCGGCACTCACGTTCCCGCTTCACTACCTCCTCTGCTGCTGGGATTCCCCGGGGGCATCGGCGGGAGGGCCCGGTGCCACGTCTTGCCTGACCGGATGCCTGTCGCTTTATGGTCACCGATCGATGCAGGGATGGGAGGGTGAAGGGAAAGGACGGCCTTTCCTGCCGCCTTTTCGTAATGATGGATCGTGATCACCTTAGTCACAGATGAGTCCCGAGACCTGATTTCATCTTAGAAGGAAAATGCTTCCTTCACTTGCTGCTGGGCCTGAGGGCCCAGAGCCGTGCGGTCAGGTGGCCCCGGGTGCGGGGCATCCCCGTAAAGGTGCAGGCGCCGGTCGTGTTCTCCACGGGTGTTTTGGGGTTCGCGGCAGCAAGCGCCCTGAGAGCTGGCCAGCTCCACCTCCGCCGTGTGGGGACCAGCAGCGAGGCAACTGATTCGGTCCCGGGGCAAAGTGTCTTTTGTCTCAACTAGAACTGTGACTTTAGCAACAGCGGTTTGGCTTAATTTCGAGCCCAGTAACACGAGAATGTATGTTTCTCCGGTACTATAGCAAAGGCATTTTAAAAGACAAAATGTGCCATTAATGGGGGAGGGTAATACCTATTCTTTGGTGCTTGGATTTTGAAGAAGTGTTATCTCTCCGATGGAAAAAAGCCCTCCATTTGGGAGCTGATGTGTTCTTTTACTGTTACGGATTAGAGGGTCTGTGACTCTGTGCTTTCAGGTTATTAGTTGAAAGTCACAGGACTCTCCGGGTTCGAGTATGTTTTTATGTATTTCCCATTTTTCATCCAGATTGATTAGTGAAGCAGAGTACTGATCTGTCTTGCCTCTGGACATATTTATTTTTGAAATTAGGAAGCATTTAAGAAATTCAGGGTCAAGATTTTGATAAAGAGGTAAATGTCAGCAGTGATCCCTTAGAACAAAAATACCACTTAAAAAGGTCATTTAAAAATTTGGTCGCAGTCAGTTTCTATGAAGACGTTAAACCATTTCAGCTTTCTTTGACACTCACTGATTTTACAACTAGTATCTGTTAATGTGAGAACCGACACCAGTTGCATCGTATGATTTTAACAGGATTATGGTCATATTCTAGTAAGATGTGATTTAGCTTTTGAAGGGAATTAAGTGTGTTCTTGAAATGGGAACAAAGCGAGTGTTTGCATATAAAACCGTATTTTCTTATGGATTCCCTGTAATTTCAGACGGCTGTTCCCGCATAGGCAACAAGTGAGCACGCTAAAGACAGGATTTTAAGCCCTGCGAGGCTGAAGAGCCCGAGTCCTCCCGTGGCCAAGGCTGTCCTGTGTAGCCAGGCGGTGCCTCGACGGGCCGGTGGGCAGCCGTCCACACGCAGAGGCGGGCTGGTGGTGCTTCACGGTCAGCCGCCCTGCCCGGCCCCCCCCAGCCCCGCGGTCAGGGTCAGGCAGCGCCCGGCCAGCCTTCCAGGACTGCCAGGGGTGGGCGCGGGGTCCCCTGGCCCCCTCCTCCCGTGCAAGGACGCTGGTGCTGACGTGGGGGGCCGCCGGCCCCCAGCACCGGTTCTCAACCCGGACAGGGGCCAAGAGGAGCAGGATGTGGCAGAGAGCAGGGCCCGTGGGTGCCCGAGGGCAGGTGCCCGGAGCTCCTGGCCCGTCCCGACGTTTCCTCACTGGCCTCGCCCAGCCAGCCCCCCAGAGACCCTCGGGGTTGCGGGGGGGAAGCCTGTGTCACGTGCCTTCCTTTACGTTTATGGGAGTTTTACGTGCTGTGTGTCGTTGGCACGGTTGGGGGACCCCTGATGGCATGCCCAGCGTCAGGGGACCCTCTTCTTTGTTTTGGTCCAGCGGCTTCCTTTTTAAGATATCCTGTCGCTCAAGCCTCTCTGTTCTTTGTTGAGGGGGGTCTCCTCCTAAGTCTCGGTCCCCAGATTCACGGACGTTGCAGTTCTGTTTTACCTGCTGCCTCTCACCCCTCCCCCCTCCTGCAATAAAATAGACTCACTTCCTGTCAATTAAGCTCCACTCAGAACGAATGTCAAGAGATGCCAGTTCCCATTTTATTAGAAGATTTCGTAGACTTTGGGGAGGTGACCGTGTAACCAACCCCAGTGGCTCTTCTTTTAAGGACGGTTGCTTTGACCTGAGGAACAAACTAGATTGTTTTTGAAGGAGGCGCTATTCGATTGTCATTCAGGGTTATAACACCTGGAAGAGACCTTACTGATGCTCTGACATTTTCTGCGAGGGTGGATGATGAAGTGGAACTTTTTAAAATTCAAGTGAGGATGTCAGCTTTACACGCTGGATATCTTCCAGCTGAAGTGGAAGTGGAGGAGGGGGATGGGGGTATGGTCCTACCCCATGTCGGCAGGAAGCAGAGCCCGTGACCCAGACTTAGCCCAAATGTGCCCTTGTGCTCTGCCAGGCACTTGCCGTTTAAAGAACCAGAGATTCACCCTCCATTCCACCTGCAACCTGGGCCTCGAGTCACTTGTCTGGAAGAGTCTAGTCTTTGCTTCCGTGACCGGGGCACTGTGCAGAGGAAAGCAGAGATTATCATTTTGGAGATTATCATCTAAACCGGAGCAGTAATCAATAGCAAAGACCCATTTATCTTTTCAAAATAGCTTTACGGGAGATCATACTTGACGTCAGGTTTTCAATAGTAAGCCAGGGAGGTGCTTGCGTTTTTGCACCTGAAGAATAAGAGCATGATTTGCTTTTGATAGAGTTTCCAGGTGCTGCTTTAAATTAAAAAGAGTGTTATCCCTTCCTTGCTGTTGCTGTCAATGAGCTAAAGACTTATTCATATTCAACAAACTATTATTTTAAAGACACCCCTTCATCGGTTGGTCACCAGCTGTGTGAGTAGGTGTACAGACACACACAGCATTTGAAGGGTCAGCCGTGGGGCTGTCCTCCGGACCCCGCAGCTCCGGCTCTGCCGAGGGTGATGCAGATGGAGCCTTAGTAGGACTTAAAGAAAGACCGGTGAGAGGATGCGACTTTGCCAGGAGGCACCGCCTCAGGGTGACCGAGGGGCCTCGGACGAATTTCTCCCCAATTTCCGGTCATGATGCTTGTTTTCCTCCTTCAGAAAGTAGTTCCAGAGGGTCTTGGGGACATTTTGCTTTTAAGAGCCCCCAGTTAGACCTCAGCAAAACCTCAGAAATCTAAACAGAAAGCTCGGCGTGTCCTTCCCCTCGGGGGCTGTCGGGCAGGACCCTCGATGAGCCTGGGGTGGGAGAGCTGGGGGACGGGTGTGGAGGGCACGGCTTGGGGTCGGTGTCCTTGGCCGGGGGTCTTCTGGTTCTCTGGGTGTGGATCCGCCTGTAACTCTTCCCGGACGTGTGCGGATGGACATGTGAGCACGTTGTGATCGCGAGGTCAGCTCCTGTGGGGCTTGTGTCCACAAGTGCGGCTTCAGGGGAAGAGGTGACCTCGGGCTGCTCTGCAGGCTCCGCCCACACCGGCCAGCTCTCCGGACGCCGTCCGAGTCCGAGGACGGGTCACCGCTCTGTCCCTCAGGGTGGCCGGGTCCAGTCCAGCGCCCTGTCGGCTGTGTGGTCCCCCCGGGGGAGTTTCGCCTCCATTTCCATCCTCAGGGCCCCTTTGACGGCTCCTGGGCACCTCCGTCTCCCACCAGCTTGCCCCCCTCCCCACTTTCTTCTTAGGGTCCCCCCCACCTCTGGAACTGAGAAAGAAAATGCAGAAAACACTCTTGGAAACCTGTTTTTAAATCTGCTACCATCTTTGCGATAGAAAGTGCCCGAAACAAACGCATCCTGGCCGGTGCTCACGGCGGCTGTTTCTAGGTCTCTGTGGTCCTGTCCGCACAGAGCTTGTGTCTGCGGTGAGGGCTTGCCGTGAAGAGCATTTCTTAAACACCAGCTGTGTCCTGGCCCCCAAGCAGACTATCATAGCGCCTTTTAGCCTCTTGCAAATTGATGAGAAGAAACAGACGAACAGAATAAAGAACAGGGGAAAGAGAGTAGAGGCTGAGTGTGCTGGTTTGTGTAGTTGAGACCAGCACGGTTCCGCGGGCTCGAGGCGGGGAGAGCTCAGTGTGTAATCACTGCAGGTAGTGCTGGCCCTGAGTCTTGAAGGAAGTTTGGAATTAATACCTGAGGGAGGAGCAGGGCTTTCGGAGAAGGCGGAAGCACCAGGAGGGGTCTGAGCGGGTGGGGGTGGGAGGTCCCCTGCAGCCCCATCACCCCTCACGGAGCGGCTCCCAGGTAGGCAGTGCCAGCACGTCCTTGCCTAGAAAACGGACAGGTGGGGCTGTCAGCTTGTCTGGCTGTGTTTCCTGGGGCCTGCAGATGCCGGGGCTGGTGCAGGGCATCCCCGGAGGCCCTGGGAGCAGGCGGTAGGGACCGGGCCGACTCTGCAAGCTGGACGCCTTCTCCTGGGTCCTCTGCACACCGGCAGGTTCACCCGCGTCCAGGCCTCGGTCCGCTTTGGCTAAGGACCGGCGAACCACAGCCTGCATCCGACTGCCCGTTTTTGAAAAGAAAGTGTTACTGGAACACAGCCACGCCCACTGTTCTGTGTTGCTGTGGCCGCTTTCCCACTACCGAGACAGGCGGGACAGAGAATGTTACCCTCAGCGGCTAAAATACGTCCCCTCCGGCCCTTGTAGGAGACGTTCACGACCCCTGCCCTGACTGCCCCTCCATCCTTATCATGCTTTGCTCTGGTCAGGTGAACGCTCCGGTTCAGACTTTCCCGCAGTGACGGCTTTCTTCTTTTGCTGACCTAGGTTGACGGTCAGTGTGTCGGTATCCGAGCTGCAGAGGAAGAAGCATGAGACATTGATCTGATCACAGGGTAGTTTCCTGCGGTTCTGTTTTGCATTAAGTCGGGAAGTCCTCCTGCAAACAAACCACATTTAACATCTTCTCAGTTAGCTCGCCAGCTCTTGGCCGCTCTGTGAGTTGCCTTTGCTGCGGTCAGATCCGGCCAGGCCCCTGCGGAGGTCGACCAGCCGTCCCGGAGAGCAGGGGCTCCCCCCACGCCCCACCCGGCACGTATCGGGCTGTAAGCACACATTCCTCTCGGCAGAAATTAAAGTTAATTCATCCCAAACTGAAGACTCCTTAACTTAGTAACTAGTGATATTTAAACGAGCTTCAGAATTTTCACGTTCCTTGGCTACTTTATTCTAGATCTTATTCTTTCTCAGAAATATTTTGTTAATTCAAAGGAAACCCGTTTCAACTGTTGCTTCAACTCAAACGTCATTGCTGTTTGGGACTTTGACTTCTCGTCTGTTAAAGAATTGTTTGGTGCCTCATTTTGTGCGACTTACTTTCCAAACCCTTGACTCTGACACGTGCAATGAGGAGCAGATGCGGCTGAAGCAGCACTGAAGACAGTCCTGGGCTCAGCAGCTGAGGCGGACACGCTTCCAGGGAGCTGGCCCCGCCCACTCTCACCTCGTCGGGCAGCGGAGAAGGTCAGTCCCATTCACACGTCTTTGGAGACCATCTAAGTGCATGTCACACGCCATCATGATTGCCTTAGTTGCTTGCTACCATATAAGCGTTACTCTTTCATGGCGAATTTGAACAGCTTTTTCATACCTGGGAAATGTGCCATATCACATGTTGCCTTTTCACGCGTGCACACAGGTGGCTCGTACACAACTCTCACACGTCTTGCTGTTTGGAGCTCAGACATCTCCCTCCATCATGGTTTCCCATCTTGAGATAATTGCACCAAGCTGAGAAGTGCCTGGACCAGAGCAGCTCCACTGCGATAATTCCACAAAGTAAGATTTCACCAAGAATCTTATGTAAAAGAGAATTCTGTCTCCCTGTGTCTCGAGTATAACATTCTCCCCTCTGTGGACGGGGACCGAGAAGAGTTTGCTGCCTCATCTGGTGGTGGAAACCATTTCTGGGTTGGAAGGTGAGTCATTGATGCCAGAATTTAGTAATTTTGTGGGACGGTGGCTTCTCCTACTTTGGATTCTACACCTGTTTTACGGACTTTGCTTTGGTGTGATTATATTTATAGAGATGAGTGGAACTGATGTTTTTGTCATATTCTTTCACCGTGAGGTGCTCTACCCTGCTGCTCCTTCCTGGTGAGGGACAGATGCAGGGCTGGCGGCTCTGCCTCCGGCCCCGGGTGAGATACACCGTGACGCCTTGGACGTAGGGCGCAGCCGCTGATTCTCATGGGAGGCAAGACAGAAGGAAAGCAAGGGTACCACCCGCCCCTCCAGGGTAGCCGGGGCTGTGAAGGCAGCCGGGAGAGACAAAGGCCCCGTCCCCTGCAGTGCAAGAGAATTATTTCGTGAGCTATGGTTTGATATTTTAATGGTCATCCAATAAGAGATACACCAGGAGACAGACACATATATTAATATCTGATGGCTACAAAACACTTTCTAGGAAGCAAATGCATAATTTTGAAGTAAGATAAAGCATAAGATTATTGGAGTGTTTGTATAGAGAGTGGAGCCGCTTCTGTTGATTGTCTCACAAGTTGTTTACTTATTTGCTTTTGAAATACAAGGAGGCCATCCTGTTTCTGAAGGATTTTTGAGTTCCAGGGGCGCCGACTTGGCCGTGAGGTAGTGAGGTCCCTCGGGGGCGGCCCGTGCTTATTGACAACCTGACAGGACGCGTGAGCCCGTCGCTGCTGTCCTCAGACCGTCCTGAAGCCCTTGCTGGCTTGAAGACAGATTTCTCTCCTTCCACGAGTGTTTGCTGATTTCTTACTCTAAGTAAAACCCTCTGCTACTCGCCCTAATTAGTAAGAGCTTACACATTACAGCCTAACAGTTCTCAGAAACCTCACATACACGTTATCTCGCTTGATTTTACACTGAATCTAAGACGGGGATGAGGCCTTAAGGATCATGACCATGTAACTTATTAGCTAAGTCAGGGCATGTTTGAGAGGGAAAGCGATGCTGGTAACCGTGTGATCAGAGACTGTACTGATCACACAGGACATTTGGTCACTGATCTTAGGGATCATTGGGTTTAAAGGGCCCAAAACCCGCTCAGCCTGTCTTTAGGAAGATGAGAAGCTGGTTGTCTGGATGTTGGGCCCGTCCTTCCAGAACCCGAGGCCTGAGGACCACACTGCCTTCCAGCTCTGGATTCGCATGTGTGTCTACACTCCAGAAATGAACAGAATCTCTCTGCAGATTTGAAGTTTCTAAAAGGGGGCGTCTGTTTGGCTCAGCACGGGCTGTGGTCCATCCTGCTTCACCCCGTATCACCAGGCTTCTCCCCAAGGCCCGAGAGCAGGCAGAGAGGTTAGTCACTCTCCCACTGGGACAACATGTCATTACACACATTTCCTAGATGAAGAAACTGAAAGGAAGAGATGGCCGGTGACTTGCCCAAAGTTACCTTGTGAGTAGGTGTCAGAGCTCGGGTGGAAAACCAAAGCACTGGCTTGCGCTAGAAGTTTGCTTCTGTAATGGTCATGTGTTTACAGAGCAACCAACACTAATTTCAGTATTAACGTACTCCAGAAATAAATAGTTCCAATGAAGGCAACATCTTAAATATTAAGATGTGGTTACCCTCGACACTAGCAGGCTCCTAATATGGGGTTTTCTAATTTTCCAGCACGTCAAGATCAGAAGCTGCCAGCCATGAAACACAATATGTTTTGGGAAATGTTCACGGAAGCACAGTTGAGATGACCTAGTTCATTTCTTGGTGATGGAAATGCTCTGTGAGACACACAGACGTGATTGGGGTGGCCTGTGGCATTTCTCTTGTTTGGCTTTCAGCAGAGACACCCCGTTATTTGCAGGGGTGGATCCGCCTTGCTGAGTTTCACTAACATCTGTGGACCAGTTATTGGAGTGATTTCCTCTAATTATAGACCAACAAATATGGGCGGGCAGAAACCTGTGTAGGGCATCAGAGGCCTGGAAAACCCATCCATCAATGTGATAAAAAGAGTTAAGGAGTCAAAATAATTTGCTAAATTGATAACCAGCTAAAGACTCGGAAGGGCTTAGGCTCATACGATTTTACTGAGTTTATTTTCCTGCAGAAAAAGTCGGGGAGCCAGTGTGTTCTCACGCAGGAGTCTCTGGTCTGTTCGTCCGTCCGTCTGTAGGTGCCTGGCCGGCGCGGGGTCGGTCAGGGCCACGCACGGCTGCTGGTGTGAGGAGGAGGGTGGGCTCTTTCCTTCTTCTCTCCGTGACGAGGTGTCTGTGCTTCCCATCTTGTCACCACTGCCTCTGGGGAGCGTCCCCTTGCTTGATGTCACTGCCGGTTTTAGAGGAGGGCCCTGAGACCACTGTAGACTGTCCACGTGGAGGAGCTGTGGACACACGGGGGGTGAGTGGTGCAGAGTGTTTGTGGGAATGAGTGGCTGCCGCTGACTGAGAGGTGCAGAGCAGAGTCTGGGCAACACACCGATGCTGCTCCCGGGGGGTGACGGGCGCTCAGGAGGTGCCGCCCGTCCCCCGGGGACGGTGACCTTGAGAAGCAGCGACCAACGTAAACACCCTCGATCAGGATTTAGAGGCTGTCACGTGAACGTGCTCGCAGCGATTGCATGGAGGGCGTTGGCCGTGCACACGTGTCTATGTAGACAGACCACAGCAGCTGCACAGAAGGTCCGCTGTGCAGCACACGGTGACGCTGACACTGAGGTTGAGGCCATGAACTTCCCTTCCCAGGAATCAGCAAGACACTGGTCTTCAAATGTGCAAAGGACACACTTTTGCTAATAAAAATATTCTGTTTTGTCTAGATCCCCAGGGACAAAGGGGTGGAGAATCTCCGATCAGGTGTTATCAGGGTGTCTGTGATTACATCTGGGCATTAATTTTCTCAAAGGACCAGATACAGAATTCTTTTAAATTCTGGATGCTTCTTTAAAAAAAAAAATTGTCTGATTCACTTTTAGGAAGATCAGTATATTTTAAGATACAGGACAGAGTCTCATTTACTAAGGAGAATTGGTAAAAGATGTTACTTACCCACCTGCCCTGAACTCTGGTTGTAACCCCAGTGCGATCAGTTCAGGCTGGGAACACTTTTTCCTCTGCAGTAACTTACAGAAGTCTTAGACCCCCCAAAATGATGTATTGAAAACAACTGAACACAAACTCTAAAAGGAGAAGTATTTTCGTGTGTGTGATTGCAAGTATGCCTGTGTGTTTTATTGTAACAAACAGTCAATAAATAAACGGGCAGGTTCAAGGTCTTCTCTACTTAAGGACCTGGCCAGGACCATTCAAAGTGTGGCTAAGACATTGTTTGCAGCCCTGGTTCCACGTCAGCTCCTTTTCCCCTCGTATTAGCCCAGTTCTGCTGTCTCGATGTGCATACCCCATAAGATGTCCTCTCTCATGATTTTGCAGTGAGATGTGGCGTTTCCATTTCAACGTCTGTCTTTATTGCTGTTTTCAGATAGTCTGTAGTGTTTCTATCTGCAAGTGCCCAAATTTTAAATAGAGTTTTTGTGAGGAGTTTGCTGTCCAGATGCTCTGCAAAGTCCCGGCTGCTCTTTATTATAAACGGGGGTGATGCTGCATTTTTCATTTGCCCCCGTCAAGGTGCCACAGGGGAGGGCAGCGAGGGCACAGCCAGGCCCTTGGCAGGAGGGCTCCTTCTGGCTCGAGCTCTGAGTCGAGGGGGCGCCTCGTGGAGATGCTGGAACTTCTCTGTGGGGACGGCGGCCTGGGGCCCTGCTCTTGCTGGCTCCACGCCCAGCCTGATGTGGGAACCCTGCCAAACAGAATCCCTGTCTCTTGCGGGCCTGGTGGGTTTGAGATGGAAGTAAAGTTACAAGAAGGTAACGTGTCCTTTTGTACCTGGATGGGGGGGGTGACAGTGATGTGGGTTTGTTCCGTTTGCTTATAGAGTTCACAGAGTGTCCTTCAGGACGGGTAAGGGTCACCGTGCCTTTTTCAGAAGCAGGACTTGCCTGTGTGCGAAGAAGAGCCTCACGAAGTCACGTTTCAGGGGTGAGGCTGGGGATCTCTGGAGTTTCCGGAGCAAAGACCGACCCTGGTGCCCGACCTGATGCTTTAGTCCTTGTCATAAGGGAGCAGCTGGGAACAGAATCCTGGAAGGACAGTCTGGGGTGACGGGACAGATTGTTTGAATTGACTACGTGTGTGATGTAGGGCCTTACATTTCATAAGGTTTTGCTTCTTTCCAGATATGTAGTGGTTCCTCTCTCTCTCTCTCTGTCCATGTATGCGCACACACACACACACACGTGTATGCACACGTACATATACGTACACAGGCAGAGGAGGAATCAATGTATATGGATATGTACATGTGTGCACATCTATGCATATATGTGTCTGAACATGTCTGCCCATATATGTGTGTGTGCATACATCGTACATACATGCACACACACAGTCACCTAAACTGGAAAAGGACCTGGGTGGCATATTGATGCGTGTGGCCTCCGTCTCCAGGGAAAACCCCATCTTGGTTAGAACATTTGCCCTAGTGTTGCTTGGCTTCTCCTAGAACGTTCTCAGATTACAGCCTCAGCCACTTTCAGAAGAGCGACCCTCCTTGGTGTCCGTTTCCCAGGGTCCCGTTGCGATTCCCAGGCTCTGCGTGGCCTCGTGCGGTTGTAACAGCAGAGGGCCCGTGTCTGAGGCTGTTTCGCACGCTCTCACCTCAGTCTCCTGTCTGTTCAACACATCACACTCTAAACTTCCTGTGTGCCAGGCACTGGGATGGCAGAGACTCTAAACATATGGTCCTTTCAGAGCAGCTCATTTTCTGGTTAGAAAGGGATATCTAGAAAATAATCCTAATGTGATATAAATAAGTACAGTAATAGAGACAGAGCTGGCACCGTAGTTAAAGACACCGCTTTTGATTTAAGCGATAGTGAGTCCGGGAGGAGTTCCGGCCCCCGGGGCGCTGGGTGACGGGAGGAGTTCCGGCCCCCGGGGCGCGGGGTGGCGCCAGGAGTTCCGGCCCCCGGGGCCCGGGGTGACGGGAGGAGACCCTCTCCCACATGCACCCGGGGCCGGGGGTGACGGCAGGAGTTCCGGCCCCCGGGCCCGGGGTGACGGGAGGAGTTCCGGCCCCGGGAGGAGTTCCGGCCCCCGGGGCGCGGGGTGGCGCCAGGAGTTCCGGCCCCCGGGGCCGGGGGTGACGGCAGGAGTTCCGGCCCCCGGGGCCCGGGGTGACGGGAGGAGACCCTCTCCCACATGCAGGTCCTGCTCTGTGTGCCTCCACGTCTCCCACCGCCAAGGCTCAGAGCCACGGCTGGCGGCTGCCACGCGCCATCGCACTTTACCTTATGAGGGCGAAGCAGCAGCTCGGCGGGATCAGGGCAGGAGCAGGCAGCTGTGTGGGGCTGTCCTGAGGACGGGGGCCTGTGAACGCACAGTGGGGGCAGCGAGCCCTCAACACCTGTCAGCCCCGGGGTCTTCCTAGCCGTGAGCAATATGGGCCTGGCTGGAGCCTCCACGAGAAAGACAAATACAAAGTAAGAGGATGGGAAGTTCTGGGGAGCTCGTAGACAGCCGTGGGCACTGAAGGCACAGCAGACGCTCCCTCTGGACCGGATGTCAGGTGACAAGGGCGAGGAGACCACCGCATGCGCGCACCTCGGGGGTGGGGGGAGGCCGCCTGTGCGCTTGGCCGCCGCCTCGTACCGTTGGTGCCCACGTGGTCCTGGTCCTGCAGTAGACGGAGCTGGTCCCCAGGGCTCCAGAGACCGCGGATCACCGAGCCATCCTGCCGAGGAAGAGCCAGGGACCCCGAGCTGCTCTGGGCAACATTGGCAGCCATCATTTTCCTCGGTGCCAGCCCTTCTGCAGTTACGGGCAGACCGTCTTGTTTCCCCCGCCAGGTGTCGTTCACGCCTCTCCTCTGACAGCCCACAGTGACTTCAGGTCGCTGTAAACGGTAAATCGCTGATCTTCGCTGAATGGTTGGTTCCAGGTTTGGTTTTGCAGACGATGAAGCACGTTTCCTCGGATACATCTCGGGGTGTGTGATGCCCGGACCCCCTCACCCTGTGATCTGAACCACTGGCTGTGCCGCGAATTTTCTAACGATGTTTTTCTTTTCTTTGCAGGTCACTTACAGTAAGACAATTTTCTTAATTTGTCACTGCATTCATCTCCATATCTGGAAACTGAAAAAATTCACAACAATGGCAGAAGACCACAGGAAGTTCTGTTACTGTTTACATATTTATTTTGTCATCTTGAATCAAAAACATTGAAAAGTGAAATTAAACATCTATAAAATATTTGGTCTGACTCAGATTTCTTCTCTTTTAACTTCAGCTTTGTTAAGGAATAATTGA
>NC_041233.1:109758736-109773881 GCF_002837175.3 Physeter macrocephalus
TGTGTGTGTGTGTGTGTGTGTGTATTATATATGATATGTAATATATATACTGTTATCTTCTTTATCTGTTCATCCATTGATGGACACTTAAGTTATTTCCATAATAACTCAAACTTCTTATTCAAGTGAAATGTTAAGTTATATATAAAATTTATTTATATATAACTTAACATTTAATGACAATCTAATCTTTCAGTTATCTTATTTAGCTGAAATATTTATTAAAATGCCCACAAGAGTAGTGACAAGTTTTAAAATGGATATTGTGACTGTCCCCCAACAAATATATGCTCATTTTCCTTTTGGAATTCTACAGATTATCACTGAACATTAGACATGTCTGCTCTTTTAGGTATGACCGGTGTGTGTATAAATTATTAAAATCACTCACATTTGTGCTTCAGTGTTAACCAGCTCAGGATCCTGTGGGAGAAGGTGGACCTGCTTACCCACACTCTCTGTGGTAGGTGCATCTCTGAGGGCTGTGCCTTTGGATTTGAGAATTTAGTTACGATTCTTCAGTGAACGGCTTCCCAGTAAAGGCAGTGGGAAATGGAGGGATTGCTCATGTTCACAGTTACTTCATGCCTTGTTCTAGAACAGGGTTATAACCCCAGCATGCGGGGCGTGATGTGCTAGTTAACGCGGCAGATGTTCTCTGGGCGTCCACGAGGTCCGGGCTCGGGGCTGGCGTAGCTGTTCAGGCCCCGGACGCGGCGTGGACGGCAGGACGCGTGTCGGAAGGAGGTTCTCGCGCCTGGGGTGCAGTCTGAGAGCTGTGAGAGAGGACACGGGTGCGAGGGTGGGGGTCAGCTCGTAGACTGTGGTGAGCCGTGGTGGGAGTTTGGAGTCTCAAAGGCAGCGGGAAGCTCCCAGGGCTGTTCTATGCTGGGCGTCCTTGGCTGGGATTTGTATCTCCAGAAGCTCCCTAGGGCTGTGGCACAGAGGATGGGTTAGAGGTGCAGGCAGAGGATGGGACCCGGAGAGACCCTCCGAAGACTCTGCCAGGAGCCCGGGGACGCGGTGGCCTGGGGGGCGGCGGGGAGCAGAGCCGGGGAGCCGCAGCCACGGGGAGGGGGTGTTGGCGGCAGGATCAGCAGTGCTGACAGTTGCCTGGACGTGGATACAGAGGGGGGTGGTCCAGGCTGACCCCCGGGTCCTGCTGAGCAGACGGGAGGACCGAGTGGCCCTCATGTGGGCGGGACGCCAGGGGAGGGCAGGGGCGTGAGGGCTGGCCTCCCAGCCCTGGATCCGAGGCTGTGCGTCTGGACCATCGCGTCCGGGCGGCCTCGGCCGTCCTCGTGCAGGTCTGGGCTGGAGCTGCTCTGGGAAGATCCGTCAGCATCAGGCCGTGGACTGGAGCTGAGACGTTCTTAGAAAAGACGTGGGTGAGGAAGGGGAGAGGAACCCTGAGATGCCGGGTGAGCGGAGGGGGCGGGTGAGGAAGTGTAGCCGGGGCGCCGTGGGAAGCTGGAAGAGCCAGCGGCGTCGAGGTCGTCGGGTGTGGGTGACCCTGCCGGGAGGGAGGTGGGGAGGCGTGTTCACTGCACCGTCCCCGCCCACACGTCCAGTCCCTGAGGGTGAGGCCGCGTTAGAGCAGCAGGTGGGCCGGGGTGGGCGTTTTTGTGAGCCGAAAAGACAAGAACCGGTTTGAGTCCTTCTGGGCAGAAACCAGCAGAAAGAGGGAGACGGACAGTGAAGAAGCTGGTAACGGGTGGCTGGAGGCCGGTCAGTGCCCGGGCAAGGCTGAGGCCGGTCACGGCTGTAACCCGGGGGGGGTCCGCACGTTCACCAGTCTGATTACCAGGATTTCAGTTTTATTTCAACTTCAGCATTTGAAAAAATCCATTACATTTGTAAAGAAAGGGATCCTTTGACCAGATGAGACAGTAGCTGATGTCGCAGCCCCTTCTCCCCCCACCCAGGTCATCTGTGAAGCCGCAGCATCGCGTAGACTCACAGCCCGTGGGGACCGGGGAACCAGGCGCCCGGAGCCTTCCCGCCCCGCGGTCTGTTCACACGTCGATTTCCACACACAGCTGGCCCCTCCTAAAAATAAAAAGTGACGCGTTAACGTTTCTTCCCCCAAACTCTTTGGTTTCCTTGTATTTTCTTCTTGAGGTGAAAGGAAACTACTTAAATATTTTTCAAATGTAATTCTGTTCAGAATTAATCTTACTGATCAAAACACACCGAGGCTCTGGGACTTGAGCCCTGCTGCAGGACATGGGATTCTAAGATGAGGGCAGCTCAGACGCATGTTCACTTGTTCCATTTAAGGGTTTGGATGGTCTTGGCATCTGTCATAGTATGGATTTTATCAATCCTTAAAATGTTGGAAAGAAGTGAGGTTGAAAGCATGTAACATAAAATACTCTCCAAAAAACATTTTTAGTTTTTAATCTTTAGTACTCGGTACCTTTAGTGAGTTAACAAATGTGCTGTTGCCCGTCTGTGGAAGATTTGAGGGTGCACATTCCACATTTCCTTTGTGTTGGTTGCTTTGCGGTTTTCGGTTATAGAAGCGACTGTACTCTTGATGTCCCCCAAGTGACAGGAAGCAAGACGCTATCTAGAGAGGTGACGTTCTTAAGGTTTGGTTCACTGATCTAAGCTAAACCAGCCCAAACAGCCAGTATGGCATCTTCGGTCTCTCTTAGAGGGAAAAGAGTCAACATAGAGCAAATTTCTGACCTCAGACAGTGGAGGGTCTGAAGAGAAACCCAAGAAAGGGCCCAGGGTGTGAGCCTGACCCTCCATCGGATCCACATGGCCTCCTGGAAACGGTAAGTTGTTTTTGTTGTTTAAAAAATAATAACGATTTTAAGAAAAGCTACTTTCCCTCAAGGCGGGTGGGGGGGGTCTTCCATCTCCTCTGTTTTCAGAGCCCCCCACCCGCTGCTGTTTCCTCAGCAGCTGCTGCTGTCACATCAGATAAGCCCCACTGCTGTGTCAGAATGCAGCCTGTGCCTCGCCGAGTATAGGACAGATTCGGCTTCCTTTGCAGAAATCCCAGGAAACCAAGGCAGCAAGGGGGCATCGTGACTGCTCCGGGCACCAGGGAGGTGGGAGTGCCAGGAAGCGTCTTTTTGTGGCCCAGTCAGGCCCTCCCGTTTGGTCAGTCCCACCGACCGGCCGAGCACCCTTGGGTCTGGCGCTCAGACTTTTCTGAAGTGTCCTTCTGAGGTCGTTTTCAACACACACAGAAATCTATGATCCCTTTCAGAAAGAGCATTAATGCAAACGGATGGAAATGTTTGAATGAGTCCATTAAGGATAATTTTACCAAAAAATAAAAATCATTATGATGCTTAGAAGAGTTGTCCACTGCATTTAAAAACAATCCTTTTAAAGTAGTCCATTACCATTAGAAATGAATTTACTCATGGCCACCATTTCCAAATCTGGATCTTTAACGCTAAAGAAGCAAGTTTGCCCATCGACTTGGAATGTCTGCCCTCCGATGAGGCCTCAAGGACTTTCGTCCCTGCTGAGCGGTGATTTTAGTCTGTGTCCAGCGTGTGATTTAAGTAACGTCTGTAAAAGTGCCTGCACTTCTGAAAAGACCTCTGCCTCTGGGGCATTTGGCCGGCTTCAGTCAGCACAGGCCGGCATTGTGTTTAGCTCATTTATGGAAAACGGTGGCTGGTGTAGCTTCCGTAGCCTGAGCGGGGTGGCGGTGTGAGGGCGACGCCCCGGGCACTTCCCGGCTGCCCTGCGGTGGGAGCAGCAGGCACCTGGACCCGGGGATGCTCTCCTGTTAGGGACTCAGCACGACCCACGTGTCTCCGAATTGAACAAAGGCATCACACCGCGTCCACTCCGCGTCAGACCTGGTGAAAACGACCTTGATATGCTGAGTACACATTACAACACCCAGGGAGTGCGAGCCCTCGGGACTATTTTGTTTTGCTGATTGAGACGCCTTCTGGTCTGGGTTTCTTTTTAGGTGGCTGTGTGGTTTAGCTCATTTATGGAAAACGGTGGCCGGTGTGAGGGCGACGCCCCGGGCACTTCCCGGCTGTCCTGCGGTGGGAGCAGCAGGCACCTGGACCCGGGGATGCTCTCCTGTTAGGGACTCAGCACGACCCACGTGTCTCCGAATTGAACAAAGGCATCACACCGCGTCCACTCCGCGTCAGACCTGGTGAAAACGACCTTGATATGCTGAGTACACATTACAACACCCAGGGAGTGCGAGCCCTCGGGACTATTTTGTTTTGCTGATTGAGACGCCTTCTGGTCTGGGTTTCTTTTTAGGTGGCTGTGTGCTAGAAGATTTGACCACATCTGAGAAGCCAGACGCTGGACGTGGACGGGAAGGGACCATTTCTCAGTTTTGGAGTCAGTTCCTCCTCAGCTTAAACCACAAATCCCTCCCGAGAGGGGAGAGAGAGGCTTGACTTTGGAGAAGGGAGATGGTCTTGTGCTTGTCTTTGAAGCATCCTTTTGCCACCGGAGTGTCGTAGCTTTAAGGACCAATGCAGTTATGGCTTGGGCCTCAAACAACGAATGAAAGTATTGTTCACAATTGTGTATCTCGGGGTGATTTGCAAGATAAATAAAACGTCACGATGCCTTCATCTGCCGTCGCGTGTTCTGTCCTGAGCGCCGGTGTCCTCGCGGCCATCAGGCTGCCTTTGAGGAGACAAGGACTGCCAGGCCGTGAGCATATGATGGGGTGGCAGGTGACTTAGCTGAGCAGAGGGGCGGGCTTGGGGGGCACCTCTCGGCCCCCCGCCCACACGCGTGGCAGCGGACCTCGGAGTCCCAGCCCCCTCTGAGCTCCAGGCTGTGCGCCCAGCGGCCGGTGACAGAAATGATGAACGGGACCCTCACGGCAGGCGCGTGGGCCGGGCCACTCAGCTCCACGTTACTGGGAGGAGGGCAGGTGAGCGAAGCCCAGAGACTCAGCCTGAACCTGGGAGTCAGAGCTGAGCTTGTACATCAACACGCTGTCTCATTGCCCGGCCCCCACGTTCCCGTGTTTGCTCTGGAGATGGGCAGACGGGATGCTAGATGCCAGGACCACCGCCCGGGTGTGCAGCAGACCAGCGGGTGCCCTGTGCCGTGGAGCCCGCGCGCCTGGTCTCGGCCTGGACAGGCGTGCTCCGCATCAACCGTGAATTACTCAGGTGTGTCGGGGGGACGGGGCTCTCCCTTCGTCCGTGGAGGGAAGGCAGGTACCCGGGGATTCTGAACGGCTCCCTGCGCACCCAGGAAAGCTGTGGACGTGGGCCTGGCAGGTTAATAGAGAGCTGGGTGCTCGGTGCCTGTTTTGTACGAAGAGGAGGGGCTGGGTTCTTGGGGGTCGCTCTGGCTGGGAGGGGCCGGCAGAGTGAAGGGGACGTGCCAGAGGCTGTGACATTAGCCGGGAGGCCATCGAGAGAGATGGGCCTGGGACGGTGAAATGAAGTAAAAGAGTGCAGTAATGTGTTCCACGTAAGTGCCCTCGAAAATCACGGCAGGCGACTCTTTACCCTTAGTTACGTCTGGAAGCAGCGCCTTGTTGCTGGACACTGGGTGTCGTCACCTTCTCCTGGGGCCGCTCGGCTCGGCTTCTCCGCCTCAGCTTCCCGATGGGGCCCCTGAGGATGCCAGGGAGCATGTGGCAATCTGTGCTGTGTCCAGCTGGCTGGACTTGACCTCCGTGAAGAGGTGCCCCACGTGGTGTGTTTTCAGCCTGGGCAGCTGGGCAGGTGGGCGAGCTGGGTCCCCTTGAGGATGAAGGAGCGAGAAGCGCCCGTGGGCTCGGGGCACCGCCTCCCTGGGGTGCAGGGTCCCTCCCTCCCACCCGACTGCCCCTGCTGTTCCCTTTTTACTTATACTTACTGCCCTTTTGCGAGCCTGTCTTCAAGCTTTCGTCTAATCCAAACTAACACCTCTTATTCAAACCCCTCAGTAGAGCGAGCAGGCCCATCCTTGGGGGCCAGCGTTGTCCCCCCTCTTATCTGATTGTCAGGCTGCCGGGCGGCTCTCTCCATGACCGCTGCCCCCCGGAGCCCGGCAGGGCCTGGCTCTCGTGGATTGAAGGGGGTGGTATTCTCCCCGGTGTCTTGGGGAGACGGGGCTCTGTCTGCGAGGGTTTCGGGGATCACGTGCGCGTTATTCTCGAAGGGCTCGTTAGTGGGTGCACTTTTGCACACGACCAAAGCAGTGTTTTAAGCACCTGCAGTTCCTGGAAGCTGCGTGTTGCTTAGTGAGAAGCAGCTGGCTCCTTGGAGAACTGTTTTCCTAGAAGTTTAACCAAAGAGAAACACACAAACCTGGCTTCTGGAGCCTCCTATGGCCACTGAAATATTCAAGCTGGTGCCGTCCTGCTGGTCCGACAGACACTGATGGCCTCAGACTCACCGGGAGATCTCACTGTCGCTCAGGAGGCCGCAACCCTCCCTCCCCCCCGCCAGACTTGCTGATTCAGTAGGTCCAGGGGGTGGCACGGCGGGTGCATTTCTGGAGAGTTCCCAGGCGGTGCCCAGGTGCCGGTCCGGTGACCACAGCTGAGAACCACTGGTCTAAGCCGAGGCCTTGCAGACAGCAAGGTGGCGAGTTTCCAGTGCGCATAGCCAAGCGGGCTGGTTCAGGGCAAGGGAACCCGCCGTGGGGCCTGCAGAGGCCTCCTGACTGCCTGGTTCGTGTGCTTACGAGCTGTGAGTGGGTCGTGTTAGGTGGACCTTGTGTGCATCTGCGTGCAGGGCATCGTGTTAGGTGGACCGCGTGTGCGTCCGCGTGCGGGGCATCGTGTTATGTGGACCGTGTGTACATCCATGTGCCTGGGTAGGTAGATGCAGAGCCTGTACAGATGGAGAGCCCGGCTCCTCCATCCGATGCTCAGTGGAGTTACATAAACTGTTGTGATGAGCGCGCCAGGTAATTCTTTCCTTCTAAGGACTGGTGGGCTCGGTTCTGGGGAGTCCTGTTCGAGAATGACCCCAGGACCCTGGGTCTGAGGTTTCCTGTGTGCCAAGAGCATCAGACAGCACTAAGGACAGCTCCCTGAACTTGAAGAAACGAGAAAAACGCCCTCAGCCTCCCATGAAATTACGATTTTCGCATCCCCTGGAGGAGCCTCTGCTAGACACCAAATTGGAAACGGAGCGGCAGAACGAGATAATTCTTAAATAACATTTAGGGCAATAAATAAAGATTGAAAGTTAGCAGTAGTTCTCAGGAAGTAAGTCTGTTACGAGTTTGCTAACTTGGGTAAATTAAAAGCCCTCTCTGGGGCTTCCCTGGTGGCGCAGCGGTTGGGAGTCCGCCTGCCGATGCAGGGGACGCGGGTTCGCGCCCCGGTCTGGGAGGATCCCACGTGCCGCGGAGCGGCTGGGCCCGTGAGCCATGGCCGCTGCGCCTGCGCGTCCGGAGCCTGTGCTCCGCAACGGGAGAGGCCACAGCAGTGAGAGGCCCGCGTACCACAAAAAAAAAAAAAAAAAAAGCCCTCTCTGGTTCGTGGTTTCATTTCTCGGCTTTCTTCCCTGTGGCCTCCATTTCTGTATGAAATTAGGGGCTGGGAAGGAATAATAGAACTGCAGCCAAATCTGAAAATAGGTGAGGGTCAACCTTACCTCGGGGAAGGATTGTACACGTAGCTACAACCCGACGTTTGTTCGCTGGAAACTCAGTTGTTTCTCAGAAAATGGGACTGTTTTGTAAGAAGGTCTGAGGACCCATGTCTGTGTTGTCACATGCCTGCAGGTTTCTCAGGGTCTCTGTCCCTTTGAGGGGCTGGTGTTTGTCCGTCTCGAGCTACACACAAATCTCATGCCTTTGAGAGGCCTGACCCTGACCTGGTGGAAAGATCCGAAGGTGAATAAGTGTCTGTGATTTTCCAGAAATTCCGTTCCAGCCCTGGTGTCCTCATCTGTAAAATGGACAGGTGTGCTCTGGATGGGGCTCATCCCTGTGGAAACACCCAGTGTCAGGACGGGCTGGGGACAGTGGCCGCGTGAGCCCAGCAGGGAGCTGCTCACGGCATCCCGACCGGAGACCAAGAGAAGCCTTTCCTCCTGGGATGGATCTCAGCCCGGTCGCGGCCCCTGTGATCTGGGCGGTACTTCCGGATGGGTGCAGGATGCTGCCATAAATAAAGTGCGTAGGATGCACCCAGACTTCTGCCTCAGTTACTTCCTGTTACAGGCGGAGGATGCATTTTGAATTTCTGCTGGATCTGGGGAGTGGTGCAGAATCCTCTCCCCTTTTCTTTAGGGCATGTATCTATCCTTGACCCTTGATATGGTTAATTTTAAATAAAATTGGAATGCAAAATATAACTGTAGGATCATTTAAATTGGGGGAAATAAAACAGGATCAACGTTAGCACCTATTGACCTGATTTTTCTAGGGAATGGAAGCCTTCTTTCGTGGTAGCTTCAAGCTCATCACATCAAAGCCATCTCGTGTCCTTCATTCTGGAAAGCCTGGGGTCAGGCACCGTGGTCTCATTAACTCGGGGTCTGCCGCGCGTTTGGGCTCCGAGCACACGCTTCCTGAAGGAGTCCGGTTAGCACCTGCCTCACGTGTTCTGTCCCTCCATGCCCACCGGGACCCAGACCCGCTCTGGCTGCAGCCCTGCACGCGTGGTTGGCAGCCGGCCTCACGTGCACACCTGGCACTGACCCCTGTCCTGACACGCAGGTGTCTTTTCCTTTTGCTACGGTGATGCCAGCCTTTCTCCTCATTTGAGTGAGGACCCCAGTCCTGGAGGGTTCGCCAGCACGGCTCGGGGCCCCGGAGATGGCGGGGTGTTCGCCCAGCTCAGCTGACCCTCTGATGGCTGTACTTGGGGCCTCACGTGACCCTGTGGTTCCTGGAACATTTTTGCACGTTTTCACATCACACCTTGCTGCCGTCAGTGTGCTAAGAGGGTCCCCCTTTTTTCTTTTTTTTTTTTAAAAGCCACATCTTGTCTGGGGTGGAAAACCAGAGCGTGATGGTGACGCTGAAGCCGACGACGCAGAAAAATCAGTGCTGAGCTGATTAGAATTGTGGACGTATGGGATCAACCCTTCCACCGCTTCTGGCTTTTGCTTCAGAGTTGCAAGCTGTGGCCTAAATGCTGGGCGTGCCCTGAAAGTAGGAGGGTGGTCGTGTGCCAGGAAGCGTCCGGTGAGACAAGAGTGACGGTGGGGACGGGAGGGGTTTCCTCCTGCCGTCGTCTCTGCTGTCCTCGGCCCCAAGGCGACGGGCCTCCCACATCTGCCGTGGGTGCCACTGGCCGCTGGCAGCAGAGAGGACAATCTCCGATGACAGCCTCTTCCCGGAGTGACCACTCTCCCCTGGCCTGGTGTGGGTGCCAGGAGCTCCCCCGAGAGCCGCCGGCCGGGATGCGTGTGTCCCCTAGATGGAGCCGTCCACCTGCTGTAGAGCACAGGACCAGACCTGTCAGCGAGGGGCTCCGTGACGGTCCTCGCACTGGACGCTGGGCACGGAGGTGGCCAGGCCACGGCGGGGGAGCCCAGTGTTCGCCCAGTGGGCGTCGCCCCTGCAGGTTGACTCTGTCCGTCCGCCATCCTCGGGGGTCCTGCCCACCACGCAGGCCTCGTCTGGCCAGAGGCCGGACCCCAGCTGCCGCCTCCCCACAGCACGCGTGGAGCCCGGTGTCCGTGTGGACTGCATGCGCACCAGGATCGCGGCCCCGATGCTCGGAACGCGTGGCCCCCGCAGGAAGCGGGTCCAGGCCGGACTCCTGAGAGTTTTTAGGAAACGCTCCTGAGGGCTTGCAGGCTGCACGGGATTTAATTTCTGACCTTGAATCTCTATCAAAGTACTTATTCTCTTTATCTTGTAAAAGTGAATCCTGGGGGTAAAGCCGTACCTGGGGTTGGTGTCACCCAAAGGTGTACGTGGGAAATGGCGGGGAGGAAACCACCAGGGGCCACTCAGCCTGGGACAGCGGCCTCGATGGGGCACCTTCCGCCGCAACAGCCCGGCACACAGCTCTCCACCCCAGGCAGAGTGTGGAGAGGACGGACACGTGGACGTAACTCGTGCCTTCGTCACGGTAGTCGACGGGGTGCGTCAGAAAGGCCACCAGGATGCAGAGAAGGTTCCGTGATTCTGCCTGCGAGGTCAGAGGAGACACGGGGATGGGCTGCTTTCCTGGGATCTGGGAACGTGTGCCTGTTTCCTGGACTGACGGAGGGGAGAGCATTGCAGACCGACAGAGAGACGCCGTGTCGGGGCCCCGTCCCCGGACCTGACAGTGCTGGTCGGTTTGGGGGTCTGTGAAGGTAACTGCAGCCGTGGTGCTGCGGGGGATTCTCGGGAGGCGACAGTTTGCAGAGGGACGGTGGTGAAGGTGTCGGTCAGAGGCGGTGGAGACCAGAAAGGTAGACTAGGACGCGTGGCTCCTTCTCAGTGAGGGACGGGCAGGTCCATGTGCCCTTAGACCAGGTGTGAGGGGAAGAGAGGCCAAAACACGTCACGTTATCAAATAGCAACGCGCCCACATCTGTGCCTCGGATAAATCAACCAGACGGAGCCGGCACCGAGGGGACGGGCGGGGCCTCGTCAGGGCGCATCTGCTCCTTTGAGAGACCGGGTGACGGGGGTTGGGGGACAACGAAGGAATGAGGACAAGACTGCACGTGGTGAGGCTCTGCGCAGCGGCCGGCCGAGCGGCAGCGTCCGGGGAGAGGAGGTGGCCTCGGCTGGAGGGTCTGTGGTGACACCGCGGGTTGTTTGCTTCACGTTTTTCTTGAAGCCCCAAGGACGGAGTGCTGGCCCGTGGGCGTCCTGTGGAGCAGTGACCGTCTGGTTGCCCGGCTTCACGGTCGGTAGTTCGTGGTCCCCCGGCTGGGTTCTCAGCTCACGGGGGGAGGACCCTGGTCCGTCTTCTGTCCCCCTTCCCCACCAGCACTTTGCCAAGAGTAGGGGCTCCTTAGAATTTCGTCGAGACGAGCTGGTCGCCTTAAAACCTGAAATACAGCAAACCGTTAAATAATTGTCACTTAGTGTCATCCCGGATAAACGGGGGATCGAGATGGCAGCAGGACGGCAGTGCCCGTGATCGCAGACCCCCCGCCCGCCTCTGGCTCTGTCCTGCTCACGTGGCAGCATCCCGGGCCGCAAACTCCGCCCCCGCCCCGCGGCCGCACGAGGTGGAGGAGAAGCGGGGCTGCGCCGATGGGCCTCACTCCACCCGCGTGACCCCAGCCTTACGGCGACCCCGGGGTCGCTCGCGTCCCCCGCAGGTCCCCACTGGGCCACGCCCCAAGGAGGCGCCCCTGTCGCCCGTGAGCGTGCAGGGCGTCCCGTCGAAGCATGGGCGTGCTGGCGTTTCTCCGTCTTTAAGGGTCTCTCTTGACGATGCTTCCTCCTCGGCTTCCCCCGCCCTCTGCTCCTTCACGGGGCCACCACCTCCTCCCTGTGCTAAGGCAGCCTCGCTGCGCAGAGGGCAGGGGCCCCGCGGCCCCCAGGCTGTCGCCCCCGCCCGTTCTCGGTCCATCGCCGTCTGACACCGTCGGTGGCCCCTGCTCCCCACAGGCCTCCCTTGTTTCCTTCAATAGAACATCAGCTCTGCGGGATGGGCTGTTGGTCTGCCTTGTTGCCTTTTCCGTCCAGCGCGCAGAAGAGGGCCTGGCAGGTAATAAGCACTCGGTAAATATCGTGAGAAGAGGGAACCTCCCGAGTCGGCCCGGGACGTCTGCACAGTGGTGAGCGTTACCCCTGCATCCGTGGTCCAGCTCGTCGGTGCCTGCGTCCCAGTTATTTCAAAGTGAAGGGATGCAAGATGTAAACGCGCTTTGGGTTTGATTGGTGAAGGAGGGAGTAGCTCAGGAAGGGAAGAAATATGCTATTCAATTTTACTGAAGGTTTTTCTATTAAAAGTTACAAAAAGCAGCCCAGCAGGATGGAAGCTGCCCAGTCTGGTAAATTGGTGGTAAATAGAATAAAGCCAGGTGTTTATTAACAGAAACATTATTTTTGAGGCATAATGTGAGTTTAATTACCTCTATTTCCCTAGTGGTTTCATTTTTGTTCTGCCTTTAATGCAGTCTCTCATTTGCTGAACGGATTCTGTACGGTAGAAAAACATTGGCTTTGCTATTTTCCATCAAGAAAGTCAAAATGTGCGTCTTACCGAGGTGCTCATTCTGTGCTACCTCTTGGCTGGAAGTTGCTGCTTCTTCGGATTTGAATTTGGGACCTAAACCTCCAGCCAGCCCCCAACCCTCTGTGTACATGACTTTGCAGGTGTGGGTGTGTCCTTGGAATTGGCTGAATGAAACGTCCTCTGCTAAAAAAAAATTAACCAGAGAGGCCCAAGTAATGATATACTCAAATGTGGGGGTTTTGGTGATTTTTTTATGTGATGTGAGCATGTTTTCTCTATCTCGGTGACCCGGAATCCCACGTGACAGGTGTTAGCACACGCGTGTGTGTGAGTGTGGGTGAGTGGGTGTGCGGACTGTCCACTTCACATCAGCTTCTGGCCGTGTATGGGATTTCAGAATTATAAGTGCACGGTAACCTCCTTCAAGCCCTGATGCACAAGAGATGCCCGAGGACCAGGGGTGTGTGGGTTATTGGTCCTCTGCTGGCCTTGTTGTTCACCTGGACGCCCAGGTGTCGGTGCCTTGGCCACAGGGAGCAGCCACGAGGTGAACACTCGGCTGGGAAAGCCCGTGTGCCTCTGTTTCTGCTCTATTGCAGCAGTATCTAAGGTTTTGAAAACAGTTGCACCGAGATGTAATTCACATACTGTAAACTTCACTCAGACACACAGTTCAGCGGGTTTCAGTCTCCCCGCCGAGCTGGCAGCCACCACAGCTCCCTTTCCAGGACAGGTTCATCTCCTGCAGAGGAAAGCCGTCTGCATTAGCAGTTGCTGCCCGTTCTCTCCTCTCTCAGCTCCTGGCAACTGATAACCTCCCTTCTGGCTCTGAACGTTTGCCTATATGGGGCATTTTATATAAAAAATTATGTTATAGGTGGTCTTTGGTATGACTTCTCTCACTTAGCAAGGCTTCAAGTTTCACCTGTGTTTTAGCAAATAATATCCCATGGTATGGATGTACCATGTTTTATTTATCTATTCATCAGTGGATGGACCTTTGTGTTGTCTCCATTTTTTTGCTATTTTGGACACGGGCCCAGCCGCTCCGCGGCACGTGGGATCTTCCCGGACCGGGGCACGAACCCGCGTCCCCTGCATCGGCAGGCGGGCTGTCAACCACTGCGCCACCAGGGAAGCCCTGTATGTCTTCTTTGGAGAAATGTCCATTCAGATCCTTTGCTTATTTTAAGAAATTGGGTTAAAAAAAAAAAAGAAATTGGGTTATTTGTCTTTTTGTTATTGAGTTGTAAAGACAACTGATATATTCTGGATACAAGTTTCTTATCAGTTTACAATTTGCAAATATTTTCTCCTATTTTGAGAGTTGTCTCTTGACTTTCTTTTTCTTTCTTTTTTTTGACTGCCTTAGGCCTTCGTTGCTGCGCGGGGGCTTTCTCTAGTTGCGGCGAGCGGGGGCTACTCTTCGTTGTGGTGCACGGGCTTCTCATCGCGGTGGCTCCTCTTGTTGTGAAGCATGGGCTCTAGGTGTGCAAGCTTCAGTAGTTGTGGTGTGCGGGGTCAGTAGTAGTGGCTCACGGGCTCTAGAGCACAGGCTCAGTAGTTGTGGCTCACAGGCTTAGTTGCTCCGTGGCATGTGGGATCTTCCCGGACCAGGGCTCGAACCCGTGTCTCCTGCATTGGTAGGCAGATTCTTAACCAGTGAGCCACCAGGAAAGCCCTCTCTTGACTTTCTTCTTGGCTGGAAGTTGCTGCTTCTTCGGATTTGAATTTGGGACCTAAACCTCCAGCCAGCCCCCAACCCTCTGTGTACATGACTTTGCAGGTGTGGGTGTGTCCTTGGAATTGGCTGAATGAAACGTCCTCTGCTAAAAAAAAATTAACCAGAGAGGCCCAAGTAATGATATACTCAAATGTGGGGGTTTTGGTGATTTTTTTATGTGATGTGAGCATGTTTTCTCTATCTCGGTGACCCGGAATCCCACGTGACAGGTGTTAGCACACGCGTGTGTGTGAGTGTGGGTGAGTGGGTGTGCGGACTGTCCACTTCACATCAGCTTCTGGCCGTGTATGGGATTTCAGAATTATAAGTGCACGGTAACCTCCTTCAAGCCCTGATGCACAAGAGATGCCCGAGGACCAGGGGTGTGTGGGTTATTGATCCTCTGCTGGCCTTGTTGTTCACCTGGACGCCCAGGTGTCGGTGCCTTGGCCACAGGGAGCAGCCACGAGGTGAACACTCGGCTGGGAAAGCCCGTGTGCCTCTGTTTCTGCTCTATTGCAGCAGTATCTAAGGTTTTGAAAACAGTTGCACCGAGATGTAATTCACATACTGTAAACTTCACTCAGACACACAGTTCAGCGGGTTTCAGTCTCCCCGCCGAGCTGGCAGCCACCACAGCTCCCTTTCCAGGACAGGTTCATCTCCTGCAGAGGAAAGCCGTCTGCATTAGCAGTTGCTGCCCGTTCTCTCCTCTCTCAGCTCCTGGCAACTGATAACCTCCCTTCTGGCTCTGAACGTTTGCCTATATGGGGCATTTTATATAAAAAATTATGTTATAGGTGGTCTTTGGTATGACTTCTCTCACTTAGCAAGGCTTCAAGTTTCACCTGTGTTTTAGCAAATAATATCCCATGGTATGGATGTACCATGTTTTATTTATCTATTCATCAGTGGATGGACCTTTGTGTTGTCTCCATTTTTTTGCTATTTTGGATAATGCTGCTGTGAACAATATGTATGTGGACCTATGATTTCTGTTCTCTTGGGTGTAAATCTAGGAGGGATTGCTGGGTCATATGGTAACCCTAACGCCCGCGGAACCCCTAGCTGGTTCCCACGTGGCTGTACCGTTTTGCCTCCCCACCAACGAAGCACGAGGGTTCTCTACATCTTTGTCAACGCTTGTTATTATCTGTCTCCTTTGTTGCAGACATCCTATGAGTGTACAGAGGTATCTGTTTGTAGTTTTAACTTGCATTTTCCTGACGGATAATCACGCTGAGAATCTTTTCATGTGCTTATTGGCCACTTGTATGTCTTCTTCTTCTTCTTTTTTTTTTTTTTTTTTTTTTTCGGTACGCGGGCCTCTCACTGTTGTGGCCTCTCCCATTGCGGAGCACAGGCTC
>NC_041233.1:109774597-109775232 GCF_002837175.3 Physeter macrocephalus
TGACTGCCTTAGGCCTTCGTTGCTGCGCGGGGGCTTTCTCTAGTTGCGGCGAGCGGGGGCTACTCTTCGTTGTGGTGCACGGGCTTCTCATCGCGGTGGCTCCTCTTGTTGTGAAGCATGGGCTCTAGGTGTGCAAGCTTCAGTAGTTGTGGTGTGCGGGGTCAGTAGTAGTGGCTCACGGGCTCTAGAGCACAGGCTCAGTAGTTGTGGCTCACAGGCTTAGTTGCTCCGTGGCATGTGGGATCTTCCCGGACCAGGGCTCGAACCCGTGTCTCCTGCATTGGTAGGCAGATTCTTAACCAGTGAGCCACCAGGAAAGCCCTCTCTTGACTTTCTTGATGGTATATTTGCAGCACAAGAGTTCTGAATTTTAATGAAGTCCAATTTACCTATTTCTGTCTTTTGTCACTTGTGCTTTTTGTGTCATACCTAAGAAAATATCACCAAATCTGTGGCCACAAAGAATTACTCCTATGCTTTATTTCAAGAGTTTTGTGGTTGCAGCTCTTAGATGTAGGTTTACAATCCATTTTCAGTTCATTTTTACATATGGCCTGAGGCAGGGATCCAACTTCTTCTTTTTTTTTTTTTTTTTTTGCGGTACGCGGGCCTCTCCCTGCTGTGGCCTCTCCCGC
>NC_041233.1:109775557-109785058 GCF_002837175.3 Physeter macrocephalus
ACTGGGGCATGAACCCGTGTCCCCTGCATCAGCAGGTGGACTCTCCACCACTGCGCCACCAGGCAAGCCCCCAACTTCTTTTTATGTGTGGAAATCTAGTTGTCCCAGGTTCATTTGTTGAAAAGCCAATTCTCTCCCCAGTGAATGGTCTTGGCATCCTTGTTGAAAATCGCTTGTAATGGTTTATATTTTGGGCTCTCAGATTCAGTCCATAGATCTACATGTCTATCTTGTGTAAGGAAATGATAATCTTTCCTTTGTGCTTGAACATTTTAGAGCCTTAAGGTGTGCAGGGATGGACTCAGCGTTGTTACAGTGTGTTTGTATAAATAGTTCAAGGTCTGGCACCTACCTGGCTGGGTTAGAGTGTCAGCTGGAAACTGTTCGGCCCAGGGAATTTTTCTAAGTACCTAAGCCTCAGGTTCTTAATCTGCAAAGGAAAACCTCCCTGATAGAACTGGCGTGAGATTTAAGTAGGAACGTGTGTGTAACGTACAAAGATTGCTCAGAATGTGCCTGGTGTGGGTTCTCACTCAAGCCCCTGTCCTGTGAGGTTATTTGTTGTCTCCGTTTTACATATGGGGACACGAAGGCCCACAGAAATTAGGGAATTGTCCCGGTTCAGCAGGAAGTACATAGAGAAGGTAGAATTTGACTGCACTGCCTTCTGACTACAAAGCCGTTGTTCTCTCTGTTCTGAGCTGGGCCTCTCCTGGTGTCATAACGGCTGATTTTAAAACTTGCCTCCTTGCGGTAACAAGGCTTGTCTGCGCGGTTACTCTTACTCTCTGCCAGCCAACAGGGACCCAAGATTATCCCCGCGACGTACGCAGGGATGCCTGACAGTACATGCACTTTCCGCTTGAAATGATTTTTAACCAGAAAGTACAGTGATGAATACTTGGCTTGTTTACTTGGGCCACACACTTTGGGTCATTGGTCGGGTCAGATTCGTTGGGTAGGAACAATATGCTTGATTTGGGCCCCAAGATGATGGGAGTCCGAGACCAGACAGGGCATCAAAGGGTCTAGCTTTGTCCACGCTCCTGCCACTGAAGCCAAAGGTCCTGGATCAACTCCTTCCCCTCATGGGTCTTTATTTTCTTCCTTAAAATGAGCTATTCCCCTGGATACGCTCTCTCTTTAAAACTCAGTGTGTCTATAACTGTGAGTAAGTGATTTCCACAACTGTATTAAAACAACATCGGCTGTCTACAGGGGAGAAAAACAAAAAAATAGCCATGATGCTACCATTTGAGTCACATTTGGAACTCAGTTTTTCAGGAAATACAGTAAATTACAGAATTTTCAGAATGAGATTGATAAGAGATTGACAAAGTGACACGTCTGTCATTGAGAAGTTACCTCCCATTTTAGGATAAATTCCCATAAATATGTTCTGGGAAAAGATGTTGAGGAGGATGTCATCAATAATTTGTTTAAAAACTATTGAGTGTCTCTCTGAGTTTTTATACCATAAAGATTTTATATTCATTGTCTCTTAAGTTACTAGGAAAAAAATGTATGGTAACATTATGAGCAGTATTAGAAATTTAAATGCTTAGTATGAAGGCCTCTTCTGCCTCTATAATTTCAGTGCCTTTAAGATACAGACATATTCTTCCCCGTGATTCCCACCCAGGGTCCCACCATGTAAACACATCCCAGTTAGAAGTATCCAGCCAGCAAGAGAAGTTTGGACATCTTTCTAAACTCCTTATTTAATATCCCATGAGGATAGAGCTTACCTTTTTCTCCTTTGTTTGTTAAAGTTAAATTCATTGTGCTTTTTTCTCCGGTTGTATAAATAATGTTTACTTTGGGAAATGCAGGACATGTAGAAGAAGAATATGCTCTGTGATTCTACATTTGACCCCTGAAATAACCACTGTCACCGAGGCTATATGGCACCCACTCCGTGTGACAGGCGAACGCGGACCCAGACCCGCACGGCCACACCACACACGAGTGTACATGCGCACGTTGGACTTACACCTTCAGAGAACAAACTTGAGTTTGTGGTGTGTGTAGGGTTTTAACCAACTTTTAAACATGAATCATAAATTGTAACTTATAAGTGCAGCCGTTTTAAGTGTTGTTATACTATATGAGTTTAATACCTAGGAATATTTCATGTCCATGTAATGATTTTTTCCAACTCTGTCCCCTATTCTTATTTCTTTCTTTAATTTTTATTAGAGTAGAGTTGATTTACAGTGTTGTGATGTTGTGTTAGCTTCAGGTGTACAGCAGTGATTCAGTTATACAGATATATATATATATATATATATATATCCTTTTTCAGATTCTTTTCCATTATAGGTTATTACAGAGTATTGAGTACAGTTCCCTGTTGTCCCCTATTCTTTTCTTTTTTCTTTCTTTCTTTCTTTTTTTTTGGCTGCATTGTGTGGCATGTGGGATCTAGTTCCCCGACCAGGGATTGAACCCGTGCCCCCTACACTGGGAGCTCAGAGTCTTAACCGCTGGACCATCAGGGAAGTCCCTGTTGCTCCTATTCTTGATCTTTAAATTGCGTCAACATTTTTCACTGTTACACGTAACAACATCTAAGAACACACACGTGTTGAAAAGCCTGGATGGTTTCTCAGGAACTGGTTTGAAGTGCACATTCTCAGAGACCTTGATACGTTAGGTCCACGGAGGATGGAAAACCCTGCATTTTGCATGAGCTTCCCGACAGACTCTGACGCACAGCCGTGAGGACCCTGCTGGGCTCGCAGCCGCGGAGGGCAAGGGACCGACGGGGACCGGCCTGGGACGGGTGTGCAGAGCAGAGCGGTCCACTCTGGGTGGCGTCCAGGCGCCTGCCTGTGGCACAGACGCTCCCGGGAGGGCTGGCTTCCCGGGCGGTGTCCACACAGCACGTTCCACAGGCGCGTAGCTGGAAGCACGCTGGGCCGCGTCGTCTTGGCTGTGACCTGTCCTCGACACAAGCTCCTTTTACACCCGGACGCAAAGTGATCACACAGCACAGGTTTTATTAGTTTTAATACCCTCAGTAGAAGACGGCACGCTAAGAATATTCTATTAAAAACACACGAGAGAATTTAGACCGTTTGCACGTGGGGCAGTGGATTTGCTTGTGTACGATTCATCCTCATACAACGTGTCCTGAGCGCTCAGCGCACCGGCTGTTTGCGTCGACAGTAAAGTTGCATCTGATCCGCCTCGTCGCTCGGACCTTTCAGACTGAATCCTGTCGGGGAGCCCCGCTCGGCACGTGGGCTTGTGCAGGGGTCCCGGGAAGCCCCACGCAGCCCCTCGGAGGGGCCCAGGGCCTCTCCGGGGTGGGGGGCTCACTCCCTCTGAACGGAGGCCTGGGCTGGAAGAGCTAGCGGAGGCGCGTTTTGGTTTCGATTCTGGCCCGCTGTGAGCTCATGAATGTGCAGACGCAGATACGTTTACGATTTCCCGCGCACACCAGGCAACGGCCCAAGGAGGCAGAGGCAGAAGCCGGGCTCAGCCCGCCCGCCCGACGCGCGTCCTGCAGAGTGACAGCAGTTCCCGTGCCGACTCAGCTCCAGGGCAGGGTGTTGGGCGCTGAGCTCTGCGTGTCGTCGGGGGGGCCAGGGCTCCCCGCCAGGCGGCCTGTGCTGTGTCGAATGGGCTCCGTCACTGTCCAGGAATCTCTCTTTCCTTTTCCTGCTCTTTCCCTTCTTTCTCCCGGGCCTTTATTTCTTCTTTCCACAAACGCGAAGGATTTATTCTACATAAGGTGCCGTGGCAAGTGCTGTGCGATGTTCCAGGTTGAATAACCTGCAACCCCTGACCTCAAAGATACTAGGAGGGAGAAACCATTTTTCCAGGTCATTTTAATGCGGCACATACTGTTCATGGGGAAAGTTGGTGCTAAGACTCAGAGGAGGGCCTGAGGGAGAGGGGGATACTCTTGGGGTGGTTGGTGCACCCCAGGCGCGTGGAGAGGGGTAAGTCACGGGGCAGAGTCCCTGGAGGGCCGGGGTCACGCAGCAGGGCCGGGGCAGCGTGGGAGCCGGTGCCTGTGTGGGAGCGGCCACCCGGGACGTTTGCCTGTTCTGGTGACCTGGTGACTTACGGGGGTCTGCTAGGAGCTTGGCTCCTCATTTCTACGGTCTGGAAATGCGGTTCACATTTCTGGGAGAGGACCTGCTGCAACACCGTCTGATGACAGATTCCACCAGGAGACTAGAAATGCCTGTAGCGCATTCATAGTAGCAATGTTCAAACTCAGGATCTTTCCGCAAATGCCTGTCTACACAGCAAACCCAGGCAGGAGTGCCCAGGTTAAGCAAATGTACGAACCTGTGAAGAGAACCGCAAATGTGACGTAATTAATAAATTTGTCGACATTTCTTCTCCTCGTGGAGTTTTTCCGTCATCAGGCTTGAGCCTTATTTTATACGTGTATGTATTTACGGACACAAGGAAATAGGCATAATGTGCACTGCTGTCTGCATTTTTGCAAAAGTGGTAAAGTGATCCTTTCTGTTCGATTTTGCAGTTTGGGGTATTCAGAAGAATCAGGGCCAAAACGCGGGCGATGTGGAACCTCCTTTGTCCCTTTGGGCAAATTACTTAGTCCTTCCTGACCTCAGGCTCCTAATCTATACAAATGCCTTCCTCATATGAGTCTTGTGAGGTTTCAGGCGACATACAAAAGTCTCATACATACTCAGTGCAAGCGAGTAAGGAGCTCGCACGGGAGGGTAGGTGGGACCCCAGACTTTGTCCCGACCCCGCCCCCAGACATCCTTGAGACCAGTCCTGTGAAGATGTGCGAAGGGCAATGTTCTAGTGCAACTCGTGTGAACGATGAAGATTGTCTCAGAAGAACAGGAAGCAAGAGCCCTGAGCACGAACAAGGAATTGGTTGATGAATGCAGCACCAGGAAACAGGATAATTCCTGGACTGAAATGGTTGACGCCTGTTGCACCAGGAAACAGGATAATTCCTGGATTGAATTGCCTACAGACGTTCTGGCGACTAGCAGGACGTCGCCATAGCAACAAAGCCCATAACAGTTGCAGGTTGGCAAGCAGCAAAAAAATCATTATAATATTTAAGAATGAAAACTTTAATATTTTATTTTCCATTATCATCGCTGTGACTTACCCTTCTTAGCAGAATGGATTCCCTTTCTATTTGTAGAAAGTTGTTCCGCACTGCTTTGAGAGCAAGGGCTGTAGGGTTTATATTTTCCAAAAGATGAAAAGGGTCCTTTTGAGGAATTTAACTTTTATTGGGGTCTTTCTGTGTGAAGAAAGCGTGGTGAGTGCTACAACAAATTTGGTTGTTACACTTGCTTCATTTCCTGGTTTCAGGTTTAACATTTGTCTTCTGGGATCTGTTCATCATCAAGAGTGCTGAAACTGGAAGCTAAGAGTTTGCTGCAAAGTCTTTCTTGGAGGGTTCCTTTATTTATTTCTTATATTTCTTTTCCCAGTTAGAACACATACACCTACACAGAGAGAGAAACAAAAAATACATGCATAAAACCCCAGTAGTCATGTATGTATTCAAACATAGTATTAAAAAATTAGGTGCTGCTGTTTCAGTGTCTGTATTAAAAGACTGAGCTTTGTTCTTAGACAAAAATCTTGAGTTTGTAGTTAGTGATTACTGTTAGGATTTGGGGGCTGGTTTTACCATCATATACAATAAATCTTTGGATCACAGTATCATTAAGATAGTCTAACTCACTGTATATTACAATACATTATATTTCTGCAAATACTTACATTTTCATGGAATTCCCTAACAATATAAAAATTAAATAAAACAAGCACAATAATTTGTCATTCCCCCTTAGATTGAATGCAAAGGAGTTGTCAGATAATGAACAACTGCTTAATTTAAATAAAACAGCAGAAATTAATTTCTCAGCAGAAACTAAGATTATTTAGAACATTTAGATTACCGTTTTGCATTGCGCTATTTTTATGCTATTATATTTGTCAAGATTTAAAACTCTTTTGTGTACTGAGAACAAACGCCCCCAAATAATTAAACTGTGAAGAAAAGCCATAACTTATGTAGAAAGACTTTTCATTATCAAATGTTTTCATTAATGCTTTTTTTTAAACATCTTTATTGGAGTATAATTGCTTTACAATGGTGTGTTTCTGCTGTATAACAAAGTGAATCAGCTATATGCATACATATATGCCCATATCCCCTCCCTCTTGCGTCTCCCTCCCACCCCTCTAGGTGGTCACAAAGCACCGAGCTGATCTCCCTGTGCTATGCGGCTGCTTCCCACTAGCTATCTATTTTACAGCTCTGTATGACGGACTCTAGGGCCATCCACCTCACTACAAATAACTCAATTTTTTTTCTTTTTATGGCTGAGTAATATTCCATTGTATATATGTGCCACATCTTATTTATCCATTCATCTGTCAAAGGACACTTATGTTGCTTCCATGTCCTGGCTATTGTAAATAGTGCTGCAGTGAACATTGAGGTACATGACTCTTTTTGAATTATGGTTTTCTTAGGGTACATGCACAGTAGTGGGATTGCTGGTCGTATGGTAGTTCTATTTGTAGTTTTTTAAGGAACCTCCATACTGTTCTCTATAGTGGCTGTATCAACTTACATTCCCACCAACAGTGCAAGAAGGTTCCCTTTTCTCCACACCCTCTCCAGCATTTACTGTTTGTAGATTTTTTTATAATGGTCATTCTGACCGGTGTGAGGTGATACCTCATTGTAGTTTGATTTCAATTTATCTAATGACTAGTGATGTTGAGCATCCTTTCATGTGTTTGTTGGCAATCTGTATATCTTCTTTGGAGAAATGTCTGTTTAGGTCTTCTGCCCATGTCTATTTAGTTCTTCTGCCCATTTTTGGATTGGGTTGTTTGTTTTTTTGTTATTGAGCTGCATGAGTTGCTTATAAATTTTGGATATTAATCCTTTGTCAGTTGCTTCATTTGCAAATATTTTCCCCCATTCTGAGGGTTGTCTTTTTGATGGTTTCCTTTGCTGTGCAAAAGCTTTTAAGTTTCATTCGGTCTCATTTGTTTATTTTTGTTTTTATTTCCATTTCTCTAGGAGATGGGTCAAAAAGGATCTTGCTGTGATTTATGTCATAGAGTGTTCTGCCTATGTTTTCCTCTAAGAGTTTGATAGTGTCTGGCCTTACATTTAGGTCTTTAATCCATTTTGAGTTTATTTTTGTGTATGGTGTTAGGGAGTGTTCTAATTTCATTCTTTTACATGTAGCTGTCCAGTTTTCCCAGCACCACTTATTGAAGAGACTGTCTTTTCTCCATTGTATATCTTTGCCTCCTTTGTTATAGATTAGTTGGCCATAGGTACGTGGGTTTATCTCTGGGCTTTCTATCTTGTTCCATTGATCTATGTTTCTGTTTTTGTGCCAGGACCATATTGTCTTGATTACTTTAGCTTTGTAGTATAGTCTGACGTCAGGGAGTCTGATTCCTCCAGCTCTGTTTTTTTCCCTCAAGACTGCTTTGGCTATTTGGGGTCTTTTGTGTCTCCATACAAATTTTAAGATTTTTTGTTCTAGTTCTGTAAAAAATGCCATTGGTAATTTGATAGGGATTGCATTGAATCTGTAGATTGCTTTGGGTAGTATAGTCATTTTCACAATATTGATTCTTCCAATCCAAGAACATGGTATATCTCTCCATCTGTTGGTATCATCTTTAATTTCTTTCATCAGTGTCTTATAGTTTTCTGCATACAGGTCTTTTGTCTCCTCAGGTAGGTTTATTCCTAGGTGTTTTATTCTCTTTGTTACGATGGTAAATGGGTGTGTTTCCTTAATTTCTCTTTCAGATTTTTCATCATTAGTGTATAGGAATGCAAGAGATTTCTGTGCATTAATTTTGTATCCTGCTACTTTACCAATTTAATTGATTAGCTCTAGTAGTTTTCTGGTAGCATCTTTAGGATTCTCTATGTATAGTACCATGTCATCTGCAAACAGTGAGTGTTTTACTTCTTTCTGATTTGGATTCCTTCTATTTCTTTTTCGTCTCTGATTGCTGTGGCTAAAACTTCCAAAATTATGTTGAATAATAGTGGTGAGAGTGGGCAGCCTTATCTTGTTCCTGATCTTAGTGGAAATGGTTTCAGTTTTTCACCATTGAGAACGATGTTGGCTTTGGGTTTGTCATATATGGCCTTTATTATGTTGAGGTAAGTTCCCTCTATGCCTACTTTCTGGAGAGTTTTTATCATAATTGGGTGTTGAATTTTGTCAAAAGCTTTTTCTGCATCTACTGAGATGATTGTATGGTTTTTCTCCTTCAATTTGTTAATATGGTGTATCACATTGATTGATTTGTGTATATTGAAGAATCCTTGCGTTCCTACGATAAACCCCACTCGATCATGGTGTATGATCCTTTTAATGTGCTGCTGGATTCTGTTTGCTAGTATTTTGTTGAGGATTTCTGCATCTATGTTCATCAGTGATACTGGCCTGTAGTTTTCTTTTTTTTGTAACATCTTTGTCTGGTTTTGGTATCAGGGTGATGGTGGCCTCGTAGAATGAGTTTGGGAGTGTTCCTCCCTCTGCTGTATTTTGGGAGAATTTGAGATGGATAGGTGTTAGCTCTTCTCTAAATGTTTGATGGAATTCGCTGGCAAATCCGTCTTGTCCTGGCCTTTTGTTTGTTGGAAGATTTTTAATTACAGTTTCAATTTCAGTGCTTGTGATTGGTCTGTTTATATTTTCTATTTCTTCCTGGTTCAGTCTTGGAAGGTTGTGCTTTTCTAACAATTTGTTCATTTCTTCCAGGTTGTCCACTTTACTGACATATAGTTGCCTGTAGTAATCTCTTGTGATCCTTTGTATTTCTGCAGTGTTAGTTGTTACTTCTCCTTTTTCATTTCTAATTCTGTTGGGGTTTTTTTGTTCTTCTTTCTCTAATTGCTTTAGGTGTAAGGTTAGGTTGTTTCTTTGAGATTTTTCTTCTTCAGGTAGGATTTTATTGCTATAAAATTCCCTCTTAGAACTGCTTTTGCTGCATCGTGTAGGTTTTGGGCCATCATGTTTTCATTGTCATTTGTTTCTAGGTATTTTTTCATTTCCTCTTTGATTTCTTCAGTGATCTCTTGGTTATTTAGTAGCATATTGTTTAGCCTCCAAGTGTTTGTATTTTTTACAGTTTTTTTTCCTGTAATTGATATCTAGTCGCATAATGCTGTGGTCGGAAAAGATACTTGGTACGATTTCAGCTTTCTTAAATTCACTAAGGCTTGATTTGTGACCCAAGATATGGTCCATCCTGGAGAACGTTCCATGAGCACTTGAGAAGAAAGTGTATTCTGTTGTTTTTGGAGGGAATGTCCTATAAATATCAGTTAAGTCCATCTTGTTTAATGTATCATTTAAAGCTTGTGTTTCCTTATTTATTTTCATTTTGGTTGATCTGTCCATTGGTGAAAGTGGGGTGTTAAAGTCCTCTACTATGATTGTGTTACTGTCGATTTCCCCTTTTATGGCTGTTAGCATTTGCCTT
>NC_041233.1:109785326-109786186 GCF_002837175.3 Physeter macrocephalus
TCCTATGTTGGTTGCATAAATATTTACAATTGTTATATCTTCTTTTTGGATTGATCCCTTGATCATTATGTAGTGTCCTTCTTTGTCTCTTGTAAGATTCTTTATTTTAAAGTCTATTTTGTCTGATATGAGAATTGCTACTCCAGGTTTCTTTTCATTTCCATTTGCATGGAATATCTTTTTCCATCCCCTCACTTTCAGTCTGTATGTGTCCCTAGGTCTGAAGTGGGTCTCTTGGAGACAGCATATATACGGGTCTTGTTTTGTATCCATTCAGCCAGTCTGTGTCTTTTAGTTCGAGCATTTAATCCATTTACATGTAAGGTAAGTATCAATATGTATGTTCATATTACCATTTTCTTAATTGTTTTGGGTTTGTTATTGTAGATCTTTTCCTTCTCTTGTGTTTCCTGCCTAGAGAAGTTCCTTTAGCATTTGTTGTAAAGCTGGTTTGGTGGTGCTGAATTCTCTTAGCTTTTGCTCGTCTGTAAAGGTTTTAATTTCTCTGTTGAATCTGAATGAGTTCCTTGCTGGGTAGAGTAATCTTGGTTGTAGGTTTTTCGCTTTCATCACTCAATATGTCCTGCTGCTCCCTTCTGGCTTGCAGAGTTTCTGCTGAAAGATCAGCTGTTAACCTTATGGGGATTCCCTTGTATGTTATTTGTTGCTTTTCTCTTGCCGCTTTTAATAATTTTTCTTGTATCTAATTTTTGATAGTTTGATTAATATGTGTCTTGGTGTGTTTCTCCTTGGATTTATCCTGTATGGGACTCTTTGCACTTCTTGGACTTGATTGACTATGTCCTTTCTCATATTAGGGAAGTTTTCAACTATAATCTCTTCAAATATTTTCTCAGTCC
>NC_041233.1:109786253-109874133 GCF_002837175.3 Physeter macrocephalus
TTGTTTGTTTGCGCTTTAGTTCTTCTAGGTCCTTGTTAAATGTTTCTTATATTTTCTCCATTCTATTTCCAAGATTTTGGATCATCTTTACTATCATTTGTCTGAATTCTTTTTCAGGTAGACTGCCTGTTTCCTCTTCATTTGTTTGGTCTGGTGGGTTTTTACCTTGCTCCTTCATCTGCTGCGTATTTCTCTGTCTTCGCATTTTGCTTAACTTACTGTGTTTGGGGTCTCCTTTCTGCTGGCTGCAGGTTCATAGTTCCCGTTGTTTTTGGTATCTGCCCCTAGTGGCTAAGGTTGGTTCAGTGGGTTGTGTAAGCTTCCTTGTGGAGGGGACTAGCACCTGTGTTCTGGTGGATGAGGCTGGATCTTGTCTTTCTGGTGGGCAGGACCACGTCCGGTGGTGTGTTTGGGGGTGTCTGTAAACTTAGTATGATTTTAGACAGCCTCTCTGCTAATGGGTGGCATTGTGTTCCTGTATTGCTAGTTGTTTGGCATGAGGTGTCCAGCACTGGGGCTTTCTGGTCGTTGAGTGGAACTGGTTCTTAGTGTTGAGATGGAGATCTCTGCGAGAGCTCTCACCGATTGATATTACGTGAGGTCAGGAGGTCTCCGGAGATCCAGTGTCCTGAACTCGGCTCTACCACCTCAGAGGCTCAGGCCTGACACCCGGCCGGAGCACCAAGACCCTGTCAGCCACACAGTGCAGACAACTGTGGTGAAAATCTGACTGGTATGTTGGATTTTTCTTTGCTGGGCGATTTATCTGAGCCGGGTTCCCTTTGTCAGAAACACAGCAAGCCAAAATGCTGAGACATCTGAGGTTTCCAGTGAAGATAGGGCTTATTCACAAGGCAGCCAAGGAGAAGACAGGAGAACAAATGTCAAATCTCAATGCTTTTTTTTTTTAACAAAATAATAACAGCCCTTTTAGCCCATGACACACAAAACGAAATTTTTCTTCGCTGAGCATTAAGTCGCACACACAAAATTATATAGTTTGCCCCTACAGGAGCACATGTTGAGGTATCGCTGGCTCAGAAAAACAGTTACACATGTATGAATTATACATGTGTTTCAGATGTTTATAAGGATCAACTTTCCAAAACATTTTAGTGAGAAGTCAAATCTATGGCATGTCTACAGACATTCTGGTAGTGGAGACACCTTCTTACGTGTCTAATTATGTGATGAAACTATGACAATCTCAAAACATAAAGTGGTTTAGTAGTAGATCTGGACTGGTAGGATCTGTTTTAGGGAATGTGAAAGAAGGTGAGTTCATTAAGGACTTCAGCTTCAACTTATTAAACTGGCAAATTGATTTTTATTTTTCATTTTAAACCTTAAGGACAGTGATTTAGAATCATCCAAACTTCTCAAGTCTCCACCTTCTGCTCTGAGTATTAGTGTGATAAATGATCCAGGCTCTCCACCCATGGGCGTGTTAGGGCTTTATCTGGTTTAATATCTGAGTCAGATGATAAATATATTTTTCCACTTCAACTCTGTACTTATTACTTAGGTGCCATTATGCATTTTTGAATAGTCCTGTTGGGAAACATTTCCCATGAAAAATCTACAGCCAAATGCCTCTCCTTTCTCAATGCTAAGGACTCTTCTACGACAGTGGAAACTGCCCTTTCGGTTGCTCACCCTTTGCTCGGCCCTCGTCTGGCTGCACCAGGAGTCAGACTTCAGCCAGGCTCCGACATGGAAATGAATGACAGCTGGCTCCACTGAGGAAATTGTCAGTGTGAGTCTGACAGAACTGGGTTTGGACCTGGATTCTTACTTCATAGATTTGGGCAAAATATGTAATCTCTGTAAGCCTCAGCTTCTCAATAATACCTGTTTGAGCACAGAAAGAGTCTTCAGACAGGCTGAAGCTGGTGTAATCTTGGTGAAGATGGTGCTGAGACGCAAGAGGTGGTGAGTCGTGGTGAGTCGTGGCGGGTCGTGGCGGGGAGCCGGTGTGGACAACGGGCGTGGATGGCGGGCGAGCTCTCTGTCTTCCAGGTGGAATCGTGTCAGGACCACGTTTCATTGCAAGGCCAGCCCTCTGTTATGTTGCTAAGGCAACTCATAATAATATTAGAGGGTTTAAAAAAACTATGATTCATGTTTTAGGAAAACCTACCCAGTCTGTTTCTTGTGACAACTTTTGATTAAAGGGTCTCAGTCGGGGGCATCATGTGGAATCATCTTCTGGGAGGCCTGGCCACTGGGTCATCCACTTATGACGTGAGAGCACGCACAGCTTCTTAAAGCCTGTTTGTTTCAGAGTTCTGTTTCCCTGATGGAGTCTGTGCACATGGGAAAGGACTGGTTCTCATCGCCCTGCCCGTCTCTGTGCTCTGATCACTTCAGCTCCCTCCCATGAGCTCTCCTCTTTTTCCTGGGGTACTTATTGTTTTGGTTTTTATTTTAGGCTTTTTCTGGTTTGGGATGTGCATCTCAAGGAGTTATTCTTTGTTCTCTTGGTTGCTGTTGGACTAGTAAAGGAGAATTGCATCCCCCCCAGCCAGCAGGACCCCGACTCGGGGATCCCAGAGTCTCCAGGAGAGAGGGTGCACGCAGACAGGTGGACTCAGGGCGGGTGTGGTTTAACAAAAGGAGTCCTGTTAGTGACATCAAGGACAGGAACTTGAGGCACAGGGCGAGACGAGCGCTCTGACCGGGCCAGAGAGCCTCTCCAGAAGTCACTTTCTGAACGGACCTCAGTGTCTTCAGTGGTAGATTGGAGACACCACCACCTACGCCAGACAAGCCATAGTGCATAAATGCAATTACACCCATGCAACTTCTGATAGTGCCCAGTAGGCAGCTCAGTAAGAAGTAATCTGCACTCAATCCTTTCTGCCTTCATTTTCCAGCAAATGCAACCAGCATATATAGACCTCTATATGTCTCTACATGTTCGTCAGGAGAGATCTCCTTGAAGAACTAAGGACAGTGTTTGTCCAGCCTGAGAACTTAAGGGCCAGTGGGAATAGTCAGACCCTGGTTTGATGGGACATTTCACCCCATGAAAATGACTTTGAGTTGTAAAGTGATTCCTACAAAGTTTCATCTTTAGGGTCTGGAAGTCTTCATCTCGAGAATGATTTTGACATGGAGTCCTTATTAGATAGGCACGCAGTTACGATAAATTGAAGTGAGTAGTTTGTATTAATTTAGGTTATTAGGCAACATGAGCAAATTAAAATACATTCTAACGCAGGCAGATTTGGATGATACAGAGTTCAGGTTAATCCAAAGATTCAAGTACTGCATGTATTTTCAATTTTGCTGAATTATTTTCCGTTGTGATAGTTGTGTCAGCAAGGGCATAATCTTCAGTCAGCTAATTATGTTTCCCTTCTTTAGATAGAAATGGCATTACTGTTAAGAATTCTGCAGTTTATTTGTTGTTCCCATAACTTACTAGCTGGACTTTCTCTTCATTTCTTACATCTACCTCTGAAAGGTTAGGGATCTCTATTCTAAACACCCGCAAAATCCTTCTGGAGGCTATGAACAGAGACCATGCAGACAAGAGAGCCTCTGAGGTGATTTTCTCTGAATGAGATTTATTTGTGAACAGCTTGTGGCCTTTCATCGTTAAGAATTGTGACTCTGTTCGTCGATACCAACACTAGAGGTTAAAACGTGTGACCAAGAAAACAGAAGGAAAGATAATCTTTCAGTTAATGAGGGAAAACAAAGTACTTGTTGAAGCGTTGATGCTTAAGACTGGAGATATTAAAAAAGTGCTGAGCTACTGCCCACCTATTTACCAGTTCTTAATCCTTCACCTCTTAGGATTCCAGCATAAAGCTGCATACAACATGAGAACTTGTTTTTTTAGATTTGTGGTGCTGCGTGAATCTATGATTTTGAAAAAAAAAAAGAAAGAAAGAAAAGGAAACCAACCCACTAGCAAGAGCGCGGTTTCGGTACACGTAGCTGCTTCGAGAAGGATGGATGTTATGTGGCTCTTCCATGTCTCCACGTGGGGCTGAGGTGGAGCCCGTGGGTTCAGGGGTGGACTTCTCTTGGGCATCTGGTCTGATTTACTCACAAAGGGACTCATTTTCGCCATTTTGCTGGAATTCCTCCTTTGGGGACTGAGATGCTGCGTCGCATGTAGGTTGTTGCTTGCTTTGTGCTGTGGGAAGAAGCCTGCATTCCCATTTGGACACATGACGGTTAACTTTATGTGTCAGTTTGACTGGGAGGCCCACGTAGCTGCTAAAACAGTATGTCTGGGTGTGTCAGCGAGGGTGTTTCCAGAGGAGGTTAGTCTCTGAATCTGTGGACTGAGTGAAGCTGACCCACCCTTCCCAACGCGGGCAGCCGTTGAGGGCCCAGGTAGGACGAGAAGGCTCGCCCTTCCTGCCTGAGCTGAGACGTCCACCTTCTCCTGCACATGACACACCCTGTGTCCATCTCAGCTGTGACAGGCGCCTTCCTCCCTGAGCGGGGTCTGCGAGGTTCCCGTCAGGGCCTCCATAAGCCACCTGAGACCGGGCCAGAGGACACTCCTGGAAGCAGCCCGATGTGTGTCCTCAAGGCGAATCCCATGGGCCCCCTCCCTGTGATGTCACGCACCTCGAGTCCCCATCCATTTGGACCCGTTATGACTTTGCGTCCTAAATGCAGCATCGTGCGTTATGTGTGGATTTCACGTTCTCGGTGCCACCGTCCTCGGCCCCCGTCCCCTAGGACTCGAGTGAACACCCGGCAGGACAGGCTCCTCCCCGTCAGCTGGCACCCTGGCTGGGAATTTGTCAGATGAAAACTCGAGCCCATAGAAACACACGGCGCCCCAGAGCCTCCGTGATTGACGCAGGTACGTTGCCAGCGGGTCCTAGCGTCGTTTAGCAAAGCCGACGTCCTCATGCACTAACCGGGCTCATCAATGGTGAACGAGTCCGTGGGAAGCTGCCTCTCCCACGTGGGTATCTGGGTCACTGGGGTAGCGGAAGGAAATTTCAGAGGGTTTGTTATGAGAAGCTGCCTGGGCTCCTCTCTTACTATCTCCACGTGGTGACTCAACTGCGGCCTCTTTCTCTTGTCCTGGATCCTCACCGTCCCCTCTCCGCTGGGCACAGATGATGATGGGACAGAGGTGGCTATAAATAGATCCCAGCTCCCTGGCTACTCCGGTGCTCCCGTACAGAGGACCGAGGTTTGGTGGCAAGGCTGCCGGCACGGACGCCGGGGACCCAGCCTCCCGGACGTCCCCGCTTGGAGAGTGAGTACCGCAGGCGTGGGTGAGGCAGGGGTGGGGTCTCAGCTCTTTAAGGAGCACAGCGGCGCCAAGCCCCCCAACCTCCGCTGTCGGCAGAAAGCATGTCCGAGGTCCTCTGAGCGGGCTGCCTGACGAGGCAGGTGGAGGGGTCCTGTGGCCGAGGCCGGTGTGTCGCTCCCTGGCCGACCCCCACCTCCCCCCCACCGGAAGGCGGCCCCTCCCCGGGAGGAGGAGGAGCTGTGCGGAGCCCTCTGGGTGAAGGGCTTTCCCGGGCTGTAACTTTTCAGACCTCAGGGAGCCCTGCCGGGGAGTGGGAGCTGCCCCGGGTGGCGGGGCCTCCGCGTGCCCTGCCCACTCACTTTCCAGAGGCCGTGTCGTCAGTGCTGTGACACCCCCAGGAAGTTGCCCATTTATGGCTAAAATGATATCATCACAAGAGGTGGCTCCTGTCTAAATAGGGATCATTTGTGAAATGAGATTATAGACGTTTCTCTGAAAAAAACAGGAGGCACGGGCACCTGCTTTCTGGAATCGATATCCCCGGGGCCCGGGCTGCACCATAATGAAGGTGTCCACCCCCGTGGCTGAATCCATTACGAGCGGGGAGCCTCCCTTTCCTGCTCGGTGCCGGGCGGCCCCCACATCCACATGGAGTCGACTCCAGATCCGTGTTTTCTGTTATGCTTGAATATATGGGACATGCATCGCAATCCCATGCCTGCCACCCTGCTGCAGTGCACTTGTCTGGTGGAGCCCCGTGGCTGCCTGGTCCACGCCGTGACTGCCCGGCCCCGGACACACGCCGGGTCGCCTCTGGCCTTGCTCTCTTGCAGTGATTTTGAACCTTCCTCCCACTGTACGTCCCCCTGTTTGCTGAGAAGCCTCCTGCTCTTTGCATTTGGACGCTGCAGGCAGCACGGCGGGAGTCTTCCCTCGGTAAGTCCAGGATGACTCGTCTCTTACTTTCCCCAGCTCAGATGCACTTCCACTAGTGCGGTGGCATCAGGCAGGCAGCCAGGAGCGATTAGCACCCGACTAGTTAGTCTCTGGGAGCAGCTTGCCCTCGGCACTTTGCACCAGGTTTTCTCACTGTCCTCCCTGCCACTGTACGTTGCTCTGCCTTTATAAGTAAAATACTCATCTCTCCATAGACGCGGTAGCCGCCGGGGAGCATCTTAATTGCTGTGGAGGGTTTGGGGGAGAGGACTGGCACGGCGGTCTAGAACGACACCACTGTCATTCTGAGAAGACAAGTTCATTCTCCAATTAACCCTGATTCCAGTAATCACTGAACACCCGAGCGATGGGTAAGGCGAGAACTATTCTGGCTTTCTCTCCGTTTGTTAAAGCAAAGATGCAGCAGCTGGGCTGCTGGCTTCAGCACCCCTTCGGGAACGAGTAAGTCCAGGGACCTGCGGTTATTAAAACCCGTGTTTTTTTTGCAAGCTGTGGGGAGAAGAGCCTGTGAAGATAGCTTCCTTTGTAATGCCTGCTGCAGCCAGAGCCTCACTGCTCCCTGCAGCTGCATTAAAGAGGATGAAAGAAAAGGGGGAAGATCTTGGAGATGCTGGGGAGCGCTGCCTTGTGTTTATGCCATGAAAGCTGTAAACCCCTTCAGAAGCAGGAGGTTTCGGTGTGTGGTGCCGGCCGAGCAGCCGTCCTCTGTCCTGGCAGAGGTGGCGGTGCTGGGCTGTGAAGGGAATTGCTGAGGTTTCAGAGCGACATGCTTTGCGGAGGGTCCCTGCGAGCCGGGTCCCTGGAGGGCAGTGGGGGGGGGGGGGGACATGGTGGCAGGTGCCCGGCGAGCCTTGACCAGTGAGCTGAGGGTGTTTCTTCTTGTGCTTCTTGCCCTGCTCTGCTGACATTTTTCTTTTGCTTTACCTTGTGCAAAAATACGCCCCGCTCTAAATAGTAGCAGCCACCTCTTCCTAACGAGAGTGGCTGTCGACTAGGGAGGTTATTATTCACTCAGGCATCTAGGGAACTGGTTTTACAAGTTCCTGCTATAAACGACCAAGATGCCTTCTATGTAGATGTTATACTCTGTGCAGAAGCCGGCACATCCAATAAAAAGCAGTTACTGGTTCGCCCATATTTAGATGAATATTGACTGTTTCATTCATAATTTTGTCGCCAGAGCTCAGGTGCATTTCCACGCACAGGCTCCGTGTCACCGTGGAGTATTTTGTGGCCTTTAGCTTGTCCAGGAAGCAGAACGAGTCAGTGGACTTTCTCTGGCTTGTGAATCATGCTTGTTTCTCAGCAACAAGTGCTGGCCCAGGATCACTGATCACGAATGTCACTCATGGAAACGGGGCCCCACACGGTCCTCAGAGGGGCAGTGAGGGAGAGTGGCCACCTCGGTGGGATTCGGGGCCACGCAGAGAGTTTGATTTAGACCAGCTGCATGTGTGGGGAGGTCTGGGCACAGGTGTGAGCAGACGCCCACCCGGAGAGCAGGTGACATCAGCCTGGGTTTGCAGCACTGATTCAACAATAAGTGTTGGCAAGTAATGAATATCGCATATTTTTTTACCAACTCATTTCAATCTGTTTATGGCCAGGACAATAATGAATAGCCTGAAAATAAGTCTGTATAGTAACACTGTTCAAATTGGAAAACTGTAACTGCAAGATGCACACCCAGTTCTTTGAATGTGACAGACAGCAGACCTTCTACAATCAAACCAGAGATGCCTTCGGAGGCTGGTGTGCGTTTGGCGGGTAAACGCTAGCTCTCTGCTCTGGTTTGATCAAACCAGCATTAGTAACTTCAAAGCGCTTTTCTGTTTTCTAAAGCAACATCGCTTTTATTTAAATACTATTTAATTTGATAGCTTTCTTTTTCTAAACGAGCGAGTTTTTACAGTAGCGGATCAGACTGACATCCTCTAAAAAATACAGACTCAGCGCAGGCTGAACGGGGACTGTCCACACGCTGGGCTCTGCGTGATACGAGGAGCGTTTGAGACTGTTTCCTTTCTCCTCTGAGTCCACTGCATGCTGCACTGACCTCGGTGCTGATTAGGAAGAAGAAAATGACCATACACACCCACACACCTGCCTTGTAACACACACATACACACACCCCTGCCCCATCACACATACACACACACACACACCCCTGCCCCATCTCACACACACACACATACACACACACACCCCTGCCCCATCACACACATACACACACCCCTGCCCCATCACACACACACACACACACACACCCCTGCCCCATCTCACACACACACACATACACACACACACCCCTCCCCCATTACACACCCACACACCTGCCTTGTAACACACACATACACACACCCCTGCCCCATCACACATACACACACACACACACCCCTGCCCCATCTCACACACACACACATACACACACACACCCCTGCCCCATCACACACACACACACACCCCTGTCCCATCACACACACATACACACACACACACCCCTGCCCCATCACACACACACACACACACACCCCTGCCCCATCACACACACACACACACACACACACACACACTCTCTCTCTCTCCCCTGGTTTAGCAGAGACCCTTTTACGGAGGCAGAGGCCGAGTGCATGCGCTCAGGGCCCTTGTCACGGGAGGCACAGAAAGGGCGGCTGACGGCTGCTGTGCATCTACAGGCTCCTCGGAGCGTGGGTCTCCAGATGGGACCAGACGCCCCCGCTCTGTGTGCTTGTAACCCGGTGCACAACGTGTGCGGGGTATTTCTGAACACCGCCCCCCCACGCTCGTTGTGACGGCCTTTGTCCCCATTTGAACACAAGTCCCCCTCCAGGCGCCAGTGCGCAGGGACCCACGCTGGGAGGCTGCTGTCTCAACTCTGACTCGGTACGTTATTTCCAGAGACATAGCAGCTGCCAGAAATTTGATCATCAGGTCCTTATTTTATTCATGATTATCTCCAGATAATAACTGGTAGTAAAATTAGCATTCTTCCTCTGACTAGCATCAGGGGAGAAAAGTCAGAACATTTCTATTTAGAGAATAGTTATTGTGAAACTGCTTTCCTGTCCACACGTATTTGTGAAAAATGTGCCGCGTTCAGCAGGGCCCGAAAGTGACGTGTTTGGGTGGGAACCTTTCGTTTTCGTCACGTATCACACGGCACAAAGTGTTTGGCCTCTAAACCTGGTGGGTGAGGAGTGGAGCTTCTGCAAAGCGAGCTGCGGACCGTCTGGAGGCTCCTCTCACTGAAGACAGATACTCAGCGGAGGCCGGCGTCTGCCTCTCCCATGGGGTCGGGAGGGGTCTGATGCCCCTTCTCTTCACTGGGCTCTTAGGACACACCTGAGGGTCCCTACAGCCCTGGGGCCTGTGTCTCTGGTTCTCCCGTCTACGTGTGTGGTTGCGTAGCGGGCAGCTCGCGGACAGAGCATCTGAATCGCTGATGTCCCCAGAGAGTCCCATAGGCCGGTCCATCTGGAGAGCTGGACCCAGAGGCCCCGGAGGGCCGTCCCGAGCTGCTGGGCTTCGCGGGCTGTCACTCACCTCCTCAGCCAGTGAGAGGGTCAAGGGCACCCTCCCCAGGTCATGCCCCAGAGGCCCCAAGGGACAGTGGCCTCTGGGGTGTCAGCGCAGCTGTGCCCACAGGGACCCCTTGTGAGGGTGGAAGTTACAGGACACGCACCTTCCCGCGCCCTCCGTGTCCTTGGGCTGCGTACAGGGCATGTTTGGTCCCCGCAGCCAGGAAGGCTGGCTCAGCTGGTCTGGATCACTTGTCACCCGACAGGTCCCCGCTGGACCTGGCTGAGCTGTTCCCAGTCACCACTTGGAAAGCCCTTGGGGCCTGCAGGCTTCCTCTGTCCCGGGCCACGGGCGCCATCCTTCTGCGTCAGGGCCAGGCCCTGCTGCACCCCTGCGCCGCCATTTCCTGTGGTTTGGTCGCTAAGCTGGGACATGCATCTACCTCCGTCTGAGGAAGACTGGATGGCTCTGACCTGGGCCTCACCCTGTCTAGCTCTAGGGCAGACCCCCGGGTCCTGTGGGGATGGAGGGGGGAGGGCCGACCCCGGGTCCTGCGGGGATGGAGGGGGGAGGGCAGACCCCCGGGTCCTGTGGGATGGAGGGGGGAGGGCCGACCCCGGGTCCTGCGGGGATGGAGGGGGGAGGGCAGACCCCCGGGTCCTGTGGGGATGGAGGGGGGAGGGCCGACCCCGGGTCCTGCGGGGATGGAGGGGGGAGGGCAGACCCCCGGGTCCTGTGGGGATGGAGGGGGGAGGGCAGACCCCCGGGTCCTGTGGGGATGGAGCGGGGAGGGCCGACCCCGGGTCCTGCGGGGATGGAGGGGGGAGGGCAGACCCCCGGGTCCTGTGGGGATGGAGGGGGGAGGGCCGACCCCGGGTCCTGCGGGGATGGAGGGGGGAGGGCAGACCCCCGGGTCCTGTGGGGATGGAGGGGGGAGGGCCGACCCCGGGTCCTGCGGGGATGGAGGGGGGAGGGCAGACCCCCGGGTCCTGTGGGGATGGAGGGGGGAGGGCCGACCCCGGGTCCTGCGGGGATGGAGGGGGGAGGGCAGACCCCCGGGTCCTGTGGGGATGGAGGGGGGAGGGCCGACCCCGGGTCCTGCGGGGCAGACCCCAGGTCCTGCGGGGATGGAGGGGGGAGGGCCGACCCCGGGTCCTGCGGGGATGGAGGGGGGAGGGCTGCACAGCTCTCCTGGGACCCGATTCAGCAAAAGCTTGGCCTTGGGGCGTCCGAGGGGAGGCCACCGTGCAGATGTCCCATTACACACCTCTTGCAAAACACAGGCGTCCTGCCGCCCTTCAGTCGCCTCCTTCTGTGCCCAACTTCCCGGTTTCCTCATTCCTCCTGGTTTTCACTCACTCTAGTTTCTAAAATCCGTCTCTCTTTAAAGCATTTGTGATAGCGTCCAACTTACGAGGGCCGTCTGGGGCATGCAGCTTCCAGGTGTATGTGTGCGTGCATGTGGTTTAGATTTATTTTCCTAATGTATTTTTACTTAATTTATGTTTCGTGTGTGTGTGTGTGTGTGTGTGTACGTGGGCGAAATGAATATCCTTTATCACCCACTTATTGACTCAAAGAAGGAATTCTTCAAGGACGCAGTGTGCATGTCTGGCGAGGTTCTAGGAGCCCCGTGCGTGTGCACGTGTAGGTGGCGCGGACCTGGTCTGGAGCTGCATCTCTGTCCGGGGGGGGTGGGGCTCTCGGAGCAGGGCTGGTGGGCAGGTGAGTGTCAAGAGCAGGACGTCAGGGACACGGGGGTGGGGGCCCCATCACGCGTCTGCCTGCCCTTGCTCCGCCTGCTTCCGTTTCCGTCCTGACCGCTGGAGGTGGTGCTGTAATTCGCGTAAGAAAAGAGCTTCCGCCCGTCAGTGCCTCACCTGTGTGGTTCGTCACTGTCGCGTGGAGTGTCTCGCGCGTGTGCACTCGATCTGTGGAAATCTTCCCGTCCTCAAACATAAGGATGTTCTTGAAAACTTGGAAACTGCCCACGTGCTGACTTGGAGGTTTTCCCTGCTGACTAGATTGTGATGATTTCCGAGGGAAGCCGCTGTCACTGTATTCATTTAATCAGGGAGTTCCCATGTGACACGCTGTGGTTTTTAATTGTAACCCACTAATTATCTCCCCACTGCACCTCTGCCCTGACGTCACCAGGATCGTTAAGAAAGGCACTTCCTTTACTGAAAGAGGAAAGGTCTGCCCTGACACCCACCCCTGGGCATTGTTGGGAAGTGTGAGTGGGTCTTCCACCTTCCAAAACGATTCTTGAATAGAAACTCCACAAAAACATCTGAGATCGTTTTCTCTCCTGCCTTTGGAGTGCATCAGTTCACATTCCCTTTGTAAATTTACCACAAATACTAAAGTTTTAAAATATAGCAAAAACAGCCCTTAAATAGCCCGGAACTAGGAAGTTTTGTAGCTGGAACCAGGGAGAAATAGCCACGGAGAGTGTCCTTCTCTCTCATGGCCATGGAGCATATCAAGACTTTTGTCTGTAGAAATTTCTATAATAAAAATATTTGTATATCAGTGTTAAACTTATAGATGGGCATGTGTAACTCAGCAAAGAGTGAAAACCAGCCGGTGTGCTCAGAATTTTAAACATGACACAACTGGCCCCAAATATATAAGGTATTTTGTTTCTCTCACCTTTCAAAAGATCTTTTTGTTTGTTTTCTGGTAAGAGAAACTGCCTTAGTGTCTTAATTCCTGTGGCCATGGGTGTTAAACTTTGGGGAAAGGGAAAGAGATGTCCCCACCACTCATCTTTCCCATAATCAGACGATTAAGATGTGGGGTGACTTTTGAGACGTCATCTGATCTATTCTTCGGGGTTGTATAAACTCAATGCAGTTCTGCCCGAGAAAATTCAACACCACTTAGCAGAGGGACCACCAGCATCCAGTGGACACTGGGACCACCAGCAGGGTCCTGCCCGGACTCCGCACGGCGAGGCTGTGCTCAGTCCCAGCGACTGGACGGGTGTGCAACGCCGAGGCCCTCGGGGCAGCTGGGTGAGCGCTGACCACACAGGCCATGGCTCCCATGACCGCCAGGTCGGGTGAACACCGCTCGCAACTCTGATGGTGCCTCAGGCCCGACAGAGGTCAGGTCATCCTCGAGGATGAGACCCAGGGGTCAAGGAGGGCTGGTTTCTGCAAAGGCCGTGCTTCCTAGCTGGGCCCGGAAGAGGAAGAGTCCAGGGATTGATTTGAGGACACCTCCTGTCTGTCTCCCTCCCTCCTTCCTTCCTTCCTCTTCCCCTTCCCCTCCCCCCTCTGTCTGTCTCTCCCCCTCCTGGTTTCTTATACCCAGGGGAGGTCCTGTTTGGGCCGAGCGGAAAGCTCTTCCTTTTCTAACGAGCGAGGCTGTGCAAAGCTTTGGGTGTGTCTTCCGCCCGGCTTACCCGCCAAGCTTCCTTTTAAAGGTGGACTCTGCGCCCGTACCCGTGGGAGGGGAGCCTCCAGACGGATGGCTCGAGGGCAGAGCCAGGTGTCGACGGGCGGACACGTGTGCAGCGTCGGGGAAGGACCTCCGGCTTCTGGCAGCTGCGCCGCTCCCTCCCCAGCGACCTGCACGTGTCCCTGGGTGTTGGGGCGGCTGCCGTCCAGCCCACCTTCTCCTGCCCCGTCCTCTCCTCGGTGGGGAGGGGGCAGGAGCCATTTAAGCACCAGAAGCTCTGCGCACAGACCGAGCGTAAGGACAGCACTAGATGCGGGTGCACTGCGGCCGTGGTCCGCGGCCTTTGCACGTGAAGTCGGTCACCGGGCACAGAGCTCCCCTCCAGTCAAGCTTGTGTGCAGGCAGCGCCCGTGGCTCTGGACGGTCTGTGTCAAAGGAGCCGGGACCGGCGTCTGGACCGAGTCCTCACGTGATTACCTCATCCGCAGAGAGTGGTCTGAGGACAGGTGTGAAGCGTGCCTTTCAGAGAGAAAAAGTGATTCCTACAAATAGCGAGTGATAGAAGAGGTGTTTAAGAAAAGAGTTCTCTTGAACACCTTCAGGTGGATAGAAAGGCTGGGCCTGCGTCCTGGTCCTTCTGTAGATGGAGGGGCTGGGCCGCCTTGAGGGGGGCTGGGTGTCCCTGTTCCCCAGCACCGCCCCCCGGCTGCTGTCCTGGCTCCCCCGTCTCCCGTTTTCACGCGTGAGCTGTGTCTGCACCCCTCCTCCCTGAAATTTGTAGATCTGGGGAAAGAACAAGTCTTGTCCTCGGAGCTACAGGCCAGTGACCTCTGAGTGCTGAGCTCCTGGGCTTCTCACCAGGCATTGCACATGGGCTTGAACAGCCGGATCTGTGGTCTCCCAGTCTGGAGGCTGGGCATCCGAGGCCAGCATGTCCCGGGGGCCTCCTGAGGTCAGGGGTCTGTTCCAGGCCTCCCTCCTACTTTGCTGGCGTCACTAGCTTCCCCGGGGCGTAGATGCATCACCTCGGTCTCTGCCTTCATCTTCACCAGGTGGTCTCCCTGGCGGGGGGAGGGTCCGTGTGCGAACTTCCTCTCTTGGTCCAGACGCTGGGGCTCAGGGAGGCCCCATCTTAATGAACCGCGTCTGCGAGGACTGTCTCCACATGAGTTCACGTCTAAGCTGCTGGGGGTCAGGACCCCAACCCACGCGTCCGGTGGGAGGGGCACGGGTCAGCAGGTACCCCTCGGTAGGAACCGGTCTGAGGGTGCAGCCATGCTGTTGCCTCTGTGATTTGGGGAGCACGGTGACAGGGGTGGGGTGACGGCCTTTGCTATGAAAGGGAGTCCCTTTCTCGATTCTCATCGTCACTGGGATGTTGCACTTTTTGCACAAGATCGTTGGAGACTCGATTCCGTTCCCCACTCCGCAGTCGACAGGGTTTGCAGCACGGGATGAACACGTCCTCTGTCGTAGGCCTATGTTTATTTCTCCGTAGAATAATGATCGCCGTGACATCGACTCCTATGCTCACCTGAGGCCTGGGAGGATGTACGCTTAGGGATTTTCACACTGACAGTTGCCATTACCACATTTATTGGGAGATCTGCCAGAATTCCACATCTGAGTTTTGTACTAAAAATTGTCTCATGAAACCTTTAAGATATTTCTGCTGCCCAGCTGTCCCCGAGGAGACGAGCAGTCCCCGCTGAGCCGTGGCCCTCAGTCACCCACCGTGATGTGATTCAGCCTGTCGGATCACCCTCTTCCACGGGAGGGGAGTCCTTCGGGTGGTGCTTCCCAGTGCCAGCCCTGGGCGAGGGCTGTTTCCGTTTGCTCCCAGACCCAGAGGGGTCCTCCGGCCGCATTCTTCGCGGCTGTTTCCAGCTCTGGACTATGCACTTGAAGGTCAAGCCAAGGTGAAGTTGGAGCCCTCTGGGTCCCTGTCCATCATTTTCCTGAACTTGGAAATGGGAATGATCCTGGATTCCCACCCTTCTCGGCTCCCTCCGCTCGCGGGCTCCCCGGAGGATTTTCTCCTAGTTCAGAACATCCATTTGTCTAGAATAATATTAATAGTGAAGGAAGAACAGCAGCTAGAGCCATCCTTTTAAAATTAATAGACTTTAAGAGCAGTCGTAGGTTTACAGAAAGATTGAGCAGAAAGTACCGTCCTCCACCACAGGAACTTTCCCTTATTTTAACATCCTGCATTGTTGTTGCGTTTGTTACAATTGATGAACCAGAACTGGTATATGATTATTGACTAAAGTCCATAGTTTACTTCAGGATGCACTCGCGGCGTTGTCCATTCTGTGGTTTTGGACAGACGTATAGTGACATATATCCATCATTATAATATCATGCAGAGTAGTTTCACTGCCTTAAAACTCCTCCGTGTTCTGTCTGTTCACCCCACCCTCCCCGCACCCCCTGGCAACCACTGATCTTTTTACCGTCTCCATAGTTCTGCCTTTTCCAGAATGTCATACAGTTGGAATCATACACTCTGTAGCCTTTTCAGATTGGCTTCTTTCATGTACTTATGAGGTTCTTCCACATCTTTCCATGGCTTGATAACTCATTTCTTTTTAGCTGAATAATATTCCATTGTCTGAATGGACCACAGTTTATTTATCCACATACCTACTCAGGAACATTTTGATGGCTTCCAAGTTTTGACAATTGTGAATAAAGCTGCTATAAAAATTTGAGTGCAGGTTTTTGTGTGGACATAAGTTTTCAGCTCATTTGGGTGAACACCAAGGAGTGTGGTGGCTGGGTTGTAGGGTAAGAGTATGTTTAGCTTTGCAAGAGATTGCCGGGCCGTGTCCCAGAGCGGCTGTATGTATGATGTTGGCGTCTCTTCATGTGCTTATTTGCTGTCTGTATACATTCTTTGGTGAGGTGTCTGTTCAAGTCTTTTGCACATTGTTGATTGGGTTGTTTATTTCTCATTGAGTTTAAGAATTCTTTCTATACCTGTCTTTTATCCAATATGTGCTTTGCAGATAATTTTTCTCAGTCTGTGACTTGCCTTTTCATTCTTAAGCACTATTTTAATATACGGTAAACATATATGTATACATGTAAGTACATAGGTGTATCTTTTTAAGTAATGTATATCTTCTTAAGTAGTAATGCTTTCATTTCTCCTGGATTTTTTTGTTGAAACTGTTTCAACGAAATCTTAAATCGGTTTAGCAGCAGTTGTTTATGGCCTGCTGACTATAGCAGATGGTGTGCTGAGCTCTTTTCGCCTTTACTTGCTACCTTACTCTGTCTTTTGCAGCTTTACTCGTATAGCTAGGTTCCCCAACCAGGGTGTAGGTCCTACAGTCATGCGTTTATTTTATGGACATGTTCTGACTGTGAACCACGAATAGGAAGGCTCCTAGGATCTGGAGATGCAGAGACAATTAAAACATGATTCATATATTGAATGAGGTTATAATCCAGTTGGGAACATGCACCGACATAAATAACATCAACACAGGGCAGACGAGACGGCTTTCCTGAGAAGTCATGGACACTGTGCCATGGGGACCTCGGATAAGAAGACAGTTTAATTTGGGTTTGAAGGATCAGTGACAGCTTTACAGAGGGAGTAGGTTTTGATTGGACTTCGGAGTGCAGCTAGGATGTTTATACCAGAATGGGAAGAAGTCATTTCCAGCCAACAGACAGTGGGGCAGCGTCCGGCAGCTGCCGGGCGTCATGAAGGGCTGGGATGTGGTTAAGGGAGGGTTGGACACGTGCTCAAATGCCTGTCATGTCTCACCGCCCCCTCGCGTGGTCTGCATCATGCTTCCCCGTGTGTTGCTAGTGTTGTGACACTGTGATGGTCCCGGTTCTACAGACTGGTGAACGGGGCCGCTGGGAGACAGAGCTTGGGCGAGAATCTGCATCTTGGACTTGAGTGTGGGGAGGGCCTGACCCCGGGTGGCCCGTGGGTTTCCGTGTGGGCTGGCGCTGGGATGGAGCATGTGTGTACCTCCACGTTAGCACTCCTTGTGGCTTTCTCTCCCACTGAATGCCGAGCTTGCTGTCAGGCACAGAGTGGGCAGGGCCTCCGCCCTCTGGGGCTGGTCTCCCCCGCCCTGGTGGAGCCTGGGGGCCTCGTGCAAGGTGTGCGTTGCGAAGGTAACCGGTCATGCCTGGGAAAAAGCACCCTCTGCTCTCGGGCTTGAGCGGAGTGCGGTCAACAGTAAGGAAGTCAGCTTGTTCTGTTACAAAGGAGAGGGGCTGGGGGACAGAGAGAGACAGAGAGACAAGGAGAGAGAGACGGAGAGTCAGAGAGACACAGAGAGGGAGAGAGACAGAGAAGGAGACCGAGACAGAGAGGGAGAGAGACAGAGAGGGAGAGAGAGATGGAGAGTCAGAGAGAGACAGAGAAGGAGACCGAGACAGAGAGGGAGAGAGACAGAGAGGGAGAGAGAGATGGAGAGTCAGAGAGAGACAGAGAGGGAGAGAGACAGAGAGAGAGACAGAGAGAGAGACAGAGAGAGAGACAGAGAGAGAGACAGAGAGAGATGGAGAATCAGAGAGAGACAGAGAGGGAGAGAGACAGAGACAGAGAGACAAGGAGAGATGGAGAGTCAGAGATGGACAGAGTCAGAGACAGGGAGAGAGACAGAGAGGGAGAGACAGAGAGTCAGAGAGACAGAGAAAGAGAGAGACAGAAAGACAGAGAGACAAGGAGAGAGAGATGGAACGTCAGAGAGAGACAGAGAGGGAGAGACAGAGAGTCAGAGAGACAGAGAAAGAGAGAGACAGAAAGACAGAGACAAGGAGAGAGAGATGGAACGTCAGAGAGAGACAGAGAGGGAGAGGGAGAGAGACAGAGAGTTAGAGAGAGACCGAGACAGAGAGGGAGAGAGACAGAGAGGGAGAGACAGAGAGACAAGGAGAGAGAGACAGAGAGGGAGAGAGACAAGGAGAGAGAGACAGAGAGTCAGAGAGAGACAGGGAGAGAGATACAGCGAGGGAGAGAGACAGAGGGGGGGAGTGCGCGCATTGAGCTCTGTCCATGGTGCTGAGCGCACCGTGACTCAGCCGAGGTCCCGAAGCACATGCCTGATCTTGCCCCTCTAAGTGGTCACAAAGGAACCAGTTTCCTCAGCCCCAGTTATGAGTCACGGATGTTCATATTATCAAGTTTAAAAAACAACTCATCAATGGTAAATCCATACTAGGTCACATCCACTTACATGGCCCTCTGAGGAGCTGTCCTTTTGACTCTGTTGTCCTGGAAATGGATTGTGCTAAACGTTGGTTTAAGAGGGTAAAATAGTGCCTGGAATTCTATACATAGATCCAGAATGTTTTTGAACATGGAGAAGCCATGGAGATCTTGATAGTTTAGCAATATGAAATTATATGTATATTACCTCATTTGCATACACAGGAATTATGTTCGGTATATTAAAATTTAAAATAAGGCTTTATTCTGGAGATGATTGCAAAATCGAATTAAATTTGCATTCACACATTGTTCCACTTTTTTAAACAACTGGATAATAACGTTTAAACCTGCTGCATTTCTTAATGTTTGCTAGTTCCTGAAATAGTAATAATAGTAACAGCCAGAGTAGTAATAATAACAATAACATCTACCTCCTAGAGTTTAGGTAACATTAAAATGCTAACCCACGTGTACCCCTAACAGGTTCCCTTACATGGATCATGCTTAGCCATTGCTATTGTTGTTACTAAATTTCTGATTAGTAAAAGGCTAACTAAGATATTTTAGGAGAAACGTATCAACAGTGTGTTTCTTTTCTTTCTGGTTCAGTTCTGCCCTTTCATGGTTGGTTGAGTCTTCCCCGAGTGCAGGTCGCCCCCTGAACTAGGAACTTGGTACAACTGGAAACACTGTCACGCGTTCCGAACTTCACGCCATCTGCAGTGTCAGAGAGAGGAAGCAAAATGTTCCCATCTCTGCAGCAGTGAGTGGCCTCTGAGCTGATGCTGGTGTCTCCCTGGTCTTTTCAGCCCTAATCAGGGTGACGGGAAAATGTCCCCTAACCTCGGGGTTGCATCAGAAGAGGAATCCCCCAAAGGAAGGAGGAGAAGGGAGACCTTCTTTCTTCTGTGAAAGGTCGGGGCTCCCTGCAGGCAGAGGTGTGAGTCCCCTTCCTGCACATGGAACGGTGCCTGCTGTTGACATAGACATCTTCCTGATACTTTTTATTTTAATCTTTTGGAGACAGAACTCAAGTAGTAGGTTGCTAACTATACTTAAAGTATGTTGTGTTGATAATTCACAATTTCATGGACTTTTTGCAAAAAACAAAAACATTTTTCAGACTATTTTTTCCTTTTCTTCTTTGACTCTTTTTGGTCTTCGCATCCCTACATACTCTCTGTGTTTTTTAAATACCGTGTTTGGAGGGTGATAGTAGTGTCTGGCTCTGGTTAAGGGTGGGAACAGCAAATCTGGGGTACCAGTGGAGGAGACGTTGCATCCGCACGGAGGGCACCATAGCTCTCAGCGGTAGACTGATGGCACACTCCTGGACGATTCAGCTCAGGAGGAGAAGCGCGTCTGGAGCACACTTGCCGAGGAATCCACGTTTGGTACAAGCCGGGCTCGGCACAGCTGTGCCCCCATCCATGGGCTGTCTCCTAGAGAAAGATCGGAGTGGCTTGTTTGAGGGCTGCCAGGTAACCAGTGGTATTCATAATGTGAGAGGCGCCTGTATGCGCTTTCCTTTCTGTAAGATTTTACCTGGACTACAAAACCTGCTAGGAACCAAGTGGCACTCTGTGGAGATCATCAGTGGTGACTAATTTGATTTGGGAAGAGGAGAACTCGAAATAGCCTCCTCCGGAAACCATTTAAAATGAAGACGGGGTAAATGAATTCAGGTATTATTTCCTAGTCTTATTCATTTAAAACTTTAAAAATAAAACTTCTTTTTAAAAGGGTCTGTTATGGGCTTATAAATAAATTATATCGAAATGTATCACTCGAAATACCTGTCAAAATTTATAGAAAAGGAAGAGGAAGAATGTCGGCTACAGTTGATCTTAGTTATGAGGTTTTGCTCCTGGTTTACTGTGGTCAAGGCGACGAGAAATGCAGTCAATTATAGAAACCTCTTCCTCAGACGAGGCAGAGGGGGATGTTAAATTTTAAAAGGAGTTTTCCGCAGAGGACACTGGGGCCTGGACTCCAGTCACCTCCGTCTGCTCACACCTGTTCCCCCTAGTGACCCCGGGACATGGCCTCTGCTTTCAGTGATGAGTCTTCTCAGCCCCTTTATTTCTGATTTATTTTATTCTTTATTTCTTATTTGATTTTTGCAAATACCAGCTATTATGGGGGATTTTGAAGTCGATTTTTCTCTTTTATGAAGTTTAAGCTTATATTGACTTCATTACCCAAATTTATATTCTAAATATTTTTCATTGAGCTCAGTCATTCCATAAAGTATACATATATTAATGTTCTATGAATATTTTAAGTATGAATTTAGAAATGGCCCTTTTCCTCATAATTGTACTAAGTGGTATCATGAATCGTTGAGAATCAGATCTTAATGGTTGACTGAACTGGGACAATCGATGTGATAATTATTAGTCTTTTGTTAGGGCACACGTTTCCAAAGTAGATCATTAAAAAGAGAATTTAAGAGCGTTAATTTCCTGTGCAAGCACCAGTCCCCCACTCGGCGATTACACCGGGTTCTGAAAGTTAGAAGTCAGAACCATGAATGTACCTTCACACAAAAAAGAAAGTCTTAATTTGCACCACAATGAATTTTCTTCCTAAAATAGGAAGTGACTCACGTTGTCTAATAAAGGAGTGAGCTCCTGGCAAAATGCAAATTCCTAAGGCTCTGGAGGTCCGTCTTCCCCGTCTTACAAGTCATGATTGTAGCACATGGTGAAGGCATCTTATTTAGTTGTAAAGTAAAGCAGCATTTCTCCGTCAGGAAAGTCTCTCTGGTTTCCAGCATGTGATGTGTGGGTCTCACTGACGGAACCGTGAACACGAGACTATCGGAAGGACCGGGTGCCCTGCACGCCAGCCCGCGCCTGCTCTTCAGCGGCTGCGCCCACCGTCTAATTCTGCGCGACTCCTGCGGTGTTCGGCCACGTCATGGACCGTCTCGGGCGCGTCCTTCAGTCACCAAGTCAGCTGTGGGCGGGTCCTCCTCTTGCACTCAAAAGGGAGGAGCTTCTCAAGGTCCCCTGGTCCCCTGTGTTTTCCCGCTCGTTCTCTCCTCCGAATCTGCACAGGGCGGCCTGCGTCCCACCTCGTGGTGACAGCAAGCGTGTCCTGTTCCCTTGCGGAGCGGCCCGCGCCTTGTTTCTTGGGGGAGCTGCCCTGCCTGTTACCCGTGGCCCGGCTGCGGCTTCTCCACGTTCCGCCAGCGACCGCGGCCCCCCCCCGACCCCCGCGCCGGCTTCCCCTGCCTTCCGGGCCCCCCTCCGCGCCCCCGACCACCCAGGCCTCGGGGGGGGGGGGGCTCCTGCAGCCTCTGCGTGCCCTCCACCCTGGGTGCAGCCCGGAGCACGCACGGCCTCGGCTCACCTTTTGGGTTGGAACTGGGTATTTTGCAAATGTGCTGAAGAGTCATAGATTTGTACCAATTTCCAGGCCAAGTAATGCTGTTCTTACTTACACTGAACTAGCTAATCTGATGAGGAGGAGGAGAGAGGACCCAGAAGAGAACTGGGCTGTGTCTGGGATTTTATCATTTTTCATGGCCAGTTAAAAGAATATTTTCCCAAAAAATCCCCCAAACCAAACCCAAAGAAAACCTGAGCGGTGTTTCCCTCTGGAGCACGTTGGAGAAACACCTACGTACGACAAGCCAGTCCTTCATTCATCCCACATCGTCGTTGGGCCCCGAGCGTCTGCCAGACTTGGGGTCCTTGCCCGACCCCGTGGCGAGGGGCGATCCTAGTGGCCGAGGTGGCAGAAGCTGGGAGGATGGGGGGAGGGGTGTTCTGGCCCCTGAAGGGAGGGGTCTCCCCCCACATCTGCCTTTGCTTTTTCTGGGACCATCCTTCTCTGTACCAGCTGCCCCGTGTCTGGTGGAGGCCCGGCGGCCTGGAACAGGGCTGAAGAATCCCCAGTCAGTGTACCCGGGGCGGGGTCAGGCGGGGGCCGTGGGGGGCTTGCTGCTTCAGAGCCCGCCCCGCACAGGGACACAGGGCACACGGGGTACCCCCGGAGGCTGGGGACTTGGGGTTTGTGTTTCCAGTTTTTTGCCCTAATAGAGGCTTATTGATTTATTTTTTGTGCAAAAGCCAAATAAGCAACACAATTCCCTTCGTTGAGGGCTCGTGGTTTTGGGGGTTTTTTTGTTGTGTTTTTTTTTTGTTTTTTTGCGGTACGCGGGCCCCTCACCGTCGTGGTCTCTCCCGTTGCGGAGCACAGGCTCCGGACGCGCAGGCTCAGCGGCCACGGCTCACGGGCCCAGCCGCCCCGCGGCACGTGGGATCCTCCCGGACCGGGGCACGAACCCGCGTCCCCCGCATCGGCAGGCGGGCTCTCAACCACTGCGCCACCGGGGAAGCCCTCAAATCCATTTTTTTTTTTTTTTTTTTTTTTTTTTTTTGCGGTACGCGGGCCTCTCACTGCCGTGGCTTCTCCCGTTGCGGAGCACAGGCTCCGGACGCACAGGCTCAGCGGCCATGGCTCACGGGCTGGGCCCAGCCGCTCCGCGGCATGTGGGATCCTCCCGGACCGCGGCACGAACCCGTGTCCCCTGCATCGGCAGGCCGACTCTCAACCACTGCGCCACCAGGGAAGCCCAAATTTATAGTTTTAAATATTTAAATTAATGGAGAATAAAAAATAAATCAACTGAACATTCAATGTAAACTAGAAAGAAAACAATAAAACAAAAATAAAATCAGAAATAATTAGGAGATCAAATCAGCAATAAGTAAATTAGAGAACATTTTATCAATAATTATATCCAAGACCAAGTTCTATAAAAATTACATAATATACCCGCGCCACCGGGGAAGCCCGAGGGCTTGTGTTAATGCGGATTTGGGGCGGAATCCGTTCACACTCCCGCCGAAATCGTGTCCATCATTGCCGCGATGGATGTCCGTTTAGAATGAGTCATCAGGTGGCGGGGTCCTGCCCTAAACCAGCTGCTTCAGAAACATGTTTCTCCCCGGAATCCCAGGCTCCGTTTACCAGAATCCCAGGCTCTGATTTTATCCTCAAGGATTGGCCTTCAAGTGGCTTCGCTTGGCATCTCAGACTCAGCCTGTGCCAGGGAGCTTGGGGCTGGGGCTCAGTCCTCTGAGAAAGGGCTGGCAGGGAAGAAACGGGGCCCGGGCCCCCCTTGTGAGCCAGCATGCATCCCCTCTGCCGACAGCGAGGGCACCAGACCAGAGCCCGGGCCCACTGGGGTCACAGCACGTGCTTGGTGGTGGGGCTCGGGGGGGCCAAACCCACGGACCCAGAGTCAGAAACGAGCACACAGGCGTTATCACGTGTATCCGCCAAACTTGGAGTTTTGGGAGGGAATGGGAAAAGCTTGTTTGTTAAGGGAAGAGGCCTTGTTCCTTTTCTTGATTGTAATCACAAGCTAATTATTAAAAATGTAACTAACAAGGAAACTCATAGGAAAAGGAAAGAAAAATCATCCATCCGTAATTCCACCACCCAGGCCGCTAACGTTCCGATCTGGAGTCTTCGTGAGCACACGTATGTCCGCACACTTATCTTTTAACAAAAATCTTGGCATTTTGCCGTCGTTTAGGGTTTCTCTTTGATGTCAGCACTGTGATCTTCCGTGTCGGAAGGCGAGCCCAGAGTCGTGGTTTGCCAGCTCCTCTCGGCCGGGGCCCTGAGGTTGGGTGACTTCCTTGGATGTGGCCCTCCCCAGCCCCACCGGCTCAGCTCTGAGCCCCTCCGCCCTCTCCCTTCCCCCGTACTCCCCTGTTCTCCGTGTCCTTGCCTCCAACGGCTGTGGGAGACCAAGACGAGCCCTGGCCACCCCAGGGGACCTCCCGTCCCAGGCCTGTCTCCGAGGCACTGTGCCCGCCCGCGCTCCAGCGTCTCTCTGTCCCTGGAGATGCGCACAGCCGGCTCCGCCAGAGACAAGCTGCTGTGAGTGGGCTGGTGTCTGCCCGGACACACGTGTCCCCTCGTGCCCACTTGGCCTCTGTCAGGTCACCCGTGCTGGGCAGTCGCCCGAGGGCCCTGCCCTCGGCTTGGGGCTCTGCTGTCGCCTGAAATTCTCAGCTATCTTCCAGCAAGGAGCCCAGCAGTGCCGTTTGCCCGCCAGTGTGCGTTTGGTGTCCTCCCGGAGGGGTGCGGCCAAACGGCCACTCACTGTGCGGCGCGGGCAGAGCGGGACTGGAAGGGGGTGTGTGTACAGACAGACAGACAGACAGGGAGAGAGATTTATTTTAAGGGACTTACTTGAAGGGATTGTGGGGCTGGCAGTTCTGAAATCTGCAGGGCAGACGGATGGCTGGAGGCCCCGGGGAGAGCTTCTGCTGCTGCTGAGGTTCACAGACAGTCGAGGCAGAGTCCCCTCTTCTTCCTCGGGGACCCTCTTCCTCGGGGACCCTCTTCCTCGGGGACCCTCTTCCTCGGGGACCCTCTTCCTCGGGGACCTCACCCGTTTTCTACCACGACCTTCAGCTGATTGGAAGAGGCCCGCCCCTCTGTGGAGGGCAACCTGCCTGACTTAGGGTCTACCAACTTCAGTGCAATGCCCGTCTAAGAATACCTTCCCTACACCACGTAGACCGGTGTTTGACCAAATGTCTGATACCACAGCCCAGCCAAGTTGACACGTACAGTCAGCTACCCAGGCAGGCGCTTTCTCTGCTTCCTGGACACGCGGGCCTCAGTGAGCTCGCGGCCCGGTGGTACCTGAGGGGGACACTGCGTCAGCTGAGGGCCACGCTGATGTCAGGGAAGGGGGCCCACAGCCTGTTCCTCTTCATCCACAGGTGCCAGTGGACAGGTCTGAGCTCTGAGGAGGTGGGTTGGGGGGCAGCCTGGTCTCCCCACCGAGGGGCCCGTCTGGGGACACGGTTCTGATGGGGCAGGTCGGCCGCAGCCCAGGGTCCCAGGGGTAGAAACTCAGTGTGAGCCAGGAGGGTAAGCATCTTCATCATGATGAAAGCCTTGCTCAACTGGAGGCTGAGTGATTTCAGGCATTTTAACTTTAATTATGCTGTAAAAATGTTTCCTTCCCAGTCCACTAACAGTGTTTGAAGGTTGTCAGAAGGGTCCACAGTAAATCCCAGCGACAGAGAATCAAGTATTTACCGTGAAACCAAATGCTTCCGGTACAGAGAATGAATAATTAATTTTGTTTTTTCCAGGAAAAAAAAATCCTTCAAGTACTTTTCTCTGTTTTCTGCTGAGCCTTAAATTTTTCAGTCCTTTGGCAATATCCTGTCTTCCAGTATGTCTTGTTTCTATGGAGACACCAATGAACTGCAGCTCGAGTTCTCTGGTTCATCACAATATGAGACTATGTTAGGGGTTTATCCAAAGCCTTCAGAACCACGCTCTGGTTTATGTTTACTGAGTGTTGGGTGACCTGAGTGTCCGTGTCTGCACACACGTTCTCCACGGAGCAGCCACCTGTCTGCTTTCCCAGCATGCATGGCACTCAACACAGCTGCCTACTTCAGGAGGGTGGGCGTGACAGACAGTGGACAGAGGGTCATCCAACCTGAGGTTCTGACCCTGCCAACGACTATCTCTTTTGTGTTTGTTTTCCATGTTGTTTCGTGTGGGCTTTGTTTGTTTTTGTTTTGTGTGGGAAGAGCTGACCTGGGAAGGAGTAGAATAGAAAATAGAATCTCTCTTCCGTCGTGACTCTGGTGAGGTTCTGGGGGCCAGTCTGCTCCGATCTGGAATCATCTTCCCTTCAGGTGTCTGTAGATGACCAAGTTAGTCCACTTGGGCTGCTGTGACAAAATACCACGGCCTGGGTGGCTATAAACAACAGACACTTACTTCTCCCAGTGCTGGAGGCTGCACCTCCAGGATCAGGGTGCTGGCTGATTCCATGTCGGGCGAGGCCCCCTCCTGGTTCACAGACGGCATCTTCTCTCCGTGTCCTCACGTGGAGGAAGGGCTGGGGGCTCTCTGGGGTCTCTGTTATGAGGGCACCGATCCCAGCATGGGGGCCCCACCCTCATGACCTCGTCATGTGAATGTTGGGGGACACAGACATTCAGTCCTGGTTCCACATCCACATCCACAAGGTCACTGTCCTCACGTGGAGGAAGGGCTGGGGGCTCTCTGGGGTCTCTGTTATGAGGGCACTGATCCCGTTCACGGGGGCCCCACCCTCATGACCTCATCACCTTCCATACTGCCCCCCCACCATCCCATGGGGGCTAGGCTTCCACATATGGATTTTGGTGGGGGGAACACAGACACTCAGTCTTCAGTGATAACTTTGGCATCCATTCAGCAGAAAGATGGGATCTTTTAGTCATCCTTTTCTTGGCATTTTTAAGATGATGGGCACAAAAGCATAGGAATGGAGGCTGGGATGTTTGGACCAAATTTAGGAAGGGACAGTCTTGCCAGAGAGTGTCCCCACGTGGAGGGGGCCACACACGTCCTCTGTCAGCCCCTTGCTGGACTCACCGACAGGTGGCCCATCACTAACCAGTGTACATGTCCCCTCGCCCGCCCAGACCCTGTGCTCACCAGTGCAGCACCTCGGGCTGCGGGGCGTCCGCCAGGCTCTCCATTGGGGCTGCTGGTCTTGGGTGAGGACTGTTCCTGGTCCCTGTGGTCAGCACAGGGGATAGTGAATAAGAAACCATTTGGAGCTTATTTCTTGTTACTTCCAGGAGTCTTATTTAACTTTAATAATGGGATATGAGTGGCCACCTTTCAAGATAGTCGTGAAGGTCAGAAGTGGAAAGCAACCCCATGTAACGCACGTAGCCACATAGTAGGTACGCAGTGACCTGTAGTCGCTGGTGTTGTCACCACCTGTATCAGGTCTTGGGGCAAAACGGTCCTGAGCTGAGGAGGGAAACACTCAGGAGGCTTTGCGCTTACATCATCTTTTCCTCTTTCAATATCGGAAAAGACTGCTTTGATTCTAGAATCCAAAGTGAAAGGGTAATAAAGCAATTGCACACATTAATAAGAGCTAATTCATTTTTCAATGTGGATCTTAAGCATGAGATGCCTAAGAAGTGTCAGCTGAGTACATATTTGCTTCCCTTTCCCTGGAGAGAGTGCTCCAGCTGAATGTGACACCAAGAACACCGAACGATTTTAGGGAACTTTGCGTATCTTGAAAAACAAAGTTTACTTTTCAGCGATCAAGGTCTAGCTGTTAAATGAAAACAAGACTTAAAGTAAACATTTAACAAAACAGGTTTGTTTACAAACGATGTCGCCCTGAATCTTTTTCCTAATTACAAGAGCGCAAACACGCAAAACGTGCTGTAGGCACGTCTGGATTAAAATTGGACCCGCGTTTGCACTCTGCCTTACGGCCGACTTTCCTCAGTTGCCAGAGAGACTGATTATTTCCCAAACTCCTATCGTAAGAAGCACCCGGGACCCTTGTTAAAAGATTAAAAGGTTGCTAAGCCCCGGCTCACACTTCTTCCCCAGAAACTTGGATTGAATAGGTTTGGGTTTGGGTTTGGGTCAGAGATGCAGTGTTTAAAGTGCGTCTGGGTCACGCTCATCCTGAGGGACTTTGGGCAACGCCGTGCTGGACAGTCCAAACGCCCACCGGCCTCGTCCTGGAAAGCATCCTTCCAGCAGGGCGGACGCTCGTGATGTGCAGATCTGCTGGGCCCTGAGCGAGCACCGGCCTCCGGGCTGCTCCTGTGCTCGCTTCCCATCCCTGCCGCCCTCAACATGTTCACCGTGCTGATCGGAAGAGGCCCTCAGGGAGTAGCTTCACTTGGGGACGGAGCTCGGCTCTCTTGTAAGCTGACCGCCGTGTGGGGGACTTTCCAGGTGCACCTCCCTCCCTGGGGCACACGGCTCCGGAGGACGGCCAGATTCAGAGCTCCCTGCGCTTACATCACGGAACCTCGTCCTCACGCCCGTTTGTTTCCAAAAGTAGACTTTAAATTTGCAGACTCGGTTGGAAATGAATCACGTCAGACGTGAGATAGTAAATAAGACGCCCACAGGACGTTCACTGGCCTCCGCCTCTAGATGGCTGTGGATTAACCTTCCTTCTCAAAGGGCGGCCCATGCAAGGACCCTCACAACCTTGTGGGCAAACCCTGAGGGTTCCTGCCAAGGCACAGGCACCATCTGGGACGCGGCCAAGCTGCTTGCTGGCCGTTCTGGGAAACTGGCCCGAGGCACTGAGACACTCGCCTACAGATGCCGCGATCTGCCACCAGTCCCTGGATGTGGCCCTTTCTTCCTTTTCTCTTGCTTTGGACGTTACAGAAATCATAAATTTTAATGTGTTACTGTTGAGTGTGTGTGCCTTCTAGGTGGGAGAGGTGTGCATTTCAACAGCTGTTTTGTTTGGGGCTGGGGAACGTTTCAGGGCCACCTCCTCTGGGGCTACTGTCCATTTAGAAAGTACTATTTTTTTTTTTCAAGAAATGTATTTATTTATTTATATATTTTTGCCTGTGTTGGGTCTCTGTTGCTGGGCGCGGGCTTTCTCTAGTCGCGGCGAGCGGGGGCTACTCTTCGTTCCGGTGCTCGGGCTTCTCATTGCGGCGGCTTCTCTAGTTGCCGAGCACAGGCTCTAGGCGCGCGGGCTCAGTAGTTGTGGCGCATGGGCTCTAGAGCGCAGGCTCAGTAGTTGTGGCGCGCGGGCTTAGTTGCTCCGCGGCATGTGGGATCTTCCCGGACAAGGGCTTGAGCCCGTGTCCCCTGCGTTGGCAGGCGGATTCTTAAACACTACGCCACCAGGGAAGTCCCAGGAAGTACTGTTATTATGACATTTTTTTTTTTTTAATCTGACACTGGTAATCGCGCCCCGTGGTGCACTGCATGCTGTCGAAGACCACAACCCACCGCCCCTGCCGGCCAACCTACCCCAGAGCACCGCCCCCACCATCCTCTCAGGCCCCTCTCCCAGCCCAAGCCTCGCCTCCTCTGGACTCAGCGTGACCTCCACCTACCCCGACCTCCACTTTGCCATCTGCCTCGGACAAGCACCATAGCATCGCTCAGGCCCCTGCCTCCGAGGCCTCCTCCCAGGCCCGCCCCCAGTCAGGCCCCAACCCTCCAGCATCTGAAACGGGCGCAGCACAGCATAATACAGGCTGGCGAAGACCACCACTCTCCCCCAGTTCCATTGCTCCCTCGGCCCCAAGGGCCCGCCCTTTCCGGCCCCGCCTTCCCAAGGCCCTCCCTCCAGCCCCGCCCTCCTAAGACCCGCCCCCTCCCAAAACCTGGTCCCCTCCGGCAACGCCCTCCCAAGACCCCTATTATGACATTTTAAAGAGATTCTTTGAAGGCAAAAAGTGAAAGAAAAACCTAAGTTCTCAGCGCTGCTTACATTCCAGGCATCTAGCTTTCTAAAGCTCTCACGTGCCTTGAAATTTCATTGGATTTGCTCTTGCTTTTTAGAACTCATACAAACAGGTATGGATTCTTCCAGAGTGCTTCTGGGAATTAATACTTTCTGTTAGCAGCTCGAGAAACTTTACAACAATAGAAAGAAAACAAGGAGTAATTTGTGCGCTCTGCGGAGACGCCAGCAGGAGGGGTTGATCGTTTCCGAAACGGTTTGTCTGCCTCTGAGCCCCTGGGAGGTGACCTGGGAGCAGATCCAGGCTGACTCAGCTTACGGTCCAGTGGCCACAGCGACGCGGCTTCACTCTGGCAGAGGAATCCAGAAGGTTGAGGAAGAACCGTTTCCATGTGGAGTGTTGAAGGGGGAATCTGCCCCTGGGCTTCCCACAGTAACTCAGCAGACAGCTCGTTTGAAGTCAACTGGTAGACTCGCCGAAAGTGGCGTGACATTTAGACATTCGTGATTGGTGGGTACAGTATTTAGAAGTAGCACAGGTCTTGAGAGCTTCCCTGGTGGTGCAGTGGATAAGAATCCACCTGCCAATGCAGGGGACACGGGTTCAAGCCCTGGTCCGGGAAGATCCCACATGCTGCCAAGCAACTAAGCCCGTGCGCCACAACTACTGAGCTCGCGAGCCACAACTACTGAAGCCCGAGTGCCTAGAGCCCGTGCTCCGCAACAAGAGAAGCCACCCAATGAGAAGCCTGCGCACTGCAACGAAGACCCAACGCAGCCAAAAATAAATAAAATTAAATCTTTACAAAAGAAAAAAGTAGCACAGGTCTTTGTGTTTACCCCATCTTTGGCATTCTGAAGATAATTCACTCACATGATTCCTTCTTAATACGTGTAGATGTGCATTGAAGACCCTTATTTCAGTAACAACATTGCTCGTGCTCTGTCGTAGGCTTTTGTAAGAAAATGAAGGTGAAGCAGTAAGTCAGGAGGACAGTTCTCCTACACCAAGCGTGGAGAATCCCGCCTCGGTGGGCTCTGTGTCTGGGCCCTGACCCCGTCCCCTGTCCACGTGTGGTGGCCTCAGGAGGATGGAACTGGGAAGAGGCACTCTGCAGAAATAGACTGAATTTGAAAAGTGGATTTAAATTTCTTACAGGTGACTGCAGTTACAAATCAACTTCCCCAAGCAACCCATTCTAACCGAAGCATTTCAGATGTTTGATAACCGTCCACGTCAAATATGCCTTAAAATTAAGCAACACAAGTTATGTTTTATTTTCCCTGTGTCATTTCCGGTGACGGGGCTGGTGTGACAGTTTTCTGTGCCGGCTCTGTGTGTGGGTGTCGGGCCCCCGAGAGCCATGTGCCGCCTGCACGTCCCTAACGTGGGGCTGCCCTGATCCGGGGGCGCAGTGTAGACGTTAAGTGAACTGGAATCCTGAGCCCACATGCACGACCGCGCTGCTGGGGGGTAGGGCGGATATTGCACGCGTTACCTAACAGGACTGGATGTGCAGAGCCGTCCACAGGCACAGGGAACCTGGGCAGCTTTGTGCTTCTGTACTTGCTGAATAATTAAGTGGGAAAGCTCTTCCTTTAGCGAGAAATCCCTGAGGGTGAATCCTTAAGACTCTGCCTCCTCTTAAAGCCTCTTGGAAGGATTTTTACTGAAATGTAATGTCAGTGACTTTCAAAGTGGGTTCTCTTTACTGGGAAAGAAAACAACATAGCCATGCCTGTCAGTGGGGGTTAGAAGCCAGTCCTGATGGTCAGTGGAATATTACTCGGCCCTGAAAAGGAGGGAGATTCTGACACAGCTGACAACACGGATGGACCTTGAGGACACTGTGCTTAGGAGATATCCAGTCCCAGGAGGGCCAATCCTGTGCGAGTCCACTTCTGTGAGGCCCCTGGACTTGTCAGGTGCACAGGGGCGGGAAGGAGATGGTGGGCGCTGGGGGAGGGGGAGGGGAGTCCGTGTTTCGCGGGGGCAGAACGTGAGCAGCTGGTCTGCTCAGGGCCAGGGCTGAACCCTAGGACGCAATGTCCCGGCCTGTCCCGGGACCACACTGTGCGGCCAGGCCGAAGCCCAGTGATGGGGCCGATGCCAAGGCAGGTGGGCGGTTCCCAGCAGGACAGCCCGGCTCCCGGTCCACCGGGGCCTCGGGAGGGCCCGTGCGGGAGCGGGACCAGCAGCGAATATTGCAGACTGGATGGTGCCGTGTGGAGAGCCTGGAGGAGCCCTCCAGCCCCCAGCCCCGTGGGCTGCTGTGCAGAGACCGTCGATCAGGGACACAAGCCACGTGCGTGCAGCAGGGGCCGGTGCCCAGGGCCGAGTGAGCCCGGTGGCGGATGCACGGCTCTGTCGGGCTCAGTTAGTCCCGGAGACCACGTGGGGGACCCCCACGCCCACCTGCAGAGGAAGAGAGCCCGGGGTTGGGTGGGGTCAGAGGTCCACGCGGCTACCGTGCCACCCCGGCCTGGCGGGGGGGTGGCCTCAGGACCACCAGCGCCTGCCGCCGGGTTCGTCACCGTGATCTGGCTGCATCCCCACCGGGGAGGCTGGCGTGACATCAGGACCTCGCCTCATCGGCAGTCTCCGACAGCAGCCCAGAGAGTTCCCGCTGCCAGCGCACCTGCAGCCGGGCCGGGTGGTGACAGCGGGGCGGTGTCCCCAGGGCCACACTCGGGCCCTCGCTGGTGCTGAACCCCGAGGCTCACCAGCACAGGCCCCTCACTGGCGGAACCCCAGCGGCTCATGAGTGAACCATTGTGCTTGGAGCACAGCCTGCAATCAGAGCAGGGGCCTGGGGCGCCGTGTGTGCTGAGCAGGGGTCCTGCCGCACAGGGACCTGCTCCGGCGGGACGCAGAGGGGGTGCCGGTGCTTCGTGGTCCCAGGAGCACGGCACAGGGCAGGAGGGCGTCCTGGGCCAGTCAGGACAGGGCTGGGCTGCAGGGCTGCAGGGGCCGCTCGTGGCCACGTGAATCCAGCGAGCGGGTAGTTTGTCTGGTAAATGCTGTTTCCCGTGTTTTTCACGGTGCCGGCCTGCATTTACCAACTGAAGTACAACGGCAGCAGTGTTGAGGTCACAGCACAGGCCTCAGTGTGTTCGTGCTTCCACGGGCACTGGGCCGCTTTAGACTTCCCCCACCCCCGCCCCAGATGCAGGTCTGGAACCAGGAGACCCTGATCCTGGTCACCGCCTGCCAAGACCAGTGGGCGGGGGCGGGGGCCCCCGGGCATTCCCGGGGCCCCAGCTCAGCGTTGCCACGGACAGACCAGCCACCAAGATCCACGGGCGCCCGGGGGCACCTTGCACCGTTGCGAGGGCTCGGCGCCGTCGTGTAACAGATCTGGTCCGTGGCTTCGCATGGCTCCCAGCTGCTGCTCGTGGAGGGGAGAGCCGTCCTCGTGGCCACGGTGCAGCCTGAGTGGCCCCCGTGTCCCTGGATGGCTCTGGGAGAGGACGGTCCCCCCAACTCTTGATGGGATTAAGGGAAGTTTTCTCTAGATAGAGAATAAGACCTAATTGAAAATGACCTAGTGAATCAAATCACCCCCCGAGGGTCAGGGACCTCAGAACAATAATGCCTGGGACTTTCTAATGTGCGACGAGCTGGCAGTTTTACAGGAGCTCCGGTGGCTGCCCGGCAGGCGTCCTCCAGGGTGAGGACAGAGGGACAGACACCCGGCGTCTTCACGGCGCTCGCGTGAAGACGATTGTCCCGTCCACCGGGGAGCTCCTGTTCCATTGCTGTTTGTGGGGCTCTGGAAAGAGCAAAGCCGCTGAGGCCGATTTTGAGCGTCGCGCTGGTCGTTGTGCAGGAGGTGCGTGTGAGCCATTAGCAGGCATCCCCGCGGCTGAGCTTCTCCCGTCGAAGGGGCTCTTGCAGCCGGGCCGGGGCGCCTCGCGCTGCGCTGTGTCAGGGGGCGTTTAAAGGAGGGTCATTCAGCCGTTTGTGCTCCCTAGTGGATGGGCTGCTCAGGGTCCTCGAAGCAGCTTTTCTTCAACGTCTCAGGCACATTTTCTTCTGGGAAGAGTCTTAGCGAATGAACAGAACAAGGGCAGACAGTCTATTAAACCAAATCTGTTTACTGCGTCGAGAGGGCAGTGTTAAATGCACTGAAAATGGATTTTCCATCCTAATCAAATGTGACTTTTGTGCTGGTCAGGTTGGGAAATTACCACACGTGCATCAAAAATACAAACTGGGGGCATATTTACAGGGGGTGCCGTGGCGGGAGCAGGGCTGGCAGCTCGCTCGTTCTGTGGCTTTGGCTGGAGGCTGACTGTGCATCTGTGAGTCGAGTTGGGGGGATCCTCAGAGGGCTTCCTGGCAGCCGGTCGGCGGGCGGGGCACAGGGTAGGTGCTGAGCCTGGAGCCCCTGCGCTGGGGGCGGGCCCACTGGGCGCGTGCCCCTGGGGACACGTGCCCTGGGGGGCCCAGCAGGCCGGCCGGCGCGGGTCTTCGGGCAGAGGTGCACTCAACTCACCAGAGGGGCTGAACCCCCAGGTTGTCCCACGCAAGGCCCGCTGGGTGGCTGGTCGTGTCCCCTGGGGGTCACACCCGAACGGGGCTCACTGGAGGGCCGCATCTCAGGGCGGGGAGGGCGGTGCTTCTGGCCTGCGGCACCACTCCTGCCCCCTTAGCTGGGGAGGAATCCCAGGGTGGGACCTGCCAGCCGGTGGCCTTCTGCGTTATGTGGTCATCTGCACAGGTTCTGGGGGGTCTGGTTCTGCTTTTCCTTTCTGCTCCCCCCAGTAGAGCCTGCTTATAAATCATACACGTTCACAAATTCACTTTAATTGTGCCGAGGACACCACTCCCCTCCCGCTCAGGTGGCAGTACCTCCTGTCCCCTACCCCGCTGGGCTCTGGAGGAAGCCCCCTCCCAGGTGGGCCTGCGTGAGGACAGGCAGCCCCGAGGGACTCAGGTGTTGCCTGCAGGGCCACCTGCCCTGCTTGTATAAAGCTCAGCCCCTGGTTGTCCTCCTCCAATTAAAGTGGCCGCAGGTCTCCCCTAAATGCGGACGCCGGGCTCATCCTGAGGCTTTTCTGAAGGGGGTCGTAAACCCCAGCTCGGCTTGTGTTTGCTTTTTATTGTTGTCTTTTGAGGAAACCATCCTATTTGCACGGCTTTGTTTCAACTGGTAGAGAAGGATGTAAGTTTCAGCCACGTTCCCAGCAGCCAGAGCGCGGAAGCCGCGAGGGTCCATCCGCAGATCGTGGATGAACCAACGTGGTCCATCCACACAGTGGATGCTGTTCAGCCTGAGGAAGGAAGGGATTCTGACACATGCCCCAGCATGGATGAACCTGAGGACGTTGTGGCCCTGAAATCATCCAGGCCCAGAAGGCCACGTGATGTAGGAGGTCCCTGGAGGACTCAGATCCACAGTGACAGAAAGTAGGTGGCGGGTGTCAGGGGCTGAGGGAGGGGTGAGGAGTCAGGGTTTAATGGGGACAGAGCCCCCTATTCTCACTGGGAGGATGAGAAAGTCCTGGAGGTGATGGTGGTGATGGTTACACAACATCGAGAACGTCCTTGGTGCCCCTGAACTGTGCACTTAACCGTGGTGCAGATGGAATTTTATGTTGTGTGCATTTATTTTTTTAATTTTTGAATTTTATTTATTTTGTTGTGTGCATTTTACTACAATAAGAAAATGGGGGGAAAGGACATAAATGACAGCCGTGTGCAGTCAGGTCCTGGGTATGAGGCTGGAAGAGTTCTCAGGCAACGACTTTGCTGAGATATCCTGTCTCGTCCTTGCATGTATTCGCAGACTTTCCAGAGAGCGGCTCCCAAACGAGTCCAGGTGAGGATTTTCCTGGTCTGCAGGGAAACTGGTCTGAGAAGAAGAAAGGCAGCAGAGTGTGTTTTGCTTTGGGCACGGGCTTGGATGTCTGACACCTTCTGGAGGGCGAGCCTCTGGGGCGGGGGGGCCCCCCCAGCCTGTGCACCAGAACCCAGCACATTCATCACAGGCGCTCCGGATGCAAAAGTGACTGCATCCTGGAAACAATCGAAGGGTAAAGAGCCGAGGGGGCTGGTGCCTGGATTTCCCTCTGTGTCCGACTGTCCACGTGTGCCCATCAGCTTCCCCAGGGTGGTAATGGAAACCTGTTCCGTCTGTTCTCTGGAGAAACAGCACAGTGTGGAACGAAAGCTGGGATTCTTGGCCACGCCCCTGGGGGGGTCACAGTTTCCTCCGGTGTGAGCTGGGCAACCTCCTTAACCTCTGCGTGATGCAGACTTTTCATCTGAAAATGGGGGTAAAAGTGCTACCTCACTACCTGCAATGGACTGAATGTGTCCTTCCAACATTCACCTTGAGCCCTAATCCCCTGGGTGATGGTGTCAGGAGGGGGGCCTTTGGGAGGTGATTAGGCCGTGAGGGTGAGGCCCCCATGATGGGATCAGTGTCCTTACAACAGAGACCCACAGAGCCCTCAGCCCCTTTCTCCACGTGAGGACACAGTGAGAAGCCTGAGGCCAGAACAGGTGCTCTGCTGGTGGCCTGGTCCCAGGCTTCAGCTCCAGAACTGGGAGAATAAATTTATGAGCCACCCAGCGTGTGGTACTTTGTTACTGCAGCCTCAACAGACTAAGACGCTACCTTATAAGGTGGTTATGAGGGTTGAAGGGGTTTCTATTTGTAAAGTGCTAAGACAGCACCTAACGTGTTACAGGGGCTATAAGAGTTTCTTAAATGGCATAAATACAAAGGAATTCTTAGGAATCTGTCTTCTACTCAATGGTAAGATCCAAATAATCAAGAAAATGAAGTTGCAACGATGAAATATTTGTGCTGCCGAGAATCTCCCCGCAGTGAGACCACTGGCTCCCCTAAAATCGGGGCTGGTGCTCTTTGTACAGGAATTCAAACCAGTGGTCCACCTCCGTAATCTTAAGATACAAAAATGACACACGCCCCTATTGTTCTGCTTAGAGGGTCTGAGCTCTGCTCCTTTTCTGGTCCCTTGTTCAGCCCCATCACCTGCGGGGGTTGGTACAGGTGTGCTGAACCTGTCTGAGTGCTCAGTGACAGGATGCGACGAGCCCCAGTTCCCCGGAAGACGTGGGGGGGTGTCATTCTCGGGCCCCAGTCCCAGGAAGCCGTCGCTGTGGGCCTCCCTCGGGGGCCATTCCGCCCAGTGACAGACTCGCCCCCCAAGGAGTGTGTGGGGCCCACGGAGGTTCCTGGGAGCCTGGGGTGCAGCCCTGGGAGGGCTCTGTGGAGTCGGAGAGCATGGCCTCAAGTGGGTGTCTGTTACTCAGCGGCTGTGACTGATGTCAGCCCGTGGACCCCGCATGGGCCTGAACTCATGAGGGAGGAGACCCTCCCATTCTGGGTCCAGTCGGTGCTGTGCGTTGGGTCTAGGGAGCTGTCGAATGACTAAATGATGGCTGAATTCCGCGGGCCTCCCTCCGTCTCCTCCGTGGCTCCACGGGTTGGAGTGGAAGGACAGGAGAGGTGACCTTGCTTCCTGAGGTCTGGGGGACGGGGGTTCGCACGCGGACGTGCGTGTGGCCCTGGGTGCCGCAGCCCTGGGTGCCCACAAGGGTCAGCTGTCGGGCCGCCTCCCCTGCACGCCCCATGCGCTCTCATTCTTGTGGAATCTGGAATATCATCCTCGTCAGCTTCAGTTTGGGGCGACGAAGACTTGGAGTCAGAAAGCCTGGGTGTGAATTAAAAAACCCTGCACCGCGGGGGCCGTGCAGCCTTCCAGAAGGCAGGGGCCGTTTCCTTGTTCCTTCAGCGTCTTTATCTGTAAAGTGGGGTGATGGTACGTACCCCCTCGCAGTGAGAACCGGGTAGATAATGCACTTGAGTACATCCAGTACAATATGTGGGATGCGGTGGGAACTGAATAAAAATCAGCTGGGCCTGAATCTCAACACGCTTTGCTGGGAAGATGCAGAAACCAAAGCAAAAAGCCAGCAGCAGCGTTCGGTTGAATAGGCCGAAGGGAAATCCCAGGATTTCTTTTCCAAAACGAAGCTGAAAGGTAAACCTGCCGTACGGTTCCCAAATAAACCCAGAGCTGCTCTGCAGAGTCGGAAAGGTCGGGGTGGGGGGGGGGCTTTAAAAGTTCCCCACAACCAGTTTACCTCCTGGACGCTTATCGTTAAGGGTTTAGAAAAGCCAGCATCGTCTCTTAGAGCTGCCCTGTGACGGAGGCCTGAGGGCAAAGCACAGCCCGTAGCACAGGGGGGCTGCCTGAGCACGCCCATTTCTGAAGCTGTTGGCGTTATCTTGAGCAGAGGTGAAAATATCCCGATTGGGGAGGTACCACCACGGGAGGTGCGGTTACGGTGCACTACGCCCTCTGGAGTGAGGCCGGAGGTTGGAAGCAAGTAATAAATCTCGGATGATCACCTGTCAGGCCCAGAGCACGAGGAGGCTGGGCGTGGGTGGGGAGGGGAGAGGGGGAGGAGTAGTAAAGAGAGGGGTAAGGAAGGAGCGAAGAGGCGTGTTCTCTGGATGGAGGCCAGTAGGCTGAGCTTGAACCCGGATGACGCATGGAATCCTCCGGGGGCGGGGGGGGGGCGGTGCCGAGCGAGGCCGGGCGTGGCCGAGCGGGCGAGGCCCGGAGTCCTGCAGGCGAGCAGCCCCAGGCAATGCAGAGCACCTGTGGGCGGGCAGGTGTTCATCATTGTTACCTGAGGTCCGTTCGGGCTCAGAGCCTCCCAGGCTCCCCACTGAGCCGCGACTGTTCACAGATTCTCAAATTAATTTTTAGAAAAGCAGACATCGGTATCAACAACGCAAGCATGGACAGAGCATTTTAAAGATTAGTGGGTATGTGCCCTTTTCCAGGTGGAACAGACCTGATGAAGCGATAAGGCGGATTCCCTAATCGTGATTACCTGGACAAGTTTATGGATTAATTAGGTCTTCGGTGGTTTTGACGCGAGCGCTGTATCTCAGCTCGTCGACGCGTTAGGTGCCGGGGAGCGCGGGGCCGCCGGCCCGGGAGCTGAGCCGCAGTTCCCAGGCGTTGGGCCGCGTCCTCGCGTGCGCTCCGGTCACGGGGGCCGTGCGAGTGTGTTCGGAAGAAGAGAGCGCTCAGGCCAGTGGGCGGCCAGCAGCAGCGGCCGGAGCTCGGGACACAAGGTAGGGCGTGAGCCCTGGGGGGAGGGCCGGGCTGAGGGCGGGGCGAGGGCTTCCAGGAGCGGCGTGCACGTGGTCGCCCCTCTCGGGCTCCGTCTGGACAGCGTGCACCCCTCACCCGGCTCCGCTGTTCCCTCAGGAGCCGGAAGAGCCTAAGGCATCTCAGGGCAGACTCTTGCCCGGACACAGTGCTTGCCTACAGCCCGAGAGCAGCGCCAGGAAGAGGCGCTAAACTGTGCACTTGGAGCCCGGCGGGGCCCCTCTGCTCCTTGGTCGGTGTAAGTGGGCCAGAGTCCCAGCAGAACCTACGGGAATTGCGGAGGGGCAGCTGAACAGGATGCGGTCTGTCGGCCGTTACTTGGAGGATCCTTCAGAACAGTCTCTCTCTCTGGGGGCTGAAGGAATTCTGAGGTGCATGTACGTGGACTATGTAGTGACACCCGTTTTGAACTTAAACTGTGTCAAATGGAAGAAAGCTGGTCCTCGGCGGGGGTGGGGGGTCCATCATGGCGCCGCTTCCTTGAATAACCAAACCTTCAGAATAACCCGTGCCCTTGAGATGCTACTGACACCCCCAGAAACTTCAGACTTGGAGGAACAGGTGAGTTTTATTTTGTGAGGAGAGTTACATCTGCATAGGATAATTGAGTGGGTTAATCGTTTTGTGTCAACGTGAGTGCGGACGACCGCGCTTAGGCGTTCTTACGTAAAGGACGACTCTACCAGGAGCTCTTTTCCTGACCGTTTATAATTGGTTCCATGTTTAAAAATGTGTGATTCTTTTCATTTAAGTACGGATTGGTAAATTACAAATAACTTTGATCTGTATTATTTTGCACTCATGGCGTAAATGCCATGTCCTTTCTGTACTGAGGCATACAATCTGTAGAGTGTGACATACATTTTAGGTGGGTTTCTGATCATTGGTAGAAATGGTTTTATTTCAGGCCGCAGTTACTGAAATCACGGAAGTTCCTTGTTCATCTGCACAGTGTTTTAGCATCAAGAGCGTTTGACTGAAAAGAATCTTCCTCCTCCCCCGCCGCCCCTACCCCGTGCCCTGCGGCCGGGCCGGATGCGCCTGGGCCCAGGTGTGCTGAGTGTATGCAGGTTTGTTCCGGGTGTTTCTCGGGTCTTCAGTGGACGGTAAACCCGTGCTGACCTCGGTCCCACCTCCTCCTGGGCCGGACGCAGCCGGCCCGCTGCCCCGGGGCTGGAGTGGCGGGTTTGCGGCCAGGTCGGAGCTCGGGTCGCAGCGCACGGTGATCTGCTTTCCCTGGAGACTGGCTGGGGGCCCCCGTGATAGTATATCCATACGTACATGAGAGGCTTGGTGACTGACCTTTGAATTCAAGTCTCCCCGATGCCATCACACCCGTTTTCTACACCCCAAGGGAGACTCTGTCTCGAGGGTGAAAGGCAGCGAGCGGCCTCTGTGTTTAGCACAGTCTTAGAAGCTGCTGTTGGACCCATCTTCCCCTATGGTCTATCACACAGAGAGACCATAGCCCCATCCCATAAAACACTGTTTATTTGATTGCAGTGAAGAATTTTTCCTCCTTATCCAAAAGGGTTTTATCGCAGTAAACACGCTCTTCGATGGTGAATACATTCACGTGCGGTTTGCCTGCTTCGTGTTCGCCAAGTTGACACCTGTCTTTGGAGAATTTTTAGTAGATAGATACAGTGGAAGCTCCCCTTCCTTCCTTCCTCTTTTTTTTTTTTTTTTCAGGAACCTTATTTTTTAAGTTTAATTCAGTCTTGAAAACAGCATTTCGTTCCCCTGACCAGCGGTTTCTCTCACGTTTGATAGCAGAGGTTTCTCGGGCTCCGGATTGAACCGGACGAGCCCCAGGCTGAGCGTGACGGCACCTCTTAAGAATTCTGTTCACCTGGGGTTGTTACGTGCTCAGCAAGGTAGCGTGGTCACTGTCTGCCTGAGAGGCTCTCACGCAACCTAACCTGGTCGGGACCCGTGAACTTCCAGACCTGTTGGGATAACTGCACGCTTCTCAGTCTAGACCACCTCACCATACAGAAAAAGGGCATCCGCTTGGGATCTTGCAATGAGCACTTCTGACCGCTTTGTGAGTTCTGAACCAAAAGGCATCCCCATTAATCTACTTTTACAGCAATTTCAATTAAAAGTGGCATTTGCATCCCAAAGCATAAAGAAAAAGCCAAGAACGGTGCTTTCCATTACTCTGACTCTCTCAGGGTGGTTCTTTTATGCTTCGTTGTTTGCTGCCCTGGGGCGGGTGATAGAATTGAGCTTCCTGAAGTCACACCTGGGACTTCACGGCAATTGTCCTGCAGTCAGAGCAGGTCCCCAGGGCTTGGTGAACAGACCCAGGGTGGTTTCCACGCGCGCACACACGGGAGATGCCTGTCATCTTTGGTGATTCTAGAAGAAAAACACTGAAGTGTCATATATTTGGACTAAAACCTGGAAAAACTGTACATCATAAACCTGAGTGGGTCTTTCAAATAATTTATAAATAGTCTTTCGTTTGTTCCCTAAAGAAAAAGATAATGGAAGTAGTACAATATTCATTCTCTTTCTCTCCTCCCCTCACCCCTCAGTCCATTTCTCTTTCTGTCTTTCTGTCTCTGTCTCGCTTTCTCTCTCTCCTTCTCCTCACCCACACTCCTTTTGAGTACAACCTAAAATGAATTTCTCTTCAATACTTTCTAAATTTATTAACATTCACTGGTAACGATGATAAGGGTTAACATCGCCTGTTCCTCTGTATGCGGGCTCTGTTCTCTCCCGCTTGTATAAAATTAATTTTTTTTCACAAGAGACTTCTTTCCTCTGAAACAAAGGATGTGTAATGACTAACCATATGCTCCCAAGCCACTTGTTAGAGCAGAGAAGATACTGTTTTTCTTGTCTTTTTGGAGTGAGGGACCATGACATTAAAAATATATATATCAGCTCTTAGTCTCCTCTGGCTGCTGAAAAATCAGTCAGTCTCACCAGTGGGAGGAAAGGTATCTGATGGTCATCTGATCGTTGTCTGAGTGTGGACACCGGGGCACACCTGTCGGCTGGCTGTCCCCAGTGCTCCTTCTAATCCTTGCACAAACTGGGGACGTTTTCAGTCCAGGACCACAGCCGATGACAGGAGACTCGGGTGGGGCGTGCCCTCGGACGGCAGAGATGGGTCGGTCCTGGTTACTGAGGAATCCCCCGGGTTCTGGGGAGATAGGGGTCTCCCACCTGTTTTAAAAAGTTAGGCCTGGGGCTTCCCTGGTGGCGCAGTGGTTGAGAGTCCGCCTGCCGATGCAGGGGACGCGGGTTCGCGCCTCGGTCCGGGAGGATCCCACGTGCCGCGGAGCGGCTGGGCCCGTGAGCCGTGGCCGCTGCGCCTGCGCGTCCGGAGCCTGTGCTCCGCAACGGGGGAGGCCACGGCAGTGAGAGGCCCGCGTACCGCAAAAAAAACCAAAAAGTGAGGCCTGTAAAGCGAGCTGCGTTGATTCAGCAATGATTTGTATGTTTCTCTTTCTCATCATTTGTCACGTATCACCGGGTTGGATGTTCTGACCACTCATCTCACTGTGTCACCACTCAGAGCTGATAAAAACCCCACAGAACCTTCACCGACCTGTCGTTTGAGCTACTTTGTGCTGTTGCCATCAGTGAGCGTGTGGTTTGCATTATTTTTGAAATATGGATAGTATCTCGTAGGTTTCATTGGTTTCATCTGAATGTCCATGTGTAGCCCCCCAGGTCAGATTTTCCTTTTTTTGGTCACATCCTCTCATTTTCTGGCGTGAGGTCGGCCCCTTAGGAACGGGGCCCCTGATTTCCAGATTTAATTCTCAGTTACAGCTGCCGTTTCTTTGCCCTCTGACAGTCCTGCCAAAGGACCATTTCTTATCATTGATCCTTTCAGCACCTCTCAGTTTCTGATCTATATTCCAGTTTCTCAAACCACTCAGTGTCTGAGTTCTGGCAGGCTGGGCCCATTCTCCCAAGATGGACTGTAAGTGGCTCCCGGCCTCATGGCCTCATATGTGACAGAGGAGCTACTGACAGCTTCCCAGGAGCATCGTCTGTTACTGGTATCTGGTTTACAAAACCCCCAGAAAGGTACATGACTGTCCTCCTCCACCTGGGACGGCAAGGCTCCCAAATGTTATGTAAGAGCTTTGGAACTGAAGTTCCACTACACCCCTGATCAATACTCAGCTCTTCAGCAAATGTTTTCTCATGGAAAAATGAGTTTCTTCCATTACCTGAAATGGAATTTCCTATAATAGCATCACACTTATTTTCAAACTAATTCTAGGTGCTACAGTTGTTTGTCTCCATATACTGTGAACTATGTAATAATAAATAGCCCTAGGGCTTCCCTGGTGGCGCAGTGGTTGCGCGTCCGCCTGTCGATGCAGGGGAGCCGGGTTCGCGCCCCGGTCTGGGGGGGTCCCACGTGCCGCGGAGCGGCTGGGCCCGTGGGCCGTGGCCGCTGGGCCTGCGCGTCCGGAGCCTGTGCTCCGCGGCGGGAGGGGCCGCAGCAGAGGGAGGCCCGCATACCACAAAAAAAAACAAAAAAAAAAACAAAAAAAAAAATAAATAGCCCTAGATTTTGTTTGAATTCAGTGTAACCACTTATTTCCAATTACATCATACGGCTGAAGCCCACTCGGCTCTTGAAAATAGGGGCTGTTCCCTCTTGCTGTCTAGTTGGATTCAAATCTAGTATGAAAGCTGTTGATTCATGTTTATGTTTTATTAGATAGAGATCGTAAAAGAATGGCTATTTTATTACAAATGCAATTTGATTTATTTGTGCATTTTAGACCTGCATGTTTTGACTCATATGTAACTTATGAAACAGAAGGTGTTTGGAAATTTGAAAGCAGAACATTGCAGAGGAACGCAGACTGCACCGTGGTCGGGCTAGGTGGCCCGGGCTGAGGGGCTGAGGCCGCACCGTGGTTGGGCTGCGTGGCCCCGGGCTGAGGCCGGGGCCGGCGGGGCAGGATGTGCAGGGAGGGATGGCGGGAGGTGAAACAGGACAGGCAGGCACCACACGGGCACCGAGCATCCTGTCTCCGCCGCTCCCTCTTGTAAATGCTGTGCTCACTCCGTGGGCTTTGCCAGCTCTAACAGGCTGTGGTTTTATTTCACATGCCTTAAAGCCAAGAAACAATGAGTACAACATTGGTGTTTTACTCACCGAGTTGGCGAGTCCTTGGACTGAAGGGTATGGTAGATTCTGCCTTAGACGGATGGGCGGCCGCTTGTGCCTGCCTGGCTATGAATTTTCAACACTATGTGCCTTTCATGCTCAGAAATACATTGGTTTTTAAAATATGAAGGTCTCTGGAAGTTGTCCCCACGTAGAAGCATGTGTTTGTGTTTGCCTCTAAGGAGTACAAACCTGCAGGGGGTGGGACGCCCATGTGCACAGGCTGCAAGGACGTCACCTCTGTCTCCGAGCTCCATCTCCCGACCCTGCTCCTAGGTGTGTCCTGACGTTCTCACACGAGGTCAGGACACCGTTCTAACACCTGCTACTGGATTAAGACAACATACCCCGCAGCACATCACAGCCCCATTCAGAACCCACATCTCCGTGTCCACGGGCGTCCTGCAGATTCAGAGCCCGGCATTTTCAAGCCAGGCCCACATGGACGTCCCCTGACTCATCCGTTCAGGTGTGGCTGGTAGGTTGACAGTTCCAGGAGGCTTACGGAGAATCTGAGCCGAGTCAAACATGTGCATTCTTTCCCGGATCTTTTAGTAATGAAGAAAGCATACAAAATATTTTAAAATACCATCATTCTCCCATTAAAAGTAAGTTTCTTTGTTTTGATGTTTTTGCCTTTTTAAAAAGGAATAGCCATAAAACTTAATATTTAGAGACTAGCTATTTTCCACACTTAGGAGCATGTGTTGAATCTTGAAATACTAGAATTTAGTAACTTTTTCCAGTGTCCCAAATTATGCAACACGCCCAAATCATCCTCTGATAAGAGAGTATTAAGAGCTAATTGTTTTCAGAGAATTGGAAATCTACCTTTAGTAGTTTTGATTAATCAATACTGGAAAGAAATTCTGAAAGCATAATGCACGTTATACTCGGACAAAAATATCAGATTTGATTTTTGGCATGCTTCATGTTTCCCGTGTGTGTGTGTGTGTGTGTGTGTGTGTGTGTGTGTACACTTTTTAACATGATAACAATAATCCTGCCTGTTTTGATGGGAAAGAGGCATTCTTTGAGGCAGAAAGACATGCTTTATTGGAACAGTCTAGATTTATGGTTGAAAGTCGACAGACCATAAGTGACCCTGACATCAACCCACCACGAGCCCTGTGAGCCCCAGACCCTGCAGGTGTTAAGTGAGGGGATAATGCCCGTTCACAGGGTCTCCCATGACAGTCACAGCTGACACGTCTCAGTGCTCCCGTGATCTCAGGGAGGTGACACAGGGCGCGTGCTTGGCACACAGTAACCCTTCAGTTAATGAGCTGTGACTAATATTTATAATCGACCACTACCCACCTCTCTCTGATTTAAAAAGAGTGATTTCTAGAAGTAAGTTTTCAGGTGATGACAATTTTAATGTTCTATTGTGTTTCTATGCATGTGTGGCTGTACGTGTTTACTTATTTTTTCATCAGTCCTAATTCAAAAAAGATGATAAAAGGCAACTCAGCGATAGGAGTTCACGTTCAAAGGGAAGCAGAATTTGAAAGATAAGGGAACAGAAGGGACCTGGCTTAACAACACACAACGCTGTGGTGCCTTGTGATGGCCGAGCGTCTGGATCCAGGTGTGAGCAGCCAGATGAAACGGGCAGAGGGTCATTCCCAGGATCGGTAGTGTCCGTTCAATAAGAGCAGGTGCTGGGCTTGTGGGGACCAACCACCCCTGGGCCTGAGGAGGGGCGTCCCCGCTGGCTTTTCACCGGGAGCCATAAAGTGCTGCAGGGCCAGACCGTAAGCACGGCAGTCAGCTGCCAGACTCTCCTCCCTGGCGGGTGGGTGTCCGAGAGGCTGAGGGCACCGCATCAAAGTGCAGCCGTCCTGGGGGAAGGCAGGGAGGCACCTGGACTCTGTGGAGGTCCAGCCTGGAGGCTGGAGATGGACTTTCCATGGGGAGGGTCTGTGTGCATCCTGCAGGGGCCCCTCCCTCAGTGGTGGGGCTGTCGGTGCATTCGATGGCCTGTGAGTCCTGGATGTGCCCCCAGGCTGCACTGGAGCCTGAGTAAATCTGAACTTGGAAAGACCTTCACCCCCCCAACGTGTTTACTTGGGCACTTGATTTTCTTAAAAAGGAGGTGCACTCTTTTCCTTAATTTGGAGAAAATTTTCATATTTATGCTTAATCACCTAAGAAATATAAAATGCATTCATATTATAAAAGAATAAAAGCAGTGATCCAGACTTTGAGGGGAAAACTAGACTCTTCTACCTACTTCCCCTGGGTCTCAGAGGCCCTCTCTGCAACCACGGCTGTAAGCCAGGGGTGGTGCACGTGGGCACGCGTGTACGTGTGTGTGTGTGCGTGTCTAGGAAAGCCTGTGGCTTTCATGAGAATGAGCTGCCAGCATTTTACATTAAATATCATGCTTGCTGTGAGGTTCTGGTAAGATGTCCTTATTTTAAAGACATTTGATTTCTAGGTTGTAAAGAGTTTTTATCTGGAATACATTTTGAGTGTCATGTTGCTTGGGGGACATCTAGTATAAGAATTACGTTTTTACCCCTTGCTTTATTAATTATGCTGCTACACTGTATAATACCAAGTCATTCATCTCCTTCTGCGATAGACCCTACTTGATTATGATGTTCTTTTAATACCCCACTGGATTTGATGGATGAATATTTTACTTAGAATTTTTGCATATTTGTTCAGAAGCCAGATTGTTATGAATCTGAGAGTATCAGCTGTATCTTAAGCTTGGCCAACTATTAAGGAATACCAGTTGTATTTAACTGTCAACATAGACTAAAACAAGAATAGTGTGAATGTTCCCAGAAAGTGTTGGAAGGGTAGTGCAGTGATCTCTTGAAATGAATGACAACTTTTTCATTATATATGTTTATTGCAAAATCAACAAGTGAAGACTCTTTGCCTTGGAGTAGAAAGATGCTGCAGTTATCTGAAAGAGGTAAACTGTAGAAACACAAAGGGATGCTTTTGGCAATTGACTTTTACATTCCATAGAGTCTTTATTTTCCTTTTGGTAGTTTTTATCACACAGTCTCTTATATAATCAGCTTAATCGTAGCCCAGGCCAAAAACTCCACCTTACAAACCATGTGTGGAGCCCCGGTGGGTGAACAAGAGGCCAGCAAGGCCAGTGGAATTCTTGATTCTTGTTGTTTTATACCAGGTGACTTGACCATCCTGGGGGTTAAAGGAGGGGTCCAGGGTTAATTACCAACCAAACAAACCCCTCTGGGCTTCAGCAATCAGTACTGATGTGCTGGTTTTTCTTGGCAACACATTTGTTTACTGTAACAGATATGTGTATAGCTCTCTGTAGAAAACTGTGCTTAGAAGATTATAAAGAAAATTCATCTTTCTGTAAAACCAGAAAGCTAAACTAGGTGATTATAACATTCTATAGGTTATTGGGAGGATAAATCATCATGAGAAAGATACATGTGTAAGCCAAAAAAATCATGTTTTTTTTTTTCTTTTAGAAGAGATTTAAGATGACACCTTATAGATATTTATTTTCTGGAAAAACGAAGTCCAACTTTATCAAAAATAGGTTTTGGGGATTGTGACTGTCTTTCTCAAATTATAAAGCTGATTTGGGTTTAAGGAGGGCCTGGACCCACTCATTTGACTACAAGTCATGTGGTTTGTATCAGATTTTATTCCACCATCAAAACTCGAGTTCAGCCGGCATCACAAATTTACATTAATATTAACCACATTAAAGTGAGCAAGGTAATTTAAAGTAATCTAAAATAGGATTTTAAATCAAAGGAAAGGAAAGCACTCTATTTGATTAAACTTTGATTATGATTTTTAGGACCAAAGAGCCTTCTGGTAAAACGATTTTATTACTCTTCATTTTAATTAGATAAAAACCATCCGTTTTCTCCAATCCAGTCACTGAAAAACATCCCTCCCCAATGTCTTTAGCACCTTCACATGTATAGCTTCCTTGGATCCTTTTACAGTTTTATTCCTGGTATTGGCCACATAAAACTAAAAGCATAGGCATGTGGTATAGACACATAGTGTGATATTATTCAGCCATGCGAAAGGAGGAAGTCCTGACCTTTGCTACAACGTGGGTGACCTTGGGGCTTTATGCTGAGTGAGATGTCAGAGAAAGACAGATACTGTAAGATCTTACATGTGGAATCTAGAAAAGCTGACCTCAGAACCAGAGAGTAGGGTGGTGGTTGGGGGAAGATGTTGGTCAAAGGGCACAAACCTCCAGTTAGAAGAGGAATAAGCCTGGGATCTAACGTACAGTGTGGTGACTAGTTAGCAGCTCTGAATTATGGACTTGAAAGCTGCTAGAAGAGTAGGTCTTAAGTGTAAGCACCACACCAAAAAAAAAAAGAAAAAGAAAAACAAAGTAACTGTGAATTGATGGGGTGTTAGTTAACTTGATTGTGGTGACCGTTTCGCGGCGTATGTGTGTACTAAATCATCGTGTTGAACACTCTAATACGTACAATTGTATTTGTCAATATAGCTGGAAAAAATTGCGTGTAGGCACTCCTCCTTGGTAAAGAAGTTGGTTTTTTGTTTTGGTTTGGTTTTTGAGTGAGCAGGTTGAAGTCAGCATTTTCTGGGGTATCTAAGTAAAACCTTCAGCCCCAAAACCAATTGCAAGAATTAAAAGGCAGCTACAGAACTCCGTTACGTGAAGAGAAAGTGAGCCCTGAACAACCTTAACAGCCGTCAACGTGAATCGATGGAGAGTCTGAAGTGGTTTCTTGGAGGCTTGAAGTGATAGTTCCTTGTAAATTCCTCACCTCGGATTATGGAAGGGGTATTTTTTTCAGCCCATTTGTTGAGAAGCGTGAGACTCTAAAAAAGAGCAGGAGTCTGCTTTGAAGTGCAAAACCCCGAGATGCTCTGGTGCTGTGATTCTTCCTCCCATCGGGATGTGACAGAAGCACAGAGAAGCTTGGAGAGCATCCTTTCCAGGAGCTGCTTGTGAGCTCGTGAGACTTTGGTTCAAAAGCCAAACCTCAGGGTGGGTACGTGAGTCCAGGTTCGGGAAACGGCCATGTCCGCTCACAAGTTCTGTCCTCTTGCGGAGATGTCAGTGCAGGTAAAACCATGAACCAGGTGCCAGTGCCAGGCTTGGTGAGAGTCAGGGCGGAAGAGGTGGGTCCTTTCATCACAAGCGACCATTCTTGGAAGGTAAGAAATAGGACTGAAGCTGTTTTACTGTTTGCCTGTTGCCACCTACACGTGGAACCGATGACCCTCCAGAATCAAACCTCATTCAAGTTACAAGTCTCATCCCCTTTCTGGGCTCAGAACCAGCTTTCCCCAACCTGCTAACAAAGACCCACTGCTGTGATCTGAGGACTCTCTCCCATCCTCTTCCAGGGGAGGACTCACTTGTGAGCAGTAGATACCACCCCCAAAGACCCTCTGGGTCCTGCTGCCCTCCGACCCGGCCTTGGACTTTTGCAGGGATGGTCTCAGTGACCAGACCCCCACTTACTAGCTACTGCACCTCAAGCTCTTAAAAATCTGCACTGTCTCCAGCTATGATAGGACAATCCTAAGTCAGGTGTCACATGACTCACTGTTCGGGGCAGGGGCTGATGAGAGATGGGGCAGCTGTCCTCGCAGGGTCCTTCCTGCGTCCTGCATCTCTGGTGTCTCTCCCTCTCCTTATAAGGACAACAGACCTATCAGACTGGGTCCCACCCTGTGACCTAATCTAACCTTAATCTTCTTCCTAAAGACCCCATCTCCACACACGGTCATACTGGGGGGAGGGCTTCTACATATGAGTTTCGAGGGATGCATTTCAGTCCATGGCACCCACCAAACCATAAACGTGAGCAAGGACCAGAGTGTCTCATTACTGCTGGGGCCACACAGCGAGTGCGGCCTGCCCCACCGTCTCGTGGCCGTGTGGGTGGTCTAGGGACAGTCCCATGAAGCTGCCCGGCCCACACCATGCCCTGGAGCAGAAGCTCCACATAATCACAACGGGCACTTGTTAGGGGGTGATGGGGTTGTGGCTGTACCTGGAGAGAGGCAGTTATCTTGGGGGTGGTCGAGGACCCTAAATATGGTGTGAGGGGCCCCAGCGTGGACCAGGGGTGGCCAGGAGGGAGGGAGCAGGACTTGGGATAAGGGAAGGGATGTTCATTTTAATGGGCCTTGCAAACTGAACACAGCGGAACCTCTATACCTGCAGCTTCCAACCAACTGAGGACTGAACATATTTGGAAAAAAAATTCCCGAAATTTCCCCAAAGCGAAACTGCAATGGCAACTCTTTACATAGCATTTACATTGTATTAGGTTACAGAAGTCATCGATGATTTAAAGTGTACAGCAGGATGTGCATAAGTTATGTGGAGATACTACGCCCGTTTGTATAAGGGGCTTGAGCATCCGTGGATTTTGGTATCTGAAGGGAGTCCTGGAACCCATCCCTCTCAGATACTGAGGGACAGCTGTATATTTTTAATTAAATCATTTTAAAATCTCACAACTGAATTTCCCAGCAAAACTGAATTTCAGCTGAAAAAATACAATCAGACCTGATTTCTTTTATAGTTTATAAAGACTGGTACATGGACACACGAATCAGAGCTCACAGATTCAAAGCATGCTGGTATTTAGAAGAAAGTCTGTAGTATTAGAAAAAGAAAGGAAAAGTCAATACAAATTATGAGTGATATGGTCAGATGGGATCTTTCTTATATGATGAATGGGAATCCAATTAGCTCTGACCTTTGTAAGAGAATATACCGATTCTAGAATGTTTTTTCTGTGGATATGATCAACATGGACACATTATATACATATTAGCAAGAGTTTGGAAATAACCTTAAAATTCTAAAATAGAAGAATGATAAAATGAGTCGTGTACCAAAGCCTGGCGACCACAATTGTATTTTTAAATAATATTTTTTTAAATGCTTAAGATATAAAGATAACTGAATGATACATGCTTCAGGGCTGAATATAAATAATAATACAAAAGACTGATATTTTTGTTTGGATTTTAGATCATTTCTTTGTTTCTTTATTCTTTTTAAAATATTCCCCAAATTTTCCACAAAGAATTCATATTCAGTTTATAACTAGTAAGCATTCTATAAAAATTACATATAGAAGAATTTATAAACAATTAGTTTATTTTCATTTATTTAAGAAAAGATTTGAAAAATATATCTCAAAGTATTTCCTAGGAGATGTAGAATTTTTTATTTTCTGCCTACATACGTAATTCTTTTGCAGTGGTATCACAATTTAGACCATAGTCTTTCACAAGGAATCTTTTCAAAAATTTGGAATAGTAGCTTTGCTTTTTTCATTTAAGGAGCTGAGGATCTTTGAAGTTCTGGGAGATTGCTATAGAGATTTTTGTTTGTATTAACTGGATAAGAAAGTTAAGAATTATAAGGTGGTTCATCAGTGAATTGAAAGGTTATATAAAGTTTTCTCTCTTTCCTGAAGAAAAAGTGTGCAATAAATAAGCCATGAGTTCTGAGCAGTATATGCCACATAATTTAAAATCTAATAAAAAATGAGTCAGTAGGTTTATTCAGCAATCCCTCGACCTAGAGATGGATAAGAAAGCAAGTAGATCAAGTGTCCAAATATAAAGAGATATCAGAAGGAAAGCCGGCATCTCTTAGGACTTTGATAGGTGGTATTTATGAATTATTTGGGGTAGCGTAGAAGAACATCTTTTGTAAAAGTTCTAAAGGAAGCTGAAGCATGGCATTTCTGCTTGTAAGAACTGAAAAGGGCAAACATTATAAGGTGCTTTTTCCTTAGAGACCTGGTGTAAAAGGGCTTCTGGGGGAAGTGCAGCCATTTAAGTAGAAAATGCATAAGGGCTGTTCCCTTGGCCGTTGGAATTGCTTTCACCAGAGCTCGAAGGGGCCTTAGAACTTTCCTATCTGTGCAGTTAGAGTCGGGGAGTTTCTAGGCAGAGGAGGATGTGTGTAGGGAGATAGGAGACAGGAAGTGGGAAAGTGTGGAGGCCCAGACCTGTGCGTGAAGATGCCCAGGACTAAAAAGGGGAAGGTGGTCAGCGGGGAGCCACCCTGCACCGCGGGCCCGTTGCTTCTGTTCCAAGCTGTTTCTCTCTAAGAGAGTTTCCCTCAGAGAAGAGCGGTAATGTATAAGAATGAGGGTCTGTTTTCTGAAGACTTGGTTCGAAGCAAACCTGCGGGACCTGAGGCAGTCAGCAGAGGTCCTGCCAGGGGAGCCTGGGATCCTGCAGGCAAGACCTTGTCACCACTCAGCCCTTTGACTGGAGTCAGATCACCACTTTCTGGGCCAAAGCTCTCTCGTTTATGGAAAATAATCTCTCCTGTTCTCTGTACAAAGTTATTCTGAGAATAAAATGAAAGCACACTTAAAAGTGCCTGAAAGGACAGAAAGGTTCTATAAGCTGATGTGAATCATACACAAAACAGGGCCACCCCGAGCAGGGTTTCTCTGTGACGTGGGTTGTAATGAAAATGTTCTCCCGAAACTCTGCGTTAACGTTTTTAATTTATTATTTCACCACTCTGATTCCCTTCACTTAATATCGTTATCAAACTCTCATTTTTTTGCTTCACAATTTCTTTTCCAAAAGCTATAGAAGGGATATTTACAGAGTTCTTCTAGCACTGTTATCTTGGTTTGTTTGGCTGCTATAACAAAATGCCATAGGCTGGGGGCTTAAGCAACACACATCTATTTCTCACCATTCTGGAGGCCGAAAGTCCAAGATCAAGGCACCAGCAGATCCTGCATCTGGTGAGGGCTTCCTGGTTCACAGAGGGCGTCTTCTGTCTGTGTCCTCACGTGGAGGAAGGGCTGGGGGCTCTCTGGTGTCTCTGTTATGAGGGCACTAATCCCATTCATGGGGGCTCCACCCTCATGTCCTCATCACCTCCCATACTGTCCCCCCCATCACATGAGGGTTAGGATTCAACACATGCACTTGACAGGACACAAACATTGTCTATAGCAACCATGATGAAGAAATTGGAAAAAAGAACCTAAGTATGCAGTTGATTTCAGCAAAATCCCCCAAATTAAATGTCATTAATAATCTGAGTCCTGGGTTCTCCGTTCTGCCTGGGACGTTGAAGTTCCCCAGCATCTAAAACAGCCCAGACTGCGGCCTGTGCTACCTCTCCACCCCCATTCCTCCTCTTTGCTGATGCACCCTGTACCCCGGTCACTCTGAATTCCTCTGTGCCTTCCTCTTGCACTTTGTTCTTCCCAGCCCGTCTGTGCTCTGCTGCGACCGGTCCACACCCTGTGAAGTGCCCATCCCCTGGCCCATCACTGAGAACACGCTGGCGCGGCTGCCGCGCGCATCTGTTTTCCAGCTCAGTGGCACATAACATAGGACCAGGCGGATGTGCAAGGAGGAAACAGTTCTTTTACCTTCTACCCTCTGATGGGGCCACAGGTTAGACTGACAGCAGATTCAAAAGAGAAAAACACACAGGCATTTATTAACACGTGCATCTCGCACATTCATGGGAGCACACGGAGACGAGGGGCTCAGAGGGTGGTTAGAACTTGGGCTCGTGTGGCATCTGAACAAAGAACAGGGAATTCGTACGAAGTGACAAGACAAAGGAGAGGGACTTGGGGTTTCTAGGGTGGCAAGTTGTGGGAAGGCGCATATATAGGAACTGGTGGTAAACGGGGTGGTTCCAGCTGGGTTTGTTATGTGGATTCCTCCGGTGCCGTCTCAGGCTGATGAGGGTCCAGAGTTGTCTCCAGTGATTGCTTCTGTCTTTCCCGGTGGAGAGGGCAGGGGGCACCTTTTAAAGTTCACGTCCTGCTTTTCGGCAGCAGGGAGAGGGCAGAGAGCTTTTCCTGTGTCCCCTTCTTCTCAGTTACCTTCAGCTCCAAAGTGATCTTACGCCAGAGTGGCTTGTTTCGGGTTCGTATGTTCTGCTGCCCTTCAACCGGCAGTATTTATGGAGAGGGCACTGCATCCCCCGCCCCGCCATACACACACACTGCACTGAAGCCTTTGCTCTGGGCCAGGGAGCCACACGCATGCGCCTCTCTTGCACGGCCCGCACGTAGCGTTGGGGGTTTGTCTCACCTGGGCCAGTACCGTGCTGCCGTGATTGCGGTTGTTAACTGTGTCTTGGCATTTAAGTCCTCCAACTGAGTCCTGCCTTCTCGAGATTGGCTTTATAGTACTGCCACTTCGCATTCCCATGTGAGATTTAGAATCAGTGTCTTAGTGTTTACAAAGAAGAACTCACTAGGCTTTGACTGGCAATTTATTGACGACATAGTTTAAACATAATTTTCTGATTGTTTACTACTGTCATATGGAAATGATAGTTTTATTAAACTTGTTCTGATGAAATTGCTGTATTTATTTGCTAATTTATTCTGTTTTTTTTCTGTAGGTATTTTAGACTTTCTACGTCCATAATAAGTTGGATACAAATGGCAGTTTTTTCTCTAGTCGTCTTATTCATTTTTCTAGCTATATTGCACAGGCCAGGACCTCTAGGACATGTTGAATAGAAGTGAGGATATTGAGCATCCAAATTGTATTCCTAAATTCAGTGAGGGGTGGGAAATTTCTAATATTTCTGTATTAAGTATGATATTTACTATAGGAGGTGTATATAACCTTTATCAGGATAAGAAAATTTCTTCCTAATTATCTGCTTAAACTGAATTTTATCTAATCTTTTTCCATCAAGATGATTATATAATTTTTATTCTTTAAATGGTGTTATATTGATTGATTTTATTAAAGGTATTTTTTAAAAATTTATTTATTTAATTAATTTATTTTTGGCTGCGTTGGGTCTTTGTTGCTGTGTGCGGGCTTTCTGTAGTTGCGGCGAGCGGGGGCTGCTCTTCCTCGCGGTGTGCGGGCTTCTCATTGCGGTGGCTTCTCTTGTTGCAGAGCATGGCCTCTAGGCGCCCAGGCTTTAGGAGTTGTGGCTCGCGGGCGCTGGAGCACAGGCTCAGTAGTTGTGGCACGTGGGCTTAGTTGCTCCGCGGCATGTGGGATCTTCCCGGACCAGGGCTCGAACCTGTGTCCCCTGCATTGGCAGGGGGATTCTTAACCACTGCGCCTCCAGGGAAGCCCTTGATTGATTTTTGAGTGATAAACCACATTTGCCTTCCCAAAATAAACACAATATTTTTGTGTTTTTTTATCCTTTTGAAACAGTGCATAATATTTGCTAATGTTTTATTTGGTACTTTTTTGTGTATATTTACAACAGATTGTGTTTCTTTTATTAATCCTTTTGGTTTGGAATTAAGATTAATCAGACGGCAAAACAAATTTGGGAAATGTTCTTTTTTCTCAACTCTGAAGAGTCTGTGTAATTAGTATTATTTATTCTCTAAAACATTGGAAATATTTCTGGGGAAGCCATCTCCTCCTGGTGATTCTTCTATGTGAAAGTTTATGGTTCCAGATTTTCCTCATTAGAGGATTGTTGAGATTTTAAATTTCTTTTTGTCATAGTTATTATAAGTTGTGTTTTTCGAGGAATTTTTCCATTTTTGTTAACTTACAGATTTGTGATATAAAGTTGTTCACACTATATTCCAAAAAGCTGAAAAGGAAAGAATGCTTCTAAACTCATTTTACAAGGCCAGCATCACCCTGATTCCAAAACCAAAGTCAGCACAAAAGAGAAAATGACAGACAAATATCCCTGACGAACACAGATGCAAAAATCGTCAACAAAGTGGTAGCAAACCAAATTCCATAATACATTAGAGGGTCGGTCACACACCTTGATCAAGTAGGCTTTATCCCAGGGATGCAAGGATGGTTCACCATCTACAAATCAATAAATGTGATGACACACAAAATGGAGGATGAAAAGCATATGATCATCTCAGTAGATGCAGAAAATGCATTTCTCAAAATTTAACACCCATTTATGATAAAAATTCTTGACAAAGTGGGTGTACAAGGAACATACTTCATCATAATAAAGACCATATACGACAGCCCACAGCTAATATCATACTCAATGATGAAAAGCTAAAAGCTTCTCCTCTAAGATCAGGAACAAAACAAGGATGCCCCATATCACCATTTTTATCCTCTTAAAATCTTTTAATGTCTGTAGGATCTGTAATGATTTTTCCTTTTCCATTTCTGATATTATTGCTTTAGGCCTTCTTTTGTTTCATTTCCTTAATTAACTTTAGTAAGGTTTTATGAATTTTATTAGTCTTTAAAGAATGACAACTTTTTGGCTTTGTTGTTTTTTTTCCAACACTATGTTCCTTTTTTCTGTTTAATGAATTTCTAATTTTATCTTTATTATTTAGTTTTCATTTTCTAATCTTATTCTAACTTCCTGTGACGTATAGTAGTATTAAATCATTGATGTTTAGCTTTTATCTTTTCCGATGCATGGATTTAAGGCTGCACATCTTTCTTATGTTCAATCTTAGCTGCATCCTGTGAGTTTTTTTTTTTTTTCCGGTACGCGGGCCTCTCACTGTTGTGGCCTCTCCCGTTGCGGAGCACAGGCTCCGGACGTGCAGGCTCAGCGGCCATGGCTCACGGGCCCAGCCGCTCCGCGGCATGTGGGATCTTCCCGGACCGGAGCTCGAACCCGCGCGGTCCCTTGCATTGGCAGGCGGACTCTCAACCACTGCGCCACCAGGGAAGCCCATCCTGTGAGTTTTGATATGCAATACTTGCAAGACCTTTAGTTCCAAATGTTTTATAATTTCCATTTAATTTCTCTTTCGACAAGGAATTTTTAGAAGTTTATTACTTAGTTTTGAAATAATTGGTCCTTTACTAGTTATCTATTTCATTATTGAATTCAGATTCAATTCCACTGTAGTCAGAGAATATGTTTTCTGAATGTTTTCCATCATTTGAAATTTGCTGGGATTTGCTTTAAATTTCAGCATATGGCTAATTCTTGGCAGATGTTCTGTGTGCATATAGGAACAAAATTATCTTATTTTTGTATGCAGATTTCTGTACAAATCAGTAACTCAAGATTATTAGCCCTCTTGTTCAGGCCTTTCAAATCCTTACTGATATTTTCTGATTCATCTGTCTGCTTAATCCTTCAGATTTATCTAGATTTATTTATTTTTTCTTTTCAATTTGTCAGTTTCTGCTTCTTAATATTTTGAAGTCATATATTGACACATATATATCAGGTTGTTATATCTTCCTAGAAAATTCACCCTTGTATCATTATGAAATACTCTCTCTTTCATTGATTTTGGCCTTAAAATCCACGTCAACTGATGTTAGTATATATCAGCTTTCTTTGGGTTAATATTTGTGCAGTTCATCTTCTTCAATCATTTTACTTCCAAACTTTCTCTGTTCGTATATTTAAGTTGTATTCCTTACACAGGTAGTTGCTTTTATTTTAGTCCAGTATGACCATTTTTATTAAATGTAATTCCTGATGTAATTGTCTCATTGCGGTGGCTTCTCTTGTTGCAGAGCATGGCCTCTAGGCGCCCAGGCTTTAGGAGTTGTGGCTCGCGGGCTCTGGAGCACAGGCTCAGTAGTTGTGGCACGTGGGCTTAGTTGCTCCGCGGCATGTGGGGTCTTCCCGGACCAGGGCTCGAACCTGTGTCCCCTGCATTGGCAGGGGGATTCTTAACCACTGCGCCTCCAGGGAAGCCCTTGATTGATTTTTGAGTGATAAACCACATTTGCCTTCCCAAAATAAACACAATATTTTTGTGTTTTTTTATCCTTTTGAAACAGTGCATAATATTTGCTAATGTTTTATTTGGTACTTTTTTGTGTATATTTACAACAGATTGTGTTTCTTTTATTAATCCTTTTGGTTTGGAATTAAGATTAATCGGACGGCAAAACAATTTTGGGAAATGTTCTTTTTTCTCAACTCTGAAGAGTCTGTGTAATTAGTATTATTTATTCTCTAAAACATTGGAAATATTTCTGGGGAAGCCATCTCCTCCTGGTGATTCTTCTATGTGAAAGTTTATGGTTCCAGATTTTCCTCATTAGAGGATTGTTGAGATTTTAAATTTCTTTTTGTCATAGTTATTATAAGTTGTGTTTTTCGAGGAATTTTTCCATTTTTGTTAACTTACAGATTTGTGATATAAAGTTGTTCACACTATATTCCAAAAAGCTGAAAAGGAAAGAATGCTTCTAAACTCATTTTACAAGGCCAGCATCACCCTGATTCCAAAACCAAAGTCAGCACAAAAGAGAAAATGACAGACAAATATCCCTGACGAACACAGATGCAAAAATCGTCAACAAAGTGGTAGCAAACCAAATTCCATAATACATTAGAGGGTCGGTCACACACCTTGATCAAGTAGGCTTTATCCCAGGGATGCAAGGATGGTTCACCATCTACAAATCAATAAATGTGATGACACACAAAATGGAGGATGAAAAGCATATGATCATCTCAGTAGATGCAGAAAATGCATTTCTCAAAATTTAACACCCATTTATGATAAAAATTCTTGACAAAGTGGGTGTACAAGGAACATACTTCATCATAATAAAGACCATATACGACAGCCCACAGCTAATATCATACTCAATGATGAAAAGCTAAAAGCTTCTCCTCTAAGATCAGGAACAAAACAAGGATGCCCCATATCACCATTTTTATCCTCTTAAAATCTTTTAATGTCTGTAGGATCTGTAATGATTTTTCCTTTTCCATTTCTGATATTATTGCTTTAGGCCTTCTTTTGTTTCATTTCCTTAATTAACTTTAGTAATAAGGGTTTATGAATTTTATTAGTCTTTAAAGAATGACAACTTTTTGGCTTTGTTTTTTTTCCAACACTATGTTCCTTTTTTCTGTTTAATGAATTTCTAATTTTATCTTTATTATTTAGTTTTCATTTTCTAATCTTATTCTAACTTCCTGTGACGTATAGTAGTATTAAATCATTGATGTTTAGCTTTTATCTTTTCCGATGCATGGATTTAAGGCTGCACATCTTTCTTATGTTCAATCTTAGCTGCATCCTGTGAGTTTTTTTTTTTTTTCCGGTACGCGGGCCTCTCACTGTTGTGGCCTCTCCCGTTGCGGAGCACAGGCTCCGGACGTGCAGGCTCAGCGGCCATGGCTCACGGGCCCAGCCGCTCCGCGGCATGTGGGATCTTCCCGGACCGGAGCTCGAACCCGCGCGGTCCCTTGCATTGGCAGGCGGACTCTCAACCACTGCGCCACCAGGGAAGCCCATCCTGTGAGTTTTGATATGCAATACTTGCAAGACCTTTAGTTCCAAATGTTTTATAATTTCCATTTAATTTCTCTTTCGACAAGGAATTTTTAGAAGTTTATTACTTAGTTTTGAAATAATTGGTCCTTTACTAGTTATCTATTTCATTATTGAATTCAGATTCAATTCCACTGTAGTCAGAGAATATGTTTTCTGAATGTTTTCCATCATTTGAAATTTGCTGGGATTTGCTTTAAATTTCAGCATATGGCTAATTCTTGGCAGATGTTCTGTGTGCATATAGGAACAAAATTATCTTATTTTTGTATGCAGATTTCTGTACAAATCAGTAACTCAAGATTATTAGCCCTCTTGTTCAGGCCTTTCAAATCCTTACTGATATTTTCTGATTCATCTGTCTGCTTAATCCTTCAGATTTATCTAGATTTATTTATTTTTTCTTTTCAATTTGTCAGTTTCTGCTTCTTAATATTTTGAAGTCATATATTGACACATATATATCAGGTTGTTATATCTTCCTAGAAAATTCACCCTTGTATCATTATGAAATACTCTCTCTTTCATTGATTTTGGCCTTAAAATCCACGTCAACTGATGTTAGTATATATCAGCTTTCTTTGGGTTAATATTTGTGCAGTTCATCTTCTTCAATCATTTTACTTCCAAACTTTCTCTGTTCGTATATTTAAGTTGTATTCCTTACGCAGGTAGTTGCTTTTATTTTAGTCCAGTATGACCATTTTTATTAAATGTAATTCCTGATGTAATTGAGTTTAGATGTCTCATCTTACTAGTTCTATTTGTAACATCTGTTAATATTTTGTGTTTTCTCCTTTTTGGCCTCCTGTTGTATTAATCAAGATTTGTTTTTATTATTCCATCTTCTCCTCTCCTGCCTTGTTATTTGCAGCTTCCACTACTGTTGCTTTAGTAGCTTCTCTATGGATCACCGTAGTCATCCTAATGTTATTGGAAACTGATGTGAGTGGAGTATTCATACCCCTTTCCAGACCTTAAAACCTTTATCTCCTTTTCTTCCCTCCTGCTTTGTGTTGTTTTTGGCCCATGTGTAAATTCAGCATGTATTTGTAAACCCAGCGAGACCATACTCTTGCTGTCTGTGTGGTTGATATTGATCTTCACCTTTCTAGCTTGTCACCAACTCTCCTGTTTCCTTGTTTCTGTCTGGGGTCATTTTCCTTCTCTCTGACAACTCTCCCAGTTTGGGCTTTAGTGAGCATCCGTTGGCAACAAATCCCCTCCCTTTTGGTTTGTCTGGAACTGTCTTCATTTTCCTTTTCCTCTTTAATAATGAGTTCTCTGGCTATGGGCGTGCAGGTGGGCAGTTATTTTCCTTTAGCTTTTTAGTGATGTCACCCCCGTCTTTCCCTTTCCGTGTTTTACTGGGAGGTCATCATGTTGTATCGTTGCTTACTTGTTATGTCTCAGCTTCTTTTACTATGTTCTCTTCGTCTTTGCTGAGGCCTTCCCGCTGTACTTGCGAGTACCTGCCCACACGTGTGCAACCCGTGCGGGGCTACGATGCAGGGCTCTGGGGGCTTGTCACTTGTAGTTAACAGTCCCTTTGGGCCAGAGATGAGGATTGGTGGCTGTTCACTATCCCAGTTCACCTCCCGTGGCTTTCTGAGAATCCGAGGAGGGAAGGGCAGCCCTCGGTCCATCCGTGCGCATCTACGGGACTGGGTGCTGCTCAGTTTACACGCCTCTCTGATGTCGGGGAAGGACCACGAGATTCAGGAATGTCACGCTTTATAAGAAATGGAAGTGAGCCATCCACGTCAGGGTCCGAAAAGTTATGTGAGACTCCAACAAACCAAGTGTCCTTACTCTAAATATATAAACCTCACTTTTTTGTCAGATACACTTTTCTGAGTTTAAAAATAATACGAACATGAGAAACGTGTAATATTACTTTCTGAGATAAGCATTATCAGTCTGATATAATTCTGTTGTTTTCTTTTGATGCTTGTAAACGTGTGTAAAACGCACACACGTGTACACATGCAGAGGGTATCATGTCATCTGTGTGACTTGGTTTTCTGCTTGTTTCATCCAGCACTGTGTAGTTAACAATTTTATATTTCATTAATTGTTTTTCAAATCATCATTGGTAATGACTGGCTTATATCTCACTATGACTGGATTTTTATTAACTTCACTACGTCCCTATTACCAAACACTTGGGTTGTTCTAGGTTTTAACAACTACTATTAGTGCTATTGCTATTACTATAAGCCTCTTTTAACACGAATCTTTGAGTTCATTTCTCATTATTTCATTAGAATAAATATTAGAAGTAAAGCTATAGATCAAATGTTAGGAACGTTTTTAAGGCTCATGGTATATAAAGGCAAATTACCTTTCTGATTGTTTGAACCAATTTATATTTCTGTGAGGATTTTATGAATACTTTTCTCACCCCCATCTCAGTAACATTAAATCCCAGTTCAGTTTTAGTCTTTCCCAAATTAAAAGGCGACAGCTGTATCTTGTTTTAATTCTCATCCCTTTATTTCCTAGAGAGCACAATGTGTGTTCAAATATTTACTGGCTATTTACATTTCTTCTGTAGGTTTTATTTTCAGACTTTTATCTACTTTGCATAGCAAATGGAATGTTAGTGATTTTCTTAATGTTTTCTAAGAATTTTTTTGTATAACGTTGCTACTAACATTTTCTGTTATTTTTTGAGATATGTTTCCAGTTGGACTTTTGTCTTTTTATTATGTACATACTATTTTTAACATATGTAAATTGTGATGTAGACTCAGCTTTTCCCTTAGAACATACCATTCATTTGCTGGATACTTAGCATGCAGGTTGAATGGATCATCTTACCTCAAAGAAACAACATTAAATATTCAAACAGGATGAAGTACAGTCTCAGAAGCAGTGAATAATTGAATGATTTTTATTGTATTCTGTGATCTGGTTCTTGCAAAATAGGAAAATATCTATTCTTTTTTTTTCTTGTCAGGGAGGAAAAATAATTTTCCCTCTACTCTTCTGAGTAGTTGGCTGAGACCTCTTATGATAAAAGACAGATTAACAAGGGAAAAACAAACAGTTTACTAACACATAGACCTCATGTTTACAAGGGAGATACGCAGTGAAGATGAGTGATTCCCCAGGTGGCTTAAAAACCATCTTAATAAGGAAGTGGGAGGAGGAAGTAGGCCTGTGCGGGGAGTGAATGATTTTAGGAGGGGAGACTGGGCCTCCGAAGAATGGGGGGAGGATGACAGGTTGTGCCACAGCCTCTCTGGTGTGGGGGCCACTTCCAGGCTCCTCTCCTCGGCAAGAGTCCAACCCACACCCCCCCCACTGATGAAACTCCTGGGAGGGGACTTAACAGCACCTGAGTTCCTTTAGGAGGCTCGTTCTTTAGGCAGAGAAAACCTCTCCCTGCATTTGCTGTTTTTCCAGTGCTTTCAGTTCAAAATAATCAATACACCAAAGTGGCATGATTTGGGGTGGTGTGTCCTCAGCTTCTCGTCATATTTTGGGGTGGCCTCTTCTGCTACCCTTCACCCTGGACACTATTCTTTGAAGGACTTATAAAATACAAAGCAGTGAGTAAGTTAGAGGTTGATCTGATGAAGTCTTTGAGGCCTCGGAGCCGACATTAGACATCTTCCATCCAGGAGGAGCCTCCTAGCGGGGAGGGGGCTTTACGAGGCGGCCTGGAAGGGCCGTCAGGTGTGAGGTGGGGCAGGGAGCCTTCCTCCATCGCTTTGTGTCTTAAAATGCCTAGTGTAACCAGCTTCCTCCCAGAGGTACAGTGAGTGGAGTGGATATACCCGAAACAGGCCAAACCTGTGTCACACTTTACCTCTTAGCATCTCTGTCCAAAGCAGTTAGCTGTTCTTCCCCAAACAGCCATTTATATTGCTGTCCACTCGCTTTTGAAATGACTTAAGTGAATTAGCATGTTTTAAAAGTATGGAACATTGCCCACTCAGACATTTTTCCTTGGTAGTGTATTTGGCACTCATTAAAAACTCAAGCCATTCTAAAGAAAGTTAAAAATGAAATTTTCCTCTTTAATCATGCTCAAGCCTTTTTAGAAGAAGGAAAATGGTTTGATTTCCAGAGTGCTGAATTTGAGAAAATCCTGTCTCTGCTTTGAAGTTGTCCTTGTTTCTGCAGGAGAAGGCATCCCTCAGCCTCAGACTGCAGTGATGTCAGATCCCGGTTCCTCCTTGTCTAAGCAGACAGTCATCAGTCCTAATTCAGAACAAGTCCAGATAATTGTCATGTTTTTCAGAAGGAAAAATTCTGCTTTTGGCATTGACTGTATCTAAATCAAAACCTGTTTACCTCAAGAGTGCTACAAAGAGCTTTTTAGGCTCCTAAGTAGCATGTTACCTGCGTCTTTACAGTCTAGGATTTAATTAGCATAGCGCATTTCACGTTTTTTTCCCATAGTAGCACAGAGAGCAGAGAGCCTACGGCTCTGTGGGTTATTGCACAGATCCTCTTCTGCCACTAACAGAATCCATAAGGTGTCCTGGGAGAGGGGATGTGTATAGTTCTAGCTGAATTAATTAGCCTGTTTTTGTTTTCTTTTCCTTTTTTGCTTTAGAGAGAAATCATCAAACGTTAAGTGAAAGTTGCACAAACATAACTTTGATTTTAACTTTTCGCGGGCATATTGGGATATGAGTCTTGTGAAACAATCCATCCAAATTAGACTTTTCTTGTTTTGCCAGACCATTAACGTTGTTTTAATGTCATTAGCTCTGCTTAGTGGGGTGCGTTTGCCACTGTAATTATTAAGAACACAGAGTAATGTTTTTCAGATCTATGTCAATGACAAAATGCCACCTAGTGAAGTCTTGATAAATATATCTAGGACTTTCCTTGTGAAAAACACTAATGACATGAAAATATGTTCAGCTGGTGATGGACTGTTCCCTCCCTGTGCAAAGGTAATTCCACATTAGCAGTGATCCTATGTTTTTCCAGCTTTACTGAGATATAATTTACATATAACACTGTGTAAATTTAAGGTGTACAGCGTGATGGTTTGATACCTGTGTATTGCAAATTGATTACAGCTGTAGCGTTAGTTAACACCCGCATCACATCATGTAAGTACCGTTTCTTTTTTTGCTGTGAGAACGTTTACGATCTCAGAACAGTGATCATATTTCACTTTTCATCTTCTGTGTTTTCTTTTTTTAAAAAATATCTTTTGAAAGACAAAGCAGAAAGAATGGGAAAGGAGGAGGGAAGGAAGGAAACAAGCAAGAAGGAAAGAAATAAGAAAATAAAAATGTGCTTAATTAAGTATTATAGTCAGTTTTCTTCCTATTAACTTCCTTTGCCTTCTCTTGGAATAAGAGCAGTTTTTGTTACATGCAAATAATTCACGTTAGAAGTGAGTCACACCTACTATTTGATCAGTTAGAACAGAGGCACATGAAAAAAGAATGTTTTGATAGATTTGTTCTGGGGCAGACATCCCCAATCTCTTTGGCAGGTGTTGGTCTCTGTCTTCTTAGGGGAGTTGATGAACTGGGTTTCCAATGGGCAGTAGTACATTTGACCCTAATGTTACTATCACATCCTTTGCTGTGCATTTTATACTTTGTTTGAATGACTTTGTAATCAGCTAAAATTACCTTAAAATCTCCAAACACGGTCATCTGGTTTGATCTTGGTGTACATTGGCCCTGTGCTCCTCATCCAATTACCTTGAACTTGTAGAAATGTGCTTGGTGCTGGGATTGGTATGGATGGTGAATCTATGTCTGTCTCCTGGGGTTGTGATTTGCTTTCTTTTTTTAATGTATAGTAACACATTGTCTTTCACTGTTGGGGGATCAAGAGTAGTTTAACTGTATCCATTGTAACTCTAATGTGGGGCCATAACTTTAAAGGGAAGGCTTACCTTAAATCCTAATGCTGCCTCTTTGTTATTTAAGTTTTTTTAAAAAAATATTTTTTATTGAGGTTGATGTACAATATTATATAAGTTACAGGTGTACGATATAGTGATTCACAATTTTTAAAGGTTGTATTTCCATTTACAGGTATTATAAAATATTGGCTATATTCCCTGTGCTGTACGATATACCCTTATAGCTTATTTTATACATAATAGTATCTACCTCTTAATTCTCCACCCCTGTATTGCCCCTCCCCCTTTCCTTTTCCCAAGGGTAACCACTAGTTTGTTCTCTACATCTGTGAGTCTTTTTTTTTTGTCGTATTCACTAGATTGTTATATTTTTTAGCTTCCACATATAAGTGATACTGTACAGTATTTGTCTTTGTCTGACTTATTTCACTGATCATAATACCCTCCAAGTCCATCCATGTTGTTGCAAATGACAAAATTTCATTCTTTTGTATGGCTGAGTAGTATTCCATGAGATATCACCTCACACCTGTCAGAATTGGTATCATCAAAAAGAACACACATAACAACTGTTAGTGAGGATGTGGAGAAAAGGGAACCCTCCTACACTGTTGGTGGGAATGTAAATTGGTTACAGCCACTGTGGAAAACAGTATGGAGGTTTCTCAAAAAACTAAAAATAGAACTACCATATAATCCGGCAATTCCACTCCTGGGTAGATAGCTGAAAAAAACAAAAACACTAATTAGACAAGATACATGCACCCCAGTGTTCATAGCAGCACTGTTTACAATAGCCAAGACATAGAAGCAACTGAAATGTCTGACAGGTGAATGGATAAAGAAGATGTGGTATATATATATATATATATATATATATATATATATATATATATACACAATGGAATACTACTCAGCCATAAAAAAGAATGAAATTTTGCCATTTGTTATTTAAGTTTTGGGTATGTGCTGTTTGTGTGAGAAAACCAATAACTAGGCACTAGGCTGACTTGGATGGTGGGAGAGGATGTTGACCTGGGAAGGTGGACAGGGTGGACCCCAGAGCATATTTCCAGTGTTTCCCTTGGGCAGCCCTCATCAAAGGAACCTCACTGCCCTCGGGGAGTGTGATGGGAGCTGGGGCGCTGTCAGCGGCTGCTCATCTTGGGTCCTGGCTCTCACTGGATATTTATGGCAAAGACAAGTTCATTTAGTCTTTGAGTTATACTTTTGAAGTTTGGGTTTCAGCTGGTGTTCTGCTTTATTTTGTTCTGAACTCAGAGGGTCCTCAGGAAACAAGCCTCGTGATGTGGCTTTTTCTTCTTGCTGTTTCTAACGAATCACGATCTCTTACTCCGAAGGTTACGCCTAATTCCTCTCCCTGGCTAGCCTTTCCCTTACTTCACATCAGTTTCCTTCCAATTTGCTTTATTTCCTGTTGCATCTGAAGAGTGATGCCCCCAAAGTACAGCGTGTTTCTCCCCCAGGAAGGCTGGAAACATCATGCTCTGAGCTTCTGTCCAGCTGGCTTTCCCCTCGCACCTCTGATGGGACACAGTCAGGTGTGAACAGGAGCCGGACGGCAGAGGGTGCAGGTGGGAGATGAAGGGACAGGTGTGCTTGGGGCAGTGGGTTGAATGAAGGCGGTTTGGACAGGAAGTGGAAATGTCCTGGGAAAAATAGAAGGAAGCAGTTAAAGGCAGGAGTCTCCCCATGTGGCATGTAATGCCAAATGCACTCAGGGATTAGTCCAGTGCGTGAAATTAAAATCAGTCTTGTCTAGGGGACTTCCCTGGCCGTCTGGTCGTTAAGACTTTGCCTTCCAGTGCAGGGGGTGGGCGTTTGATCCCTGGTCGGGGAGCTAAGATCCCATAAGCCTTGGGGACAAAAAACCCCCAAAAAACCCAAAACATAAAACAGAAACAATATTGTAACAAATTCAATAAAGACTTAAAAAATGGCCCACATCAAAAAAAAATCTTTAAACAATAAATAAATTAAAATCAGTCTTGTCTAATTTGAGGAAATATATCCCCGGACCTTGAGGATACGTGGTTCTTGCTGGACACAAGTTGAGTCAACAGAGTCCTGTCTGAAGAGAAGCTGGCCCTGCCCCTCCCCTTCTCTGGGCACATGATCGGGGTGGCCCAAGCTGGGCTACAGCACGCATGCCCTAGACCGGTTTGCTGACCCTGTGCCGTGCCAGCTGAGAGTGGAGACAGCTTTCTTACTGTCAGGGGAGTCATCCAAGGGCACTGATGTTTCCGCTGGCTTTGGAAAGCTTGCACTTTGGGGCAGGACGAGTGCCTTGTATAGGGTTGGGTCATGTTACCGGTGGGGTGGTGCCAGGAAAGTCGTCTCTGTCCATGGTGTTCACGTGTAGGACACGGTCCTCTGTCCTCTGTGGCCGTGTCTAGACATTGAACAAGCTCAGTGGGGGTCGGACATTTAAGACCACGTGAGGGAGGACGGGAGACCTGAAAACGTCTTATCACACAGACCGGTCTCTCACCTTTCCCTGAAGGATTAAGTGGACATTTGTGGCCCCATCTGCGTGGACGGCTGCCCTGCGGGCAGGGGATTGAACCTGAAAGGCTGAGGGTGGCATTTGGTTTTCGTCGTGACTGTTTCCTAGTGTGTATTAAGTGTGTGTCGCGTGATGTCAGGGTCTGCGTGTCCCCCTGACGTTCTGAGTTCAAGGACTCGTCCTCGTAGAAAGGGAGCGGTTTTGCAACTGAATTTAGCTTCTGTTTTGGGGGAAAGACTCTCACCTCACTGCTGTGCCCGGGTGAATTCTCTGGTGGTTTCCGTTGTTGCTGGGCCCCAACATGTCCCCCGGCTACTGACCAGATGGCAGGGGGCAGGAGCCGGCTACCCTCCACTCCCGTGCCAAGGCCCGCAGGCTGGGGTCGGGACTGCCCCGAGCCCCCGTGGTCCCGGGTGACCGCGCGTAGGGAGGGGAGGTAAGCTGACGCACTGGCCTCTGCCTGACGGCTGACCTGTCAGACACGCATGCTCACACGCGCTCATGTTCACGCACACCCGTGTTCCGTGTCTAATTTGTATGACTGCATGACACGGACCTTTCAGGAAGTGTTTGCTGAGGGCCAGGTGCCTGGATTCCCCCGGGTGTCCGCCAGGACCCTGGCATTTATTCCCCAACTGGGAGCATGTACTGGGGGCGTCCACCTGTCTTCGGCAGCTTTGATGTCAGTTCCGTCTATTCCAGGGGATAGAAATAGTAGCTCACGCTCGCTTGTTGGCGGGCTGTCAGCTGTCCGGATGACTAAGCTAATACACGTGTTCCGCCGAGTCGGTGGCGGGTCCCAGCCGGCCGTGATGAGAGCCCATTTAACGGTATCTTCAGGCCCAAGGCTTTGTTCACACACACATGCACACAGACCCGTCTGGGGGCCCGGGTGGGTGTGTGGGTGGGGTAGTTGACGAGGGCCCCACGGTCGCTGCCAGCTGTCTACCCCACGGCCGTGGGAGGGCCCCACGGCCCTGGGAGGGCCCCTCGTCCCTGAGGTCCGGACGGCTGGGAGGTGGCCTGAGCTGTGTGGCCACCGCGTCCACATTCCCGAAGGTGCACCCCTCATCTGGACGCAGAGGCTTTCACGGGCCACACGCCGTCCCTGTTCACAGCCCAGCGGCCAGACCTGAGTGGCCGGGGACCCTGGAAGTGTCGTTTACCTTCTGGCCAGAGCTTGTCCCCAGCTCGGGCTCTGCCCTGAGGCGGAGGGACCCGGGCGAGGAGGCCCCTGGGCTCGGGCCCCTCACGTCCCCTCTGGTACGTCCACAGCCAGCCTCCCCGCTCCTCCTCCCCCTGCCCCCCGCCCCCCGCCGGTGTCTGTCTCGGGGCCAGCACCCCCTCCCGTTTCGAGGGACGCGGCCGAGAAGGCCCCCCGCGCCTTCTCGCCCGTGATCTGTAACCAGGAAGCTCCGGCGTTAAATTGTCTCAACTGTGCTGCCAGTGTCGTACTGCCCGCTGGGGAAGTTCATGAGGACGTCCTCGCCCCCGTCCCCTGGGCCCAGAGCCCTCGTGCGGGTAGACGGGCCGGGGCAGGGGGACACCTGTATCACGGGCCCGGCTCCCAGCTGCGGGCTCCTGCTGGCGGATCCCGGGCGCGTCCCGGGGGTCCCTGCTCGGAAGGAGGGCACTCAGGTCCACCGGGCCGGCGCTCAGGCGGTTCTCCCTGTGGTCCTCTCCACCCTGGCGCTCGGACACCAGCCTGTCCTCAGAGCATCGCACCCCCGGGGCACTGGGTCTGGCAGCGAATTCTTTTTCTCCCGGAAGCTTTCCTCCTACACACTCAAGCCTCGCAGTAATAATATTAATAATTCTTCCTCTTCATCTCTGTCCCCTCCACTTCCTTCACCCCCAGATGTCTCTGCCAGGAAATCAGGAAGGATCTCCATCACCTGTTGAAATGGAGCCCAGATTCTGAGCCTCAGAGAACAATTTCCTTTTCACGAAGGCTCAGAATTCTCACTCCTGTTCAGTCTCTCTCTTGATAGGACGGTTAAGAGAGAAGCATTTTCATTCCATTTAGGGGAAATTTGCCAGCCTTCCAGAATTATCCAGATGGCTTTCTTCAGTGGTAAGGAGAATGGCAAAACCAGTTGAGTTTGCTCATAAGCAGCCTTCGCGAGGGAACAGCCTCATTTGGCCACTGGCGCACGGCGTTTCTCAGGTGCAGACTTCACCACCTCCTCAGACTCTTTGCGAGATTTTGGGGACCCCTGAGACCGCACATCTCAGACCCCCGGGCCTGTGTCCACTGTCTCCCGGGTTCCTCCCTGGCCCTCCTCGGTTAGATCTGCCTTCTCCCGCTGGCCCCCATATGCCCTGGCCCGTGAGCCCCCTGCTGTGCGGCTCACACACCCGCTGACTTCCCAGCAGTGGCCCCGTCAGCCGTATGTGCGGCTCCCCATGGGTTCCCGTGGGGCGGGCTGGCCACGCCCTGTGTCCCAAGCATCCCCTCTGCCCAGCTCAGTGAGCCTTCTGGCCCCTGGGGGTCGAACCAGAGAACTAATACACACGCAGGTGAACCGTCCTCAAGGCATCCTGATGCCCCATCCTCCCGGCGGCATTGACCACCTGCGTCCTCGCCTCTGGACGGTCCAGGCTCCCCGCAGCGTGGGACTAGAAGGAGGGGTGTAGCCTGGGGCCTTTTCCAGGGCAGAATGCTAGGGGTCCTTACAGCCTCTTGCACCCCTGCTCTTGTTCATCAGCCTCAGGAAACTCATTCTAAAAACCTTCCCTGGAACTTTCCAAAAAAGCTCTGTTGCAGGAGGATATTTCAGGGAGCAGGTCTGGATGCAGCGTAGGCAGGTTGCTAGGCAACCGTGAGTCCTACCACATCTGGCCGCATCCCCTTAGCGCCTGAAATGAGCTGAGAGAGAAGAAAGTGTCACCGACCATGGGGCCTGCAGGGCCTGGAGGCTTTTTCCAGCAGCCTTAGAACGCGCTGGGGTTCTGTGTGTGGACAGTAGGAAATCCTGTCAGGCCTTAATTTTCTAGGTCGTAGAAGTTGAATGTTGCAGCTATTTTAAATTCAGGAATCTCTCCCAGCACCCTCTCCGCTCCCTGCCCCTCAAAGCCTTCTAGTCCCTTAAAGCCTGAGGTGAGCAATGGCTCCCGAGGGAAAGCCCTGCCCTCGCGGTCCCCGCGGCGAGGACACTCCCGCCACTACTGCGGCTCGGAGCCCAGGCACGACGTCGGCCAACACTCTGCTGGGGTGCGTCCGTGTCGTGGGCAGAACGGAAGCCAAAGGCCTCGACAGCGTAGGGAGTAGGAAAACGTAGTCAGGTAATTAGGGTGAATGTGAGTGCTTATTACCTTTGCTTTCATACGAGTTATTCGACGGTAAGTTTACAAAACTTAGTTTTTAAGAAGGGCTGTTTAACTGCCGACTTGTAAAGCTCTTGCGCATTTAAAAGTGGGCTCCGCCCCGCAGGCCGGGGGGCCTCCTCGGCACAGACACTGTGTCCTCGTGTTGGGCCCTGGATGGGGCTTCCCTGCCCCGGGGGTGGGTGGCTGGGAACCCGGTAGCAAAGAGGCCGGGCTGAGAGCGAGGCCGCCTGCTCGGAAGGAGGGGACGGCGGCTGAGCAGGGCCCCGGCCGGGAGGTCCCCTGGGCCCCTGCCCCGCTCCCGCCGTCCCGTGTGACGCAGGCCTCTCCTCCTATGTCTCTGTCACCCGCGCGGCTTCCTGTCTGTGGTCTGCGACGCCCAGGCCAGTCCTGAGGCCCTTCCTCAGTCTCCTTCCCTGGAATCTCCGCTGACCCCTCCTCTCTGTCCCCAGCTGCACCTTCCCCCGGGGGCATCTCCTCGGCTGGCTGCTTCTCAGCTCCTCCTCCTCCTCTCACCTCCATCCTGGTCCTGGTTCTGGCTCATGGACGCCTGGCCACCCCCCGCCCACCGGTTCCAGGAACAAGAGTCAGGCCCCCCGGCCTCCCCCTGCACCCCCTAAGTTATCTGTTTCTCCTTCTCCCATTCTGCACCCTGACATTCGCCACCTCTGAACACCCCACGCTGCCTTTCATGGGGGTGCTCCCCGCCCCGCCCCTGCGGCCTCGGACACGTCTCCCTTCACGCTCGCGCCCGAACGGCTTCTTCACCGCGTTGACCCCGGTCTTGGTCCACTCGCGTTGCTGTAACAAAACACCGCAGGCCAGGCGGCTCGTGGACAACTTTATTTCTCCCGGTTCTGGAGGCTGGACATCCAGGATCAGATGTGGTGTCTGCTGAGGCCGCTTCCTGGTTCACAGACGTCTTCTCCCTGTGTCCCCACATGGGGGAAGGGCTGGGGGCTCCCTGGGGTCTCTGTTATGAGGGCACCGATCCCATCCTGGGGGCTCCACCCCCATGACCTCTCACCTCCCAAAGGCCCCCCTCCTGACACCATCACACTGGGGGTTGGGAGTCAATATATGGGTTTGGGGTGATGGAAACATTCATTCCGTATTCACTGCCCTTGACACAGTAAGGCCCTTGTGGGAAGACAGGACCCGTTCGTTTTCTCGTGTGGGGAGGGCAGGGACTAGCAGGACCCTAGTGTGACGGGAGGGGGCCCGGGCCCTCCTAGCCGTGCTGCCCCTAAGGCCCCACGACGGTGCATCACCTGCATCACGCTGGCTTCACAGCTGGAGGATGCAGTAGACGTGTGGTCTTCGCCATCCTGCGGCCCCCGACCCCCTCCCCTGTGCCCACGGCCGCCTCCAGGGCAGGCCCTGCAGCGCGGGATGTTCCCTACCTTCCCTCTGTCCCCACCCGCGCACGCTCCGGGCTCCCCTTCTCAGAACTGCACACAGGGCATTGGCATCCTGGCCCCTGAATCCTGCCCTAGGACGCGAGCTCCTTGAGAACTTAGACCTTGCGTGCTTGCGTTTTTGCGCCCAGGGCCGAGCCTCAGTGAGTGAGTGATTGAGTAAATGATGGGCTGAGTATAGAGGAGGAGCGTCCCAGAATCGGGCGGGAACAGGTGCCAGAGGGTGAGAGGACCCTCAGGCGGCATGAAGGGGACGCGTCCTGGAGGTCAGCTTCAGCGTCTGGTTCACCCCCACCTGGTCCCCTTGGCCCCGTCTGGATGGGAGAGTGAGTGGGAAAGCGTTTCCTCGATGGACTTCCGCAGCCCTGGTTTCACGAGCTCACGTGGGCCGTGTTTCCCCACCGCTGCCCCTTTGCCTCCGTCTGTATCCCTGACTTCTCTCTTCACTCCACTTGGCCAGGGATGCTCTGAAATAGCCGAGCGCTGCCCAGAGGGGCGGCAGCTGTGTGTGGGAAGGGCCGTCCTCAGGGCCTGTGCCTGGCGGGGCGGCATCCAGGGCGTCAGGGCCCAGCGTTCCTCTGCCTTTGCTCGTCACACAGGCTGGCCGTTTCCCAGGCCTCCCCTCTCTGGCCTGGAGCCCTGCGTGCAGGGTTCTGCCAGATTCCTGCGGGGGACAGTTTCAATTAGGCTGAAGTCCAGGAGCCCATTTGCTTAACCGGGAGGGAACGGAAATCTCTGGAAGGCGGTCCTTGCGTGCCGAGGCTGGGGCGGATCTGGGAGGAGGGGGGAGGCGAGCTGGCCTCTGCTGTGGGTGTCACCCTGGGTCCGGCTGGCCGCCGCGTGTCCTGCAGATGTTCCTTTAATCCTCACGGCGCCAGAGCCTGAGCCTCGCGTTTTACATCCTGACCTTAAGTTTACCTGGAAACTGAACGCCCTTCCTAAGGGCACGTGCCAGGGGTGCTGGACCCATGATTAGAAACTCCCTGTTGCTTCCTCTTAGGTCTGCGGCCCTCACCACCTGGGCCCGTTGGCCAGTCTTAGTTTAGACGGAGCTTGGGGGTCGGGAGGGCCCGGGGTCTCAGCGTCTCAGCTGCCGGAGCACGCGCCCCTGACATTGTCCCGGGCTGGTCCAGGTCCTCCTTCCTCTTCGGTGACCGTGACCAGTTCTTCGGGAACTAGCACAAGGCAGCATCATGGCAGATGCCGGCCACCAGCCTGTGCCCGGCGCTTCCTGGTTCAGAGAGTTCTCCTGAAACAGCTTCGTGTTTGTGTCCGAGACGGACGAGGGGCCTCCGGGAGGAGCCCGGGGCCCGGCGCTGTATGAGGCGCGTCCTAAGTGTTACCCATCTAGCGCCCTGGGCTCCCGGGGGGTTCAGCGTCATTCTCCACATGCTCCTTCAGTGACACCTGAAACAACACAGGAGACAGACTCCCAGTTTACAGACGAGGACGTTGGGTCCCGAAGACATGAAGCCGCCATCCGCGTTCCTACAGCTGGCTTCAACACAGAGTCAGTCTGTGCTTTTTCTTCCCAACCGGCCCGGCTGCTGTGGACTTACAGCCATTTGTACAAAAGCTCACGTGACTGAAACCACGCCTGGTCAGTCTAAAGTTACCAACTAAAATAAACTGTAGAATTATTTTGTGGGCTACCCCATCATTTTTTAAAATTTAAAGAATGAGGCAAAGTAAAAAAAAAAAAAAAATTGACCCTGCTGTGCTGCATTACATGGAGAAATAAGCAGATGTCATCGCATTACATACATTACATACGTGCACGTGCATCTGTGTTTATACCTGCGTGTAATCTATTGTTTCCCCTGAGATGTGCGAGCCAGAATGTTCATCTATTTACGTCCGAGAATGCCAGCTTATACTTGATTTATAATTAATTTCACTGTATCCTGAATGATTTGGGGTTGTTATTGACTAAGATGTAACTGTACATTTCAGGGGGTATGCGAGTGACTTTATACATGTGATATTTTCACGGGTAGAAGTTGCTCTTTTAACGACTTTGGATGCTACTGGGGCAATTGGCTTCGTGCAGGAGCTGCTCCACTTTCAGCGAGCAGCCTGAGCCCGTGGACCGCCTCGCGCTCCCTACGTGGCCACGCAGCTCGCTAAGGCAGACTTGCCTTTGTGAGTGAACAGCGTGAAGAGCCCATTGACTCCCGGGGTCCCCAGTCACACCAGCCCCCAGAGTGTCTGTGATTGCATCCCCGCCGACGACCGTAAAGCTTACTTTCTTGGGATTCGATCGCTTTAGGGATGACTTTAGCGGAACCCTTACTTTGCATTTTCCAAAGCACATGAGCGAGTAGAAGGTCGGTCCCGACACGGGGAACTGAAACTGACTCAGATCAAAGGAAACTTGCGTGGGCTGACCCTGTTCAAAGGTACGAACTTTCTTCGGATCCCGTTTTCCTTTTTTGTGTTTCTGGTGCGTGAGGCACACGTGCTGACTCTGACGTGAGTGGTTTGTTTCTGAAGAGGCCGGGCTGCTCTTAGTCTTTCGGGGGAAGAAAGCAGACTGTCGCTCTATCTCTTTAAGGGATTTGTATGATTTTTAAAAAGTTATCTGATACAAACAATATCAAAAGTTATTTGAGACAAAAAAAATACAGACAATGTCGAGGTCACTAAATTTACCTCTGAAACTCCTGTGAATTTAAGGATTTTTGGGGGTTCATGTTTCTCAAACGTCTCTTGTTCTCTCATGCTTTACGGAGCTGCCGTAGTTAAACAATGTGAGGAGACGGTACCAGGAAAGTGACGGTGACTTTTAGGAACTTGTTTCCACCCAGAGCTGGTTTGCCCCTAGAACTGACCGCGTCTCGGGTTCCGGAGGTGCGTCGCTTACAACAGTCGGTCAGTCACGCGCAGGGCGCCGCACCTGGCCTGTGCCCCCAGGTGTCTGGAGATCTGAGATTTTGGTGAGGCGTGGACGCATTGACTCACTGACCAGCATACCCTGGGCGTATTCAGTGTTCTCTCTGGATTTACACGAGAGAAGTGAAATGCCTACAGTGGTCTAAGGTGCCTCAGAAGGAAATAGGAGGAAGCTATGGCTATTTTAAGTGTGTTTTCATGTCACACGTGATCAGTGCAGTTAGATTGAACTTGTGGTTACAAAACTTCACTCATAAGTTGAGTAGTTCTAGCGACGGGTTCAGGGAAGAAGTGGTGACTCTCTGTGTTTATTGATGACCTTGGGCAGGAGGTCGGCCAGTCCCGAGGCTGGGACTGCATCCTTGCAGGGCCCCTCCCTTCTGAAGGCATCACAGGAAATCGGCACCGAGTGTCCCCCTAGCGCTGGGACCCCGAGAGGCGCAGGGGTGTGAGGTGCAGGGTGTGAGGTGGTCCTGCCCTGGCCTCACTCCCGCTGATGCTGCTGGAGAAGGGCCTGCCCGTGAGCTGACCACGAGGAAGCCTCCGTCCTCCATGGCCGGACCTAACGGACCACTGTCCTGCATATGTGCCAACGTAAGACTTGGGGCTGTTACTTACAAGTAGGCAGCGTAGCATCGAAAACACTCGTGAGAACAGAGCAGTTTTCCGTGTTGGTGGAAACCCTTGTGAACAGACCAGGCTGGTTTCAGTCTGTGCCCCGGGCGGTCAGTGACCTGCGGGTCCAAGGTCACCCATCTTCTGCGCAAGTCGGAGGAAGGCCACCCCCCGGTCCAGGGCAGGAGGAGCTGGTCCTTGTCTTCAGGTTTTCTGGGTGTGTGTGTGTGTGTGTGTGTGTGTGATTTTTCTCTGGCCTTGAAGGTTTTTTCAGTGAAGGGAATCTTTTGTGATATGTTTTAATTGTAAACTGAGAAGGATGGAGTATGTGTGCTTTTCCCTTTGGATCTCATGTTCATCTGATTGCCAGTTTCGAGGAAACAACTTAGTTCTTACACAGAGATTCTGGAAGCGATGGTGGCAGTGCTGGTTTTTACTGAAATTTCTGTGCTGAGGAAGGCTTGCTCTAGGACAGGAGGGGCGCGGAGTCTGTGCAAATTAAAAAGCACAAGGCCATCCCGCCTGGGTCCTTCACGACAAAACCTTCCCTGGAAGCGTTGCAGGTGTCATTTTTTCCACCATCTTGAAGACCAGCCTTGATTTTGTTTTCTGTTTGGTCGCGTTTGTTCTTGAAACCTGATTCTAGCAACCACGTAAGTACGTGAAGACTGGGAATACTGCAGGTTTTCCACTTAACAAATTATTATTTTTTTCCTCAGAGTTACAGCAAAATTAGACCTTTGCTGAATGCACCTACGGTTGTCTAGCATCTTAAAGGATCTGTTTATATCTAATGTGTTCCTAAAGGTATTTAAAGAATATTCTCAGCCCTTCAGCGTAGCTTTGGTTGTATGGTTGCTCTTATAAATTATCAGTAGTAGCCGTCACTGTAAGGTCGGTCCTACCCTTACAGTTTGCACTCTGGCTCTCTGTAAGCTCGTCTGAGTTTCCCACGAGGCACAGAACCCTCTGGAGAGGAGCTGACTGATCTATAAACGAGTAAACCAGCCATCACCAGCCCGGGGCCTGAAATGTCGCAGGCTTTCACTGAGTTCCGTTGGAGAGTAGGTGGCCAGCGGGAAGATGGGCTGAAATGTTCGCAGGCAGAGTGACAGGTTGTCCTGAGCGTCTGAGCCTCACGATCAAAGGCCCTCTCCGTAGCCGGGATCAAAGGCTGGCGCGGCCCGGGGTCCCAGCGTGAGGGCGGGAGTGTCGGGCCGCAGGAGCGCAGCCTCCTCGCGGAGATGCAGGCAGATCCCACGTTAGAAGCCCGCTTCCCGACGCTGCTTGCTGGCGAGCTCGCTCTGGAGCAGGAGCGGGTATTGATTCCTTGCTGGCACTGCCACCACGGGGGTCTGAGTGACTGCAGAAAGGAAGCCGTTCTGGAGGCCAGACTCCAGACTCCGAGAGTCTCCGGTTTGCTTAGAGTCCAGCGGAGACAGTCCCTGTAAACAAAGCCTCGACAGTATGAGCTGCTCCTGGGACGCAGCGGGGAGTGAGAGCTCCTGAGAAGAGCCCCTGGGCACCGGCCACGTGCAGGCGATGGGGACACACGCAGGAACAGACACGCCGTGCCGAGCCCCCATCACAGCCACCCTTGGCGCCGGCTCTTCAGACTGCGGGCTCCTGGGTCCCCCCAAGATGGACTAGATCAGCAACACTAGGGCGAGGCCCAGGAATCTGCATCTGCAACAAGTGCCCTAGTTACTTCTTGTTTTCATTAAGGTCTGTAAACCGGTGGGTTGGAAATTGGACAGGAGGGGACAGAGGGGAGAAAGCATCCCGAGTGGAGGGGATGGTGCAGGTGACACAACGCAGGTGGGAGATGCCGGGGAGGCCGCAGCTCACCCGCTTTGAACACGCACTTGTTTAGCAGATGTTTGTGTAGCGGTTACCGTGCGCCAGTCTCTGGGTCGGAGTCTAAACCCACTGGACGCCTGTTTCTAGCGGCTGCACATCAAGCAGTGGCAGAACTGTAACCCAGGCTGATGGTGGGGAGATCTTACCTGTGGGAAAGGAGCTTCACTTGCAGTAAAGGCAAACAAATCAGTTACAGCGACCTGTACCTCTTGGTGGAGAAGACTCTGCAGCTCACTCACTTGCTGTATTAGGAATGGAGACAAGAGGAGAAATTAAGTGGGTTTAAAATGATCAGCGTATCCAATACAGTCATCTCAGAATCATACGGGCTATTGAGAGTAACGAACCTGAACTGCGAATGAAGACACATTCTAATTCCGTATCAGGGCTGAGGAAGGCGGCCATGATTTTGTGTGTGTCTTTCTGTTATACTTCATGGTGTTAAAGTCACAGGGTAGCTCAGCAGTCAGACGTCTGTATAGCATGAGCCATCGTCAGGTTCATGTGGTTGTTGATTTTCCCTGCGGTGCTACTGGGAAGGCATCGGCTGGATCAGGGGATGTTCGGAAGAGCTCGCTCGGCCCAGTGACCGTCCCGTCATCCAGGGTTAGTCTACCGAGGAGGCCCCGCTTCCCCAGTCGCGGGCCCTCAGCTGCCTGGTTGCCGGGGTGCCCAGCCCTCTCTCCCTGGACCTCCTTGGCATCTGTCAGTTTTAGGGCTTTTTCTGTTTTTCAGCAAGTGCCTCACATCGTCCTTCCTACGAGCTGCTGCCCCGAGTCCCTGCAGATGCCTGGGCCCCAGAAGTAGTGGCCGCCAGCGTCTGTCCCTGGGGACGTGCCGGCCCCCAGACACTCCTGCAGCCGGGACCGCAGGCCCGACGTGGCGGGTGTGGTGATGTGACGCCCCCTTTGATCTGACTCCCGCTTGTGGGATTTTCCCTCTGTGGACCTGTAGGGAGAGCGGGGCACCTTCGAAGACACTGTTCCATTTGGTGGGGACGGGATAGTCTCATGCCCCTGTTTTCGTCGTGAATCGCCCTGTTCTGCTGACATTTTTATAGAGAATTCATGAGAAATGTCTTTGCAATGGCACGTGTTTAAATTATTTTCTTCTTTCTGGTAACATTAAGTCCCCTGTTGATACCCTACAAAAATTTAATCTCTCAGGTTAAAAAAATGGTCTCTGGTAAAGACAAGAATAGCTTCATAGTTTTTCACAAAGGGATAAGGGTATAAGTAGCTTACGAGTTTTGAAGGAAAAAATAAAGATTCACAAAAGGGTCCTGCCATGTGACAAACCAGCATGACAACAAAAATGGCAGATGCATCAAATTTGCAGGAATAAATCACTCAGAGGTTTTGGTTCCATGAGATTTATGACAAACCCCTCAGCCACAGAGATTTCAAAAGGAAGAGAGACGGTGTCGGCTTGGTCAAATCGGATACATTTCAACAGACGGCCCAGACCAGATGCACCCCAGAGCATGGTTCTTTAAAACTATTGCTCTCCTCTGTCTCCCTTTACTTCTGGCCGGGAAGTTTTCATCTTGGAAGGAAGGAACACACAGCCCGGTTAGCACTGCAGGGAGCAGCTGAGCAAGAGGAAACCGGCCAGGAGAGGGTCCAGTCAGGCAGCAGGTGCAGCCCGTCCACTGCTGGGCCGCAGGCGTTGAGACTGTCACTCCTGGGGCTTCTGTGCGAATGAACAGAATTACAGCCTCTTAGAGCCCCAGGGCTTCCCAACAGAAGCTCAGCCTCTTTCCTGAGGATCAGACAATCATAAATGACCCAGGTTGAGTTAATACTTAAAACTGGAGTGAACATAATTTAACTTTATTTTGATCATTATGATGGTGGAACTCTTTAGGGTGGCCAGTGTGAAATCAGTTATTGCTGGTCTGGGGTTTCTGGGTCTGCGGTCAGAGTTCCCTTGGGCAGCAGCCTGTGGGGAAATCCTTTGTGGGGGAGGGGAGGAGATGTGGCCACAGGTGCGACACAGGTGTAGGGCTGAGGGGGACACAGGTGCAGGGGATGAGGCAGCTCTGAGAGGCCCTGTGCCCACCTGTTGTCTTGTTATGGGGATAAGTGTAAATTAATAATGTCTGTCTTCTGCTCTGAGAATGAAAATTCTATTGTTTTCCTCCACTAAAGTAGTCAGATAATAGTAGAGACTTTGGATTGAAGTACAAAAATAAATTCAATTTTCGCATGAAATTAATCTAGGCTTCCCCTCCCATGACCCACCTCATGTCTCCAGACCTGGGAGCATCTACTGTGGTAAATATGAAGATTTTTCTGGGGATACTTGTGCCGTGGGCCACACAGTCCCTTACTCGTAACCCAGGGCGAGCACAGGACCATCCTCACATGTGGGAACTTGTAAACTGCACGTGTAGGTGAGACGTGCCCACTGGCTCCTTTCGTGGGGAGGTCCTGCACGCCTGTGCGGGCTTGGTTTCCGAGAATCTCTGGCACATCAACCAGGAGCTCTGGGTGGATATCATCACCTGGGAAAATGATGCTGCCATTATATTTGTGAGCAGAAATACCGTCCACTTATAAACAGGAAACTCCACCATGAAACCCTGATGTGATCTCCTGATCCACTCCTGCTGTTAAAAGGTGTTATCATGAGTCTCTTCGGCTGTCACCGGCGGGGATGGAATGTTCTGGCCCTGACGTGTGTCCCCCGGGGCGTGACAAACACCAGACTGTCCCGGAGAAAAGGAGCGAGGATGGCGGTGGACACACCCCTGCGTTGTGCTGGGACTCGGTTCCATCCAGTCTTGGAGACGCCGTGTGTGGCTACATGTCGCGCCTTCAGGGATGACTAGATCCGCTCTGAGTTGGCGGTGCTCAAGTGTGCCCGTCGGGCGGCCCCTCGCGGTTAAAGTGAATCCCAAATGACATCCGTTTGGCTGCTGGCGTCTGTAGAGTACAAGGAGTTTGGATTTAAGCGAACTTCTCCTCGGGCCGTGAGTCCACCCTTTGTCACCCACGCGTGTCGCCTCCACGCACGTGTACCACGGGAGGAGCAAGCGCTCCTCTCAGCGTCCCGGCCGCCCGCGGGGACGGAGGGGAAGCGCCCCAGCGCCCCTTACGTGCTGGTGCCGGTCCAGGCTGGTGCCACCAGCCCTGTGAGGTCTACACTGCAGGCGCTTCTCGGTGCTTGAACAAGACGTGGAAGGAAGGATGGAGCAGGGGAAGGTTCTGGCTGGAGGGACGGTTCTCAGAGGTCCTCCCTCTCAGGTTCCTCGTGGACGTGACGGCTTCATGGCCCCACTAGCGCAGCCGAGCCCTTTGCTTCCTTCCTCTTCCCTCTTGGGGACAGAAGCCAGGGCGACAAGGACACACCGCCGGGCTCTGCCTCTTGTCGTCCTCGAGCCGGGCAGAAAGCGGGGTGCACATGAGTCGCCCAGGCCTGTCGGAGGCTCCGGGCATGGCGGCCGTGCTCCCTCCACGGGGCCCTGAGCTGACAGAGGTGCAACCTAGAGACGCGGTCCTGCTGAATCAGACACGGCCACGCGTCTCCAGGGACGGGCAGCCAGGCAGCCCCGGGAGGGTTCTCGGGCCTCGGCCACAGGCGCCTTCACACATGCTCTGGACGGCGTTAGGAGCCGGGGGTCTCCACACCCTGGAGGGCACGCTGCTAGTGTGTTAACGTTTTTAATTACACTTTTCTTGGTGTAGAACGGTAGCGCCAACAGAGTCCAACATCTATGTATGTACATAAACATATAATTACATTTTACATATATGTCATCATATATGAAATGTTTAATACACAACATTTTATATGTGTTACCGAGTGCAAGTTCATGTGCCCGACACACAGTGAGGCCAAACGAACCAAAATGTCGGCGTTTGGAGCAGAGAAAGGTTCATGGCAGGGCCATGCAAGGAGACGGGTGGCCCCTGAAATCCCAAAATCCCTGAAGGGTTTCAGCAAAGCATTTTTAAAGGCCGGATGGGTTGGGGGCTCGCGGGGTATGTGACCAGCTCGTGCACAATTCTCTGATTGGTTGATGGCGAGGTCACAGGGCGGGGTCACAATCCTTAGGCGCCAAGGGGTCTGGGGGCTACGTGCTCATGGGCATCAAGTAGTTAATTTCTTCCACTTGGTGGGGGTCTTAGCATCTGAAAAGCAACTCAGGAAGCGTGTGTCAGATACCTCAGATAGAGAAGAGCTACAACAGAGGACATGGGGGAGGGCTCTGCCCCGGGAAGGCCCCGGAGGGTCCTGCTCGGTGACACATATAATGCGTGATAGTTCTCTAGATAATTACATATGTAATTGCAAATATATGTTTGGTCTAGAAGTCCTAGTCCCTGAGGACAGTCAGCCCTCAGCAGGTGAGGAACTGCCATGGATGCATTTAGAGCCTGTCCCACAGCTCAGCTCTGTGGATGCCTTGTACCCCAATTGCAGTTTATTGCACTTTATTTTGGATCCTTGGCCAAAGGCACATATTTATTTACCTTTTCTCCATATGTTCCTGCAGTATTTTTTGCTCAGGGGATGAATCGTATCAGTGAGCCTGGGTGTTTTATCAGGTTCTCCACGTAGGAAACGTGGACCCCTGCCCCGCTGCCTCGTCAAGAGGCCCCCTCGCCTTCCCCGTGATTTTGTGCAAACCGGAGTCTGCACCTGAGTCACCCCCCTTCCGGACAGGCTGTCCGCCCGGCATCAGGGTGAGCAGCGTTGTTTGGTTTCTTGCTGTGCGGCTTTGTTATTTGTATCTTTAATCTTCGCTGATGTTTATTTCCATTACATTTCGATCTCAGGTAGAGAAAACAGGCAAAGCCCTAAGCAGCAGAAATGGATGCTTCGGTGCTTCCCATCGTGAAGGGCTGTGATGGTGGCGGGTGTAACAGGTCACGGTGGGCTGATCGGAGCTGGGGGCCCGGTGGACAGGGGTGTCACTGTGGCCTCTGAGAGGGGCGCCCAAGGCCTCCTTGGAGAGTCGTTCCTGCCGCAGGACCACCTGAAAGCCGTGAAGGGTGGATTTGAGGGAGACACTAGTTGGCTTCCATGCGTGTCTGCAGGCACTTTCTCCAGCGGATTTACAGAGCCGTCACTTAGTGGCCTTTGCTCTTGACCTTTGCAGGCCAGTGATTGCTTGTTTCTTGTGAGGGAAAAAACCTACGCTCCCAGGAAGCAGCTGGGGGTAGGGAGGGTTTCCCCGAGGTTGTAATGAACTAGCTCAGAGATCGGTGCCCTGTGCCCATTGTCCGTCACGCGGCATCGATGAGCATAGCATTCGGTCTCATGCGGGATTTAGAGAGAGGCGACGTTTAGGTGAGGTCAGGCATTTCTCTTGCTCTTTTCCAGGTGAGCTTTGAATTGCTGAGTAATCCCCTGATTCTAAAGCACGAATGCAACGCAGCTTTCAAACCCACCTTGCTTCCTCTTGGGGAAAGGCACGAGATGTGGAAACTTAAGCAACGTGAGGGTTGGGTTTTCTTCCACTTTGAGGAAGAATCTCACCTGTGACTCTGCTCTGTCAATGCCGGGAAAGACCCAAGGTCCTTCTGTACCCAGTCACCTTTCTGACCATTGGTACCTCGTACCTCTGTTTCCACGGCTGTGGGAAAAGCCAGCAGGAGAGCCTCCTGCCCTGCTTGGCCTCTGATGGCTCCTCTAATTAGGGGGAGCAGCCTGCTTACCCCCCAATGACAGAACCCCCGGCCTCTGCCCTCGGAGCTGGGTATGCACCTGTCACGCTCACCTAGATGGGCCCAGGTCTCCATCTCACCTGCATCTCATGCACGCGCGCGCGCGTCGTGGTCCGAGCGCGGGTTGGAAGAAGAATTTCCAGACATGAAGTACTTTAGAAAAGTGAGTTTCTTGAGAACAAGGAGCAGAGTTAGTGAGGGGTGCTGCAAATCCTGATGGACCAGGGAGAGCCGACCCCCCTTGTGGGCTAGTAGCCAACTTTTATAGCTTCAAGACAAAGAAAATTCCTGCTGGCAGGATGGCACCAGGCGATTGGTCAGGATGCGACAAGGTGACTACATGGTGATTATTTTGCCTAATATGGAGTCGGGTGGGTGGGGTGTCCAGTTTAGGTCAGGAGAGCCCATGGCAACAGCTGCTATGGGGGCTTTGTTAATTCCGGGATTTTTGTCCTGTGTCCTTGATGTAGCGTGTCCTTGATGCAGGGCTCCACAACAAACAGGTTTTAAAAAGAAATACAAAGCAAGTTTTCTGCACCTTCGTGTAATACCAAAGAGCCTGGAGTGTTTTATGGACTTAATTTCTCGAATCCCTCAAGCGCCCAAAGATAGTGAACATCCACACATATTGTTTCCACTTTGCAGTTTGGGAGAAAGGGATGACTTAGGGCTTCAGAGAAGTTAGTTGTGGAGCCGGAAGGGACTCAGCTTTCCCAAGGGCTCAGCCCCTGCCTTGCTGGTCCCTGCGAGCTGCCCTGGGCCACGCGGAGAAGAGAGGAAATAGGCAAGCGGCCTGGGTTCCCAGCCTCCGGCATCTGGCTTCTGGCACGTTCAGCAGCCTCCACGTCAAGACTCTGCCCGTCCCGCCACAGGCCTGTGGCCAGACGGAGGAGCTCTAAACTTTTACGATTTCCTTTGTATCTGCTTAGTACTGTTAATACTGAAAGTTAATACACTAATTTTCTTTTTAATTCAGGAGGGTAAAATAAATACGGTACTCAGTAGTTAAATTAACTCTCCACATCACCTATGCATTGTAGTTTCAAATAAATCTGTTTTTCTCTGGGTACTGCAATCACAGTTTAAACTAGATACACATATTAAATGATACGGAAGTGGCAATTACTACATTAATATACACTTACGCAGAGTTGTACTATTTTTATGAAATATAAATGTGAGTATAATTTTTTGAACTAAACCGGAAAAATATTTTACCCTTCATAGCATACCCTTAAATGTATACCCGGTGATTGCCAAGAATGGATTGAAAAATATTCAATATATAACACTAGCTGCAGTGCACAAGTAATTATGGGAAAACAAAATGACTATAGCAGAGGGAAAATTAAAGCATTCCATTAGAAGTAAATACTGGATTATTGTTTGAATAAATGCAATTAAATATTTGGTGTTTGATACTACCCAATTAAAGTGAAGACAGTCTCATTTTTTATTTTATAAATTTATTTATTTTATTTATTTATTTTTGGCTGCGTTGGGTCTTTGTTGCTGTGTGCGGGCTTTCTCTAGTTGAGGCGAGCGGGGGCTACTCTTCCTTGCGGTGTGCGGGCTTCTCATTGCGGTGGCTTCTCTTGTTGCAGAGCATGGGCTCTAGGCACGTGGGCTTCAGGAGTTGTGGCACGCGGGCTCAGTAGTTGTGGCGCATGGGCTTAGTTGCTCCGCGGCATGTGGGATCTTCCTGGACCAGGGCTCGAACCTGTGTCCCCTGCATTGGCAGGCGGACTCTTAACCACTGCGCCACCAGGGAAGCCCGTCTCATTTGTTTTTATTTGAATGGAAAAACAGTTCTAAAAGGTTATTGAGTATTCCTATTATCTTTCTAATGATTCCATAAAGTTGAATGAATAAATCATAACAGATATGCCTTCCCAGTGACATAAAGTGCCCTCTTTTTTGAACAAATGAGGATACAAATCATCATTTATTTCTCTCATAAAGCCAGGTTTGTTCTTGTCTTATCCATGTATAATTTACATACAGGAGATGCCCACATACCAGGTGTGCATATGCCCATGTAGCTCGGGCACCAATCGAGACAGAGAACTTGTCCACATCCCAGAAAGTTCCCTCACGGCTCTTCGGGGGAAGCCTTGGCCGCCAGAAGCAAAGTCTCCTGATGTCTCTCACCAAAGGTTAGCAGTGTGATTTAACGTGAGATCTTGAAGCTGCCGCATGTACGGCGTGTAAGGCGTTGCGGGCGCTGCGTTAAGTGCTGCAGAGAAATGGGTGCAAAGTCTGAGGGCGTCACTCGGTCCTGGAGAGCGAAGGCAGGGTAAACGCCGACACTGAAGCAGAGGGAACCGGCGGGCGCGAGGGGCCGCGCGATGGTGGACGGCCCCACAGGAGAGCGTGGCGGCCCACCCCAGCCGCAGACGGCGTCCGTGCCTGCCCTGCACCCCCAGCACGCCTGCCTCCCGTTCCCTGGCCATGATTCGCTGATAGAAGTTGACATTCGAGGTGAACATAAATGCTGCAGAATAATCCAGGTTGAAGGTGAAGAGGGAGTTTTACGGGCCTAGTTTCATGGAACCCGTCCCGGGAGGTTGCAGCCTTCAGATGGCCCAACGGAAGAGCCATTCCCCTGATGGGTGGTTTTGACCCAGGAGCTGATGTTCTGTTTCCAGCATTGCTATCCAGCACTTTCCGCAGGAAATGCTGAGTTACACGTTATCCCTGCTTTGTTCACAGGCGTAATCTGTCTAGCGGTCTTCTCAGCACCGTGTAGACCTGTGCAGGTTCCCAGCAGGTGGCTTCAGGGCGATCCCCCCCCGCCACTCTGGGTGCCAGCGAGAGGGCCTCGCAGCATTTGTCACCTGGGCTCCTGTTTGTGGCTGCGTAAGCTGAGTGTCCTTCCCACGCGTGGGTGTCTGCATCAGGCCCCCTGCCGCGTGACTTGATTCAGAGCCGGTTGTTGTGGTCCAAGCAGAACTGTGCCGCGAGGAAACGAGGGTCTGCTCTGCAGTCATCGTTCCCGTCGTTCTCTGGGCACCCTGTGCCTCCCCAGGCTGGTGGTCTGGCCTCCCCTGGGGGGGTCTCACTGCCCCAGGAAGCGGGGCTGGGGGAGGGGCGGCCGCAGCCACAGCATCACAGCCGCAGCCTCCAAGCCAGGCCTGCTCCTCCGGGGGGAATGGAGATCAGGGTCCAGACTCTTCTCCCTGTTGGGGGGAAGGCTCAGGAGGAGAGGCTGGTGTTGAGCATTGTCTGCGCTGACTCCCAGCTCATTCCCAGTCTCCCTGGACCGTCCCACCAGGTTGATGCGGGGGGAGCGGATGGTGGGTGAGGAATATCTCCTCCACAGCAGCGAGTCGTTATCAAAGGCCAGGAAGAATACAGAGAGAGGACATGTCGTCTGCAGGACACAGTGCCCGCGGTCAAGGCCCACGTCTCCTCAGGCACCAGGCACCGTGCACCTCTGGGTGTTGGGCGCTGGCTACGCGTGAGGAGTGGAGACGTGGACTCAGGGTTCTGACCTGGGATCTCGGAGCCAGCGCGCACGAGGCCCTGAACAAACGGCTACAGTAAGCGGAACGTTTACTGGGTCTCACTGGAGGTGTGTTAGGGTTCTCCAGAGAAACAGAGCCATAGGAGGGGTGAGTGTACCTACCTGGAAAGAGATTTAAAACAAGGAATTGGAGGCTGCCAAGCCCCGAGATGTGCAGGGTGAGCCATCGAGTCCGAGTCCCGGGAGAGCCGACGGTGTAGTCCAGGCTGAAGGCCGGGAGGCCAGAGACTCGGGGAGAGCCGGCGTCTCATCTTGAGCCTGAAGGCAGGGAAAACCAATGTCCCAGTTTGAAGTGAGTCAAGCAGGAAGAGTCCTCTCTTACTAGAGGGGGTCAGCTCTCTGTTCTGTTCAGGCCGTCAACTGATTGGATGAGGCCCACCCTCTTAGGAGGGCAACCTGCTGGACTCAGTCTACCTGTCCAAGCGTTAATCTCCATCTGAAAACACCCTCAGAGACAAAGCCAGAATAATGCCCGACCCAATGTCTGGGCGCTTCAAGGCCAGGCAGGTTGACACATTCAGTTAACATCACAGAAGGGAGAACGGAAAATCTGGAAACACCTCCTCATGTAGACGAAGTGGACCCCAAGGATAAATAATAACATGAGGCTTGTGTGCACGTAACTGCCAGATGCTCCCGCTGGCGGAGTGAAACACACATCTCCATTTTGTTCTAGAGATGCTTAACAGAATTATTAAGACAAGACTGCGCGCTGGAATGGACCTGAATATAAACGTGCCGAGTCAGAATTCAGAAAAGGGCAGCTCTGAAGCCAGGTTGCTCTGGGGATTTGGCCACATGTGCAAACAAGGTGATGTCAGGTGATGCAACCCAGTGCAGTCAACTCAGGCACAGTCGACACACATCCTGTAATAATCTTTAAAACACAGCTATTGGGCTTCCCTGGTGGCGCAGTGGTTGCGCGTCCGCCTGCCGATGCAGGGGAACCGGGTTCGCGCCCCGGTCCGGGAGGATCCCACGTGCCGCGGAGCGGCTGGGCCCGTGAGCCGTGGCCGCTGAGCCTGCGCGTCCGGAGCCTGTGCTCCGCAACGGGAGAGGCCACAGCAG